>NC_059395.1:6099097-6421738 GCF_905220565.1 Melitaea cinxia | reverse complement strand
GTCCCAAAGTACTCTGTCATAATAAGATATGGACAATGTCAACTTCTATTGAATCAGAAACGAGTTATCTTTACCTGACAAGTTTAAAAATCGTATTATCTAACCTTAAGATCATCGGTCATTGCACGACTGTTGCTCTCATTTATGTAAACCGATGACAAAATATTAAAAATGGTCATTCGTTTCCCTAATTACCTTATTTGATTTTATGTATTATCGATTCACAATGCTTTTGACATTCTCTTATCCGTCCTCATGTGTATCAATTTCTCACCCGATAACGTGAAATGATTTGACAGCTGTTGATTTAAACTGGTGGCGTATGTCAGTACTAAGAAAGAAATTTCGGCATAATAATACTAATAAATAATATTCACAATTTTTTTGTATTCTTTAATGCGGAATTCTTTTTCATACCTCTTCTCAGCGATTACTGACGACTTACAAAATGTGGGATTCATCGCAAATCAATATTGTTGATTCTACATTTATCGTAAAACTATTCTGTTCGTCATTACATTATATTCACATATATGTGTTTGTGTAACTGATTTGGTGATTTCTCATTTATGTTCTTCCATACACCATTTCATTAACACAAACCTTTCTTAAAGAATAGCAAAAAAAAAAGCATGTTTATATCTACTACTAGCTATAAGCATATGTTGTAACAATAGCATTTATTTTGTCGACCGAGAAGAGGACTTCAGTAATAGAACTGGAAGACTACAGAGGCTATATTTCTTTTATAAGTAAATCTATTCCAATATCCAGTATAGTCTCGTGTCCACGATTCTATTCGCATTGTCGTATATGGAACAAAAGAAATATTTATCGACTGCCTCTTGGCAATTCTTTTGTTTTCTTAGATAAAAAGAATTCTAGATAGAATCCGATAATTAATGTTAAAATATATTTATAGTATTGTTTAAAAGCAGTGTTTTCAAACCCTTTATTAACTTGTGAAGATCTGACGACCTTCTAAGACTAGGCTCAAAACTAAAGGTACGACATATTATGTCAGTGATTTTTAATTTTCTTGAGTTGACCTAAGAATAATTCGCATTTATCTGCGACCCTCTAAATAAGGTTTCGTAAACACGCCGGGGGAGTCGTGACTCACAGATTGAGAAACAGGGTTTTATAACACATAAATATAATATAAAAAACCCCATCAAAATGTCATATTTATGTATTTTAAATTTATAGTATTTTAAGTGATAAGCTAAAACGCATATAAGCTCATAGTAATATGAACTGAGCCTTATAATAGCCACGTGGGGTAACACTATTAATAATTGTTGGGCTGTATAAGTAGCTAGGTACTATAGCCATAAAAGGACAAATCATAAGCGAGTGTTATATGTTGTTACTAAATGTGCTTATGTTTATACATATATTGTTTTACATATTACGTACAAAAAGATGTTAACTCTTAACAGAGATAAGTCTAAAAAAATATGTTTGTGTCTTTCAATTCTTTTCTTTATTCTTAGATGTACTATTAGACTTTTCACTTACTAGACTTTTAAGATTACTGCTGAATTCTTGTAACTCACTCTGTGCTATTTTATATTTTTCTAAGCTAATTTCTTAGGAAATTAGTGACCTTAAGTAAATGATTAAACAAGTTCTTGGAAAAGTCCTCGTTAAAGATTCTTATAAAAATAAGATAATAAGGCAAAAACATTTGATACAGGGAGATATCTTTATTAGATAATCATAACAAATTAACTTCAAGAAGAGGCAAACTTTTGCAATTGTTACTTTGTTACTTTACTTAAAAAAATCTTCTGCAGAACAGATTATTGCGCTGAGTAGGAAAGTTCTGTGCTATAAATTTATTTTCATGTAAAAAGGGCATTTGCGAAACGTAATGCTTTATGCTTTTTAATTTAAAATAACGACTATTGCCTTTTACGAGTTTACGAGCAGCCCTCGAGTTGTTTAACCTTTAGAGTTATAAGGCGCAATGTATATATCTTCTGCTAAACTAAGTGTCAGAATTTTTTGCATAATTTATAAGTTCATGAAATCTTGCTTATTTATGGTATTTTCATTTTCATTACTGATGACCCAGAGTACATCGTCCAGTGATCGGAGTATGTTCTTCTCTGTCATTAAAATGTTATTTATTTAATTATATATTTAACAAACCTCGTGCTTACAATGCACACAAAAAAGGTTTATCCATTTTGATGTAGCTACTTGTTCAGAAAATCAGAACTTTTATGCGGACGTACATTTCGTGTATATGAAATCATAATACAGAAGTCATACCTATTAAGTGTTAACACCTAAACGATTTATTGATATTGATGAATTTCGTTTATAACTTCAATAATTAAATATACCTTAAACTTTTTTGCCGATCCTTCCTCCGCTAATAACACATCACGTTGGAGCTCTGACTACCTTACTCATCACAGGAATACACTACTCGAGAACAGCATTTATAACTTATTTTGTTATTTTTAACCGACTTCCAAAAAAGGAGGAAGTTCTCAATTCGAATGTATTTTTTTTTATGTATGTTACTTCAGAACTTTTGACTGGGTGGAACGATTTCGACAAAAAAATTTTTAATCGAAAGGTGGTGTGTGTCATTTGGTGCCATTTAAATTTATTTGAGATCTAACAACCACTTTTCGAGTTATATCTAATAATGCGTTTTTACTTCACTATTTTTTTGTCGACCTACGTTGTATTATACCGCATAACTTTTTACTGGATGTAGCGATGATGACGATTTTTAATTTAATCGAAACCTGATGTTTATCATGTGTCACGTTTAAATTTCATCGAGATCTGATAACTTCTTTTTGAATAATCTTTGATAACACGTATTTACTTGATTATTTTTTCGTCGACCTACGTTGTATTACTTGTAGATGTAATTAAAGTCGGTTTTTTTTTCGTTTGCGTGCATATACAATTTTTCTGTGATCTTTTGTACTCCCCCAATCTCCCCTGGTTAACGTGCATGTGCTCAACCAGCCTCACCTCTGTTTTTAAGCAAGATATTTCCTGCTGTTCGCTACTCATATTATATTAGGGTATTGGTTCAAATTTATATTGTTGTTTTTTTTTTGTTTAATATAACTAGGTCGGCAAACAAGAGTACGGCTCGCCTGATGGTAAGCAATGACCGTATCTTATAGACGTCTGCAACACCAGAAGCATCGTAAGCACGTTGCCGACCCTATCCTCAATTTCCCCAGGAGTTGTGTTCACCTTATTCATCAACAGGAACACAACAATGCTTGAAAACAGTATTATTTTGTTGTGATCTTCTGTAAGGTCGGGGTACTACCCCAGTCGGGCTGTTCCATATTTTGAGCAGGAAATTCTCTCATGTGACCTACTTCAGACCACAGTAAAACTACTCATGTATATACTCGTATAACGTCTTAAATCGCGTCTGTAAACCTCCTATTTTATTTTACATAATAACAACGTCAAATTGTGAATATTAAATTTCATATTACGATGGTACTTTTTACTAAAGCAGTTGTTAATAAATATACATATATCTGTATAGGCTTTTGCGAAATCATCGAGCACTCAGTTGTCTGCGGTTTTAATAAGCGCTGCTATTTGAGATAATGTTTTTGCATTAATTTCGTTTAGACATAAATTGTTTATTAATGTCTGACAATTAACTTGTTTCGACACTTACATTAACACAGAATTAATTACTATTGTTACTGGCAATGTAAGGTGTGGTGCAAAATATACGTTAACCCTTTTAAGTCACAAGGTAATGTTGATATTATAGAATTTATGATATTAATGAAATATAGTTACGGTCCTTCTTTCTGTGGCAGATGATTTATTTAGACAGCGTTGATGCTACGATGATGATGCACTGGACATATTTCAGAAAACATAGGGTTCCCCGAAACCTATATTACCGTCTTGATTTTCCTAGCAAAACGACCAAGAAAGACTAGTCTGTAGGTCAGACAACCATTTTCAAGCCCTTTTTTATACCTTACTGTTGGAGTTCCATACTGGGTGTAATTTCGAAGTTTCTTCATCTAGGTGCCGACCAGGGCTAATGACTCTCATAATACCTCACAAGTAATATCTGACTACTGAGGAAATATTATTTGGCTGATGTACGCAGCTCTACTCCTGCGTACTGCTCCTCTACTTCTCTACTGCCTATGAGCAATTCGTCTTAAAATATCTCCAGAGTCACTACATATAATAACTTTGTTAGAAAAAAAGTAATCACTGCTTCTTTATGCTTGTATTGATTAATATGTACTTAGCACATACCAATTTTAGGACCGATCTTTAAGATTTTTTTTATCTCAAGATTGACTTAACGTCTTCATCAAGTATTTGGTATAAAATAATAATAAAAATTGAGCTTTTAAAAGATACCATTTCCAATATCATTTCCTTCCAACATTATGACTACAATTTTATCTGTATCACCAGCATTGATACTATTATTAAAGTAGCCACACAGTAGCTACACTAGCTATAGTTTACGCATTGTGGTTTATACATATGTATATATACGTTCGTGTTACAACTCGTGGTAACATTTAATATTTCCGCGATTTATAAGCAACTTATTTGTAAACTAAGTTATAAACATAAATACAATGACATTTTCTTCGACTCCTCCTTTTTTCGAAGGCGGTTAAAAAATTTTGTTACATAGATATAGACTATGTAATAAAAATCATTGTTATTTTTTTATTGTATGTAATCTTTTACAATTGTTCTAGCTTTGGACAAAAATAATTTATTGAGTAAAAAAGTTCCTATCATTTATTGTTTTAAAAGTGAACGTAAAACATCTTTTCTTATGAAATATTTTTGTACCAATAACTGTGCGTCATAAAATACTTCTAGCTGAAATCGTAAATTTTACCATCTGGAAGTCAGTAGAAACTTTATTGGCTATTCGCTGCATTATCTGAACATTTCAAGAAATTTATAAGTTTTGATTTACTTCCTTGCGGACTATGTGTGTGGATAGCATGATAAAGAGTTTATAAACACGATAAAAGTTTAATTTTTCTAAAAAATGCTGTGTTTGATTATGGTACAGGTACAAACAACATTTATTGATGACTAGCAGACCCGAACAGACTTCGTTCTATCAGAAGTTATTAGTAATTTTTTTTTTGTGTATGAAAACCTTCCTTAAGGACCATACAAAAAATAAATTAGCCGAATTGGTCGAACTATTCTCATGTGCTTAGCAATATTATTTAAAAAAATATATATATATATTCTTGCTCAAAAATATCTCTCTTAGGATACTTTTCAGAAGTTTCACTTCTGCCCTGTGTGTTATTGCACACACACACATACACTTTCTTAATTCGTGACGCTATTTTATGTTGTTGATTTTGAGATAATATTTTTAGTCTTGCGGCTTATATTGCAATTATTTTTAATAACGAAACTTAATCACGCAAAATACCTTCAATAAAGAATTGAAAACTCGGATTCGGATTTTTTTTAACATCTGGCAAAGAGTTACTGAGAATACGTGTTTGTTAGGTTTCTTAACACTTTTATATGATTACTATTATAATATGTATGCGTTTGCAAAGAGATTTTATTTTTATATCTTTCTTGATCTGTTAAGACAACCGCTCTGGTGTAGTATGTTCCGTGTAGGCGCCTAAACAACGAATCGAAAACTAAGCGAATCAAACCAGTTCGTGCTCGAGATAAGTATTTGCGTTTGTACAAATTTTCTTTCGGACTCCTCACCGTGCCTGGGAGAAAAGGTAAACCCCTCGGTTTCAATTGGTATCATATAGATACATGTTAGTAATAAGCAAAATTGGTCTTGCTTTTCGCAAGCATTTGATATAAAAATGTAATCGTCTCTGATCTTAGGTAGGTATTTGTTAATTTAAAGTTAATGTAGTAATTTGAGATTTGCGAATAATTTACTTTTTAAACGATTATTACACGATTTACTGTTACATGGTTTAATAATATTTGAGTTGTTTATTGGGTGTAAACTGGAGTTAATAAACACTGACATTAATTACAAGTCCGTTAAGAAACTTGTTCCCTGAGATAAATAGCTGTAAGGTGGACTCTAAAATATTATGATTGAGAAATGAGGAATTAGATAAGTAAAGAGAGATAATTAAAATGAACTGTTTGTTTGATATATTTTTAAAATAAATATTTTTACTATTAGAATAGAATATATATTTATTTTTTGTTTTTTTACGATATGGAGGACTGGGATGGTTGAAATAGGGGCCGGTTGAAACAAAGTTATTTCTCCCAAACATTTGTTATTCTTTAAAAAGTATTTATATTTTGTGGACTAAAACTGTATATTGATTTTTTTTTTATTAACATATAAATTAAACAAAATATTACACTTGAATTTGGAATCTGTCATTCCAATATGATTGATTATTGTTTATTCTCATTTTCACGCCAATACATTGTAAAATATTTTGTGATATTAAAATCGAAGCGAATCGCTTTGATTGCATCACACAAAGTAGGTATGCAGCCAAATACAATTCTTAAAACACTCCACACGCTTGATATTAGTCAAATGTTTGTGTACCGACCTATTGATAGGTACAACAAGTAATAGTTTTAATGCTATGTGCAACAGAAAAAATGATTTTTCTTTGTAACTATATTTAGGGCAAGACTATGTAATGCTAAATTGCGAAAGAATAATTGTGTTTGCTCATGAACGAAAAAAAACCTACTTAAATTACATTGACAAGTACAACATAGGAAGACGAAGAAATAGTCAATACGCGTTATCAAAGAGCGCTCAAAATATGGGCATCAAATCTCGATCAAATTTAAATGGGACTACAAGACAAGTATCTGGTTTTGATTGAAATAAAAATAATCAAAATCGGTATATCCAATGAAAAGTTATGGGGTATAATATAACGTTAGATGACGAAAAAATAGTTAAGTGAATACGTATTATCAGATATAACTCCAAAAGCACTTGTAAGATCTCAATTAAATTTAAATTGGACCAAATGACACGCACTACCTTTTGATTAAAAATATCGGTCCACCCAGTGAAAAGTTCTGGGGTAACATACAATTTAAAAAAAAAAACGAATTGAGAACTTTCTCCTTTTTTGGAAGTCGGTTAAAAAGCAAAGTGCACAAACAGGCTGCCTCGATTTCAATAAAGATTTCTTCCAGATAACCTTCATAATTTTCATCATTATCATTTCAGCCTATTGCAGTCCACTGCTGGACATAGGCCTCCACAAGTTCGCGCCAAAGATGGTGTGAACTCATGTGTGTTGCCCATAGTCACCACGCTGGGCAGGCGGTTGGTGATCGCAGGGCTGCCTTTGTCGCACCGAAGACGTTGCTGGAATAGGCAGAATAACCTTAGGGTTGGAAAAAAACTAGTTAATTGTCGATGTAAGTCTTACAAATTTGCGTAGTAAATGCTTTATTTAAATTTAAATGATTTATTTTTACATTAAGCTTTGATTTGTTGTCTAAAAATAATTAGATAATTTACTGTCGGTTCATTAGTTCACTTTCAAACATTTTAAAGTGTGTTGAACAATGTTACTTATGAGTTGATCAATATCACGATATCATGATTTCTATAAGGCTGTACGCACAATATGTTGGCGTAGATAATACTTAGTACCTGCGTGACAGAGCTTAGCTCGGCTTTAGTAAATCGTGCTTTTTGAAATCATATTTAAATACGAATTACATATTGATAAATTATGAATAATATTTTCCGATTTTACCGACATAATAATAAAAAATATGAACTGGTTATTTAAATAAAAAAATTATGAATGCAATTAGAAAAAAGGAACAATAATCGATCTGGAGAAATGGGGATTTGAACCGTGGTCTTCTCGGTCGATCCCGACCAGCCGATTTCCCACCTGAGCTATTTACAACTTTATTGACAAATGAGAAATTTAGATTCGTATTCTAACGATATTGTAGAACCATTTCTTCATTGCCTTAAAACAGGGATAACTTTTTAAAAATAAATCCTAGCTATATCGATTTATTGGCCCCGAAATCCCCTGCAAACTAAATTTCATGAAAATCATTGGAGCCGTTTCAGAGATTTTGATTATATATATACATACATATATAATTTGGCTAACTCGCCTGGTGTCGCGAATGCCAGGAACCTTACTTCCCGTACATGAGTTTAAGGTTCGGTTCCCGCACCGAATCTGTTAGCAATAAATTAACAAAAGTATTTGTGTTAAGCATTTTTCAAAAATTTATTAATTATGACAATTTCAACGTTTTAAAATATATTTTCACTACATTATATTCTATAGAACAATAATTAATAAAAATATAATAATGCGTCTCTTTCACCTATAACCCTCAGACATTCACTTACTACAGTGAAATCGTTAGAAAATAAAAGTTGATAAATAAAAACAGTTTATATAATTATATTTTTACGAAAGGAATACTTGCCTAAGTGAAAAGTCCAAAAGACTTTTCTAAAGTACGCTTTAGTATATCTGTAAATATACATACAAAAATGAAATATACGCTGATATTTGTGTATTATTTATTGCCGTCATTTTGTAACACACCAAAAGGGTGTTGTGTCGCATTTTTCACAAGAATGCGAAGTACATATATTAATGTAATATTATATTTTATTATTATTTCCTTTCTTTTATTTTCGACATTTTAGACGCTATAGAGTTCAACAGTACATGCATGTTTTATACAACCACCTGGATGGTAAGTGGTTACCGTAGCTTATAAATGCTTGCAACACCAGAAATATCGGAAGCGCGTGGCCGACCCTGCCTCTGACCCTCCTCAGGAGTTCTGGCCATCTTACTTACCACAGGAACACAACACTATTTGAAATCAGTATTATTTAGCTGTTATCTTCTGTAAGGTTGAGGTGTTTCTCCAGAAAAGTGCGAAAAATAAGAAGAAACAAGTGACTTATACAGCCACCTGTTATTATTTTCGACAAAAAAACTAAACAACTTTACGACTAATATAAAAAGTTAAAAAAAATATAGTTTTTGTTTCAAATTTTTGTGATTATAATAGTTTGAATGTATAAACGTCGTAAAGATAACTCCAGTATACCTAATTACACTATAATGGGAAAAAGCTTCATTTTCAAGTAGTACATCTTTGTTTTTTGGCATCATTAAAAGCTATTAAATTAAATGAACAAATTAACGGTTCTATCTGGATTCAGGATTTTTTTTAGCAAACAAGCGTATGGTTTACCCGATGGTTAGCGGATACCGTAGCCGATGGACGCCTGCAACACCAGCACCATTGCAAGCATGTTGACGATTCTATCCCCGATCCATCCTAAGCGCTGTGGGTATCTTATTCACTATAATAACACAACACTATGACCCGTATCTACTATTGGCGATAATTTGCTGTAAGTTAAAATTCTTTAGTTAAAATTCTTAGTTTAATATTCTATGTCAAAGTGTATTGTAGTTTTATACAATACAATAAATATATTAAGTTATTATTCATCACACAATTGTAGATAACTAAGTGTGTACACAGCTCAGTCTCGACATAAATAATTCGTATGTCACGAAGGTGACACGACTTGACACGGTGACCCTACCAGAGTATTCAGTTCACATCCCCGCGTATTGAATTGTAATTTTTAAAAGACACGATAGAAGCAGATATGTGCACGTGAGATTAATTTCTAAAACGATTATATATTTACTATTTCTTTTTTATTTACTAGTTTACAAGATTGGTGTTGTCACGTCTTAAGAACTGTCAAACGGGTAAAGTTGAAATAACCGTTACATTTTCTGAAAATTTCCAACTTACTTTTTCTAGATCAAGGCACATTTGATCACATTTTTTTCTCATGCCCAAAAAACCGGTTTTTTTTTCGATTATCTCCCTCCATCGATTCCCCGACCTATCGAAATTCTCGTGTCATAATATTTCTCATGTACTATACTCCTCCGAAACGGCTTTTTATGAAATTTTGTGTGCATATCGGGTAGATCTGTGAATCGCCCAACATCAATTTTTCATACCCCTAAGTTATGGTAGTAAGGTGGATTAAGGGGGTTAATAACATTTATGGCAAAAAAACGTATGCTGGGTCAACTAGTATTTTAGTACATTAATACTTTTAGAATTATCAAAAAAGGAACATGAAAATATTCGTGTATGAATATCTATATATCTAATATATGTAGATCTCTTGAAAAAAATCTATAACTATTGTTACCAACCACTAACACTTACCTATAGTTTCAAATATTATCTGTACTCATGTCAAATATAGCTACGTGCTCTTCATTTCGCACGGTGTGTGGCGGAGCCGGAAGCCAACTTCCCCCTCTTTCTCCATGCTTCGCCCTTACATCCCTATAGCCAGTAACACATTTGTGGCTGCTCTGGAGCATCAAGTATTCATGAATGACCGTGATTGTGGCGTATTAGGTAATCTGTCTTTCCGGTTACTGGTTACTTCCATAAAAATGTGCAAATTGTTTTTTAATACAGTTGCTCAAAAAGTGGCGTATTGCAGGGACGTATAGCGTTCGGGATGTGGGCTATTACATACTCGTGCTTTTTTTTTACCTTTCCCGAACTCGTGCGTTCTCTTTCCCAACTGTCAAAATAATGTCTATTAAAAAGAAAAACCAACCATGAAGTTTTTACTAAAAAAATTCATAGAAATTTTTATGATTCATGCAAATACGTATATTTCTAAAAAGAAGCTACTCATTTGTTTCAATATCAGATTTAATGATTTGATTGAATGAGTTTGGTTAGGTTTCATTTCATTTCATCTCATTAAATTTCATTTTCATTTCATATCAATATAAAACTTCTACTGAAGACTTGGCTGTATGGGCATAGTTCCTTTTGCCTACCCAAATGGGTGAAGAAAAAAAAACTCTGCTTATATTCTACGGTTACTACATTTTTCAGACCGACCAATCCCCAATCCCCCCCGGAGCTCTGATCACCTTACTCACAAACAGGAACACAATACTGCTTGAAAACAGTATTATTTTGCTGTAATCTTCTGTAACGTCGAGGTACTACCCCAGTCGGGCTGCTCCATATTTTGAGCAGGAAATTCCTGCTGTGCCCTACCTCAGTAAAGATCTCTTTTTATTATTTTATTAAATTGCTTCATTTTTTCGCAACTGTATTAAAAATAGTCGTTCAGTACACGTGCGGAACCGTCATTGCAACTTGTTCCGACTGTCAACCCTCGCCTTCGGCTGCGCCTCGGCTCGGGTAGACATTTGTCGGAACTTTTTGCAATGACAGCCTTTCCACACTTGTAATGAAATATACTATTCCTAATTTTGTTTTCTTTAACTACAGTTAAAAATATAAATTTGGATGTGATGTAAAATAATGAGAATAAATGATATGATACAAATGTTTTTGTTATGTGTGTGTTAAAGTTTGAGTACTAATGTAAAAAAACTTCAATGAACGAAGCTTGCGGTCCGTTGACCTCAGATTTGTTCTTATAATGTCACTTGTCATTAGGGATGTAGTTTTATAAAAATAGTTATTTGGAAAAGTTCAGTTTTTTATACAATTATCAAAAATAAATAAAAATGTTTTATACATTGTTTTATGTAGACTTAAATATTCTTTAATTTAGTTTTTACTTCATAAAGCTAAGTCGGGTACTTTTGAAGATATTGAAGATTTTCTAACCGACCCTTTTTCTTTGCGGTTCAATTTATTTAAAGTCTCGAATTTAGTTTCATCTTTTTGAAGTGATTGCCCGTGAAGTCTCTATTATTGTTTTTAGTAAATTAAGATGAACGCTAACAACCATATTACACTACAGTTAGTAATTTTTATTAATAATTAGTAAAGTTACACGTTTGAACATTGAAACACTATAGCATCATAAATGATTGAACAAAAATTTCCATATTAATTAACTAATTTGATATCTATTAATTATATTTCATTAATTAAATATTAAAAGTTGGCAGTATATATTGGCATGAATAAATTGTTATTAATTAATATAAACAAATAGATTAGCTGTTGATTAATGTGGACATTGTACCTATACGCTGTGTGGAAACTCGAACATAATACGATTCGACACGCTGACCCTAGTTCTATTGACTCTAATTCGTGTGGAATAAACATATACAAATAGTAAACTGTTTCTTAATATTAAAACAAGTTTTATTGTATTTAATATTAGACTTGCGACCTCTGTCCGTCCATATGTTTATGCGATAAGTAATCATTAACTTATGCTACATCTCATGATATAACTATTATTCCGATCGGTTCAGTAGTTTTCGCAGTATAATTAAAAAAACCGGCACTCCATTTATTACTATACAGTACCTGGGTGACCGAGTTAGCTCGGTATTTTTAATAAATCGTGTTTTTTGGGAATCATATTTAAATACGAATTACATATTTATAAAATATGAATAATATTTTTTTTACCGACAATAATAAAAAATATGTATAATCAAAATAAAAATAAAAAACAATTCGAGATTCAGACTCTCTATATATATTATATACAAGAATTGACCGTTTAATAGTGTTAGATTTTATAGTTTTGATTTAATTTTACCTAAAAACAGTAATTTATTAATTTGTGGATTAAAAAACACACTTTTGCGGTATGGCATCTTTTTTTTAAATATTAACTACATTAAAAATAGTAGATAAAGTGGATTTTTATAATATAACAAAAAAATACATATTATAAACTTTTATCTCGTGGTTATCATTATATTTCAGATCATCATCATCATCATTATCATTACAGCCTATACAGTCCACAGCTGGACATAGGCCTCCACAAGTTTACGCCAAAAATAACGTGAACTCATGTGTTTTGCCCATAGTCAACACGCTGGGCAGGCGGGTTGGTGACCGCAGTACTGGCTTTGTCGCACCGAAGACGCTGCTGCCCGTCTTCGGTCTGTGTATTTCAAAGCCAGCAGTTAGATGGTTATCCCGCCATCGGTCGGCTTTTTTAAGTTCCAAGGTGGTAGTGGAACTGTGTTATCCCTTATCCCTCCCTCGCCTCTTACGACACCCACGGGAAGAGAGGGGGTGGCTATATTTCAGATAACTAAATGGAACAACCTATTTATTACCGGTTTTGATTACTATATTTACCATTACGACACAATAAATATTACCTACAATTTAAAGTTAGAATTTTGTCAAGAAAACCATCCATTTTAAAGATAAAAATATCAAAAAACGCAACAGTTTTAATTAAAACAAACAATATTAACTTTATTAACATAACATGTGTAATTAATTTTTATTTCGTATCGTTTATTCGATATAACTTTGCAATCAAGCCTCGTGTATGTTACTAGTTAGTTTAATTGGTGTATTAAGATCATAGTGTATAATTCTAGACATTTATCCATACTAAAATTACCAACTAAACTCTTAATCCGATAATATTTACACAAACTAAGTAAGCAACAATTATAGATAAGTAAAGTTATTTTATCTGTGCAATGTAGTAATTTGAGTTATATTTAGTGCAAATTGTAAGTATAGTTTGAAATATCATTTATATTAATAAAGGCAGTTATCCGAATAGTGAGTTTGCGAACAAAAGTCATCAAGAAGTCCACTGTAATTTTGCCGAACGCCAATCAATTCCAACTTTGGAAATCAAAGTTGGCGAGTTTGACTTACTAAATAAATTGTTTGCTCTTGAGAATATGGTTAAATATAAAATATTTACATTTATTATTGAAGTAGTCAACTGTTGCGGTTTTAACTGTTTCGAAATTAAAGATATTAATAAAATTATAAATAATAATCATATTATTGGCTACATATTTTACAAAAATCAATTTAGTATTTATGTATATGTATTATATTTATTATTTTATACCTTTAAAAATACCGTGTAATACAAATAAATAGAGGAATGGTCTTGGTTACAATAGCACAAATATTCTACCTACCAATAACGTTTCAATGTACGTAATAGGTTCCACTATGATTTTGTCATCCACATACGTGCGTGATGCTGCACAACATTTTATATCTTTTTTAACTTTTGGTTTCAATAATATTTACATATACTGGCGAGCAATAATAACAGTAAAGTTAGATAACTAGATTATTTAACACAGACTACTAGAGTTATTATTTATTGACCCGTGCGTTGCGTGTCTAATCGCGAAACTAGGGTTCACACGCAATATCGGTTTTCAAAAAGGTTTTACTTTAAAGAAATCGTAAAGGAAAGTACGATGGTATGCAGTATCATGTAAGCAATTGTATTAATTGGAACGATTGTGGGTAGACGGAGCCAATGGCGCGTGAAACGGTCTCCTGATACGGACCCGCCTAAGTGTAATCTTTAGCTCAATTGCTGGATACAACTAAACTAGTTACCCCTCGTGGTTGCGTTCGTAACATTATTATTTATTTTTTTATATTTTAAATGTATTTTTAAAAATTATAATTCACCATAAGCTAAAATTAGTAAATTTATCGTGACTATTTATTTATATGTAAATTATTTTAAATAATGATAGATTACAAACAACGCGTTGGCGCAGTGTAGGGTCGGCCTTGTTGTGAGCGAGACCACCCCACCATTGTGCCGGGGCCCGGAGGCTTTGTCCGGGCCTACCGCCGGGGCGAGGTGGCGAATGCTAGCGCGACCCCATCTCGCCCTACCCAGGCGGACCACTGCTCACACGTGGTGGTTTTTTTTGTCAGTAGGAGTCTGAAATAACCCTCTGGCGCCCTCGTGCTGGAGGGTTCCCATGATGGATTTTCTCCACGTAAAAAAAGTGGTCAAAGAAAATAACCGATGTGCCCGTTGGTTTGATTTCCGAGTAGTGCATTTGAAGGTCATACAAAAGTTAATAGGGTTGTTGTCTGTTGTCCGATCTCCGATACAAGATCCTCATCTTATTGGGAGCCGTTAAGTGTAAGGCGTCATTTATTTACTACATAGGTATTTAATACACTCTCTTGCTACCAATGCGATGGTTTCCTGGTTTACAAAAGATGCGTCTATTGTAACAAAGTATAATAAAAATATTTTGGTACTTTAAATATTAATTATCTTTGTAACATTAACGGTGAAGAAATTTTAAAAGTATATGAGCAGGATATCGATATCTTTATTGAGATGTTTGTCAACTTTATTAGCCCCCTGGAGGCTTTACGGTAGAATGTCCGACCGACTTCAATTATGTATATCGACAAGTAATACAACGTAGGTAGACGAAAAATTAGTCAAGTAAATACGCATTATCAAAGATTACTATAAAAGTTGTAATCAGATCTCAATGAAATTTAAATGTGACATGATAAATATCGCCTTTCGATTAAAATAAAAATTATCAAAATCGGTACACCCAGTAAAAAGTTATGCGGATTTTCGAGTTTCCCTCGATTTCTCTGGGATCCCATCATCAGATTCTGGGTTCCTTATCATGGTGCTACTACACCAGGAATATCTCCTTTCCAACAAAAAAAAGGAATTATCAAAATCAGTTCATAAGCGACGAAGTTATCCACGAACATACATATATATATATATATACGGTCGAATTTAGTAACCTCCTCATTTTTTGAAGTCTGTAAAAAAATTAAAGGTTGTAATTAAAAGTTTATCATTATTTATTTATGTGTATATATTATTTGTATTAAACCAATCATTTTAATTTATTTAATTTAGAATATAACATATGTTTGCAAGGCAAAATTTGAAAACAAAGTATTTAAAAATAATCACTGGTCCTCGTCTCCAAATGCCTAGAATAGTGTCAATATTGCGACTGTATTTCCCTGTTGAAACGCAAGTCCTATTTTCTGAATGAAAGTGCACCAGCTCTGAGGGTGCAGCTTTTCGGTCATTAGCGGAGGCCATGAGTCAATTCTTTTAAAGACTTTTGTGAGCTGTTACTGTAATAGCAACACGTTTTGATTGAGAACGGCATAAAAGTAATTTGATAACGATGCGATTTTTAGAATTAATTAGTTTATATAGGTACACACAAATTTCAGCGAAAATATAAGTTGATCTCATTTTATAGGATGCAGGCCCGAAATTGAAGAAAATGTTATTTCAATATTTTTTAATTTAAAAGTGAAGCACTATCATACCTCTGTAAACTTCCTTTCTAATTATTTGATACTTTATTATAAATGGCTTCTGTGTGAAATATTATCCTCTTAATTCTAATAGTTAAGCGTGTTCGTGTTACTCTGAGTTGGAACTTATTCAGTTAATATTTTGTTAGTTTATCACATAGTCATTAAATTAGATTGTATTAATGTATTTAATTAAAGAGACATATTCAACAAATAAGGTAAGGTAGGTAAGCAAAGGTCTTCTGAATCTTTATGCCTATAAAGATTCAGATTTATCTACCAGTTAGTCCATGGACTAGCAAGTTTTACAGTAGGTAATCAAGCGAGAGCAAATATATATTTTAAGGAAAGATTTTTAACCGACGTCCAAAAAAGGAGGAGGTTCTCAATTCGACTGTATTTTTTTTTATGTATGTTACATCAGAACTTTTGACCGGGTAGACCGATTTCGACAAATTTTGTTTTAATCGAAAGGTGGTGTGTGCCAATTGGTCCCATTTCAATTTATTTGAGATCTAACAACTACTTTTCGAGTTATATCTAATAATGCGTTTTTACTTGACGCTTTTTTCGTCGACCTACGTTGTATTATACCGCATAACTTTCTACTGGATGTACCGATTTTGATAATTCTTTTTTTGTTGGAAAGGAGATATCCCAGATTTAGTACCATGATAAGGAAACCAGGTTTCGATGATGGGATCCCAGAGAAATCGAGGGAAACTCTTGAAAATCCGTAATAACTTTTTACTGGGTATACCGATTTTGATAATTCTTTTTTTGTTGGAAAGAAGATATCCTTAGTTTAGTACCATGATAAGGAAACCAGGATCTGATGATGGGATCCCAGAGAAATCGACGGAACTTCTTGTAAATCCGCAATAACTTTTTACTGGGTGTACCGATTTTTATAATTTTTAATTTAATCGAAAGCTGATGTTTGTCATGTGGTCACATATAAATTTTATCGAAATCTGATAACTACTTTTTGAGTAATCTTTGATAACGCGCAGTTACTTGAGTATTTTTTCGTCGATCTACGTTGTATTACTCGTCGATGTAATTGAAGTCGGTTTTTTTTATGTTTACGAGCAAACACAATTATTTCCTAATATCTTGAAAATTTTAAATATACAAAAGTGTTTACGAAATGTTGAAACATGGTGTTCTAGGAATCACTGACTAAGAAGATTTTGAATTGTTTTTAAATTGAAAATTGATAAGTGAGACTTAAATAAAGATACTTGCCTTATGGGTATATAGTTATAAACTCATTATGAAGACTTCTTAAAACGTCAATTTATGTTCAATACACAACTGTGCGCAGCTAAGTCATATTCAAAAAATAAGTTACGTCTTATATAGACAAAAATGAGATGTTACTTTTTGTTTTCATTATTTTCATATTCATTTATTAACTAAAATTTCGTCTGTTATAACGTTTATGGCTATTAATGAGAAGTTCCAAAATTCTAGAGTAAATATTATTTAAGTTTGAATAAAAGATTCACAGAACAGACGGAACTTCTGTCGCTAAATGTGTACTTTGCAAATTGTGAGATGAAAGCCAACATAATTATGTAGAGTAAAAACATTAATATAATATTTTTTACATTAAAAGGAACGAGAGTTCATACAATGTGTCGTATGAATAATATATCCTGAAAGGAGGTCGCGCACCTTTGTCATATCTTTATAAAACCTATCATACAAAACAAAAGGTGAAGCACGAGATATTTTTCCATATAAATTTTTTTTAAAGAAGAACACTCGAATTCTTATGAATACTCTTTTTGAAACGCTATGAATTCTGTCTATCGTATTATATCATTCATTTTTATACTCTGCTACCTGCGTCTTCGCTTGCGTGGACTACACAATATATACTATTCCGTTTGACTAGCTGTCTTAATGATGAAATTTTTTTCAAATCAGCACTGAAGTTTATCCATTACAAAAACAAACAAAAAATTAATATTTCCTTTTTGTTTTATTAGTAGGTGTTGATTTATTATAAAGGAAAGTATTAAAATTGAAATAAAACCAATAATGTATTGTACAGAGTTTATTTTCATAATATAAACACACTATCTGACCAATATGTACAAAAACCAGGGATCAATTTCTTGTTACCACGGATTCAACTGTCGTTTTAGCAAATATACATTTAATAGATAAAGCACTTTATGCCTTAAATTGAGGAAATAAAGTGTTATTTCATGTGGCTTGAGTTAATGTACAATTTGTCAAGCGGCTAGTAGGTAAGGGTAACATTGAAATGTAAAAGATTCCTTGCATGGTCCTCACGCATCTTCAACAATTTTTATAATTTACAACGCATTCAAAATATCTCTTAGATCACCATTATATGGCGATCTTAAAGCACAGTCAATATTAATATGACTTTCTAATATTTACGTATTTTTATTGCAATAAGTCGGAATTTTAATTAAATTAAACTCACTCTAAGTTGTCTACTAACAAAGAGTTGTAACGAAAAAGTAATTACGTTATGCGTGATGCAAATCACTAACACATAAGTAAAAAAAATGAAAAGTAAAATAGAAGTATCGGTAGTCTATAATTATTTTCAAAAAAAAAAAAATATCATATCAAATAAAGTAAATATTTATCAACTTATCATTCAAAGGTAATTTCTTTTTTTGAAATATACACGTAATGACTTTTGACTATTTTTATACATGTAAGAAAGCAGATAAAATAGTACACAAAGCCGGACTTAAAATGCTAATTCTCTAAACTACTTTAAGCTTTCAATTTCCGAACGAGAATCCAATTACGAATTTCCAACTCCTTTAAATATGTCTTTGAAGTAGGCCATTCTAATTCACAATTACATCTATTTCTACAATATTTCCAGTATTCGATTTATACTTTATTTGTATGCACATTTTATCCGAAATTATATAAATAATGAAATATTTCGCGATAACTTAAGCCTAATAAATCTGTATCACATAATATTAGATTAATTTATGACTTAATGATATTAATTATAAATAATAATATTCGTAACATTAATATGGCAACAAAACATGTTACTACCTAAGCGTCAAAACCAGAAGGTTTTTATGTATTTACATGTCTGTACAATTGTTTCTATATATTTTTTTATCACTTTTGTCTAATCGTTATACTTTTCTAATATATTTATTGCCAATCAGCTAGTTTTAACAATAATATGAGATTCTTTTTTTAATTATATTATCGTGTTTAATGTTACACGTGTAATAAACAGTGCTAATATAAATAACACAATATTAAAGACACAGTTCAAACATTTTACATGGACACAAAAACATTTTGTTCCTAGTAGATATGTTTTATCATCTTTGCTTATACCTATAATTTTAACATTTGAAAAATGTTTCGAAAATGAAAAATCACGATGACTTTCGCTTTTTATACTAAAAATTTATCCCAATCGCGACAGAAAAAAGTACATTTCAATATGATTTTAATAAATCTAATACATCCCGAATATATTTACAAAACGAGTAAACATTTTGATATGCTCTGTACATTACGTTTTAAAATGATATATTTTAAATGCATATTGTATCAATAAACTATTCACCGTAACTCCGATACTATTATACTTTGTAGTTAATTTGGAAACTTGTATTAACCATTAGTTTGAGACTAGCTACACAGGACACTTACAAATTACTAAACAATAATTTATTTATATTTTTATTTAAATAATACCAATTTCTCGTATCATTAATTGTCTTTTTAATATTAACCGACTACTCTTTAATAAGCAATGTAAACATACAAAAGAATAGTCTCATTAAATCTGCTGCTACAGAATAGCACGCGAGAGATTCGCCTCAGATAATATATCATAACATGCATATAATATATCATACATACATATGCATCAATCAGGAAAAGTAGGTAATCGTAGTAAGATTACGTTATCAAGGCTTATTTGCCTTACTTTATCGCAAGCTGATTAGGGACACATTATTAACAATTTAAGTAGTAAAGAATTCTTTAACTTTAACGATAAATCAAACCACTTGTGCATATCAAGTTATTACTAACTTTTCTTTAGCCAAGTGAGAATCCTGATAACATACATTTCAGTCGGGTGTTTATAACAGGTCCCTAATAGCAAAATATAGCTAAACCTCATTACGAATCCTGTAATATCCACTACTATGTAGCTTGAGTCTAATCGTTCGCACCTCACACACCACTGCACATAAATGATATGAGTACGCTAATGTTCACTGAACTCTGGAATTAATTCATGTTCGGACTAGTTTAGGTGAAATGGAGGTTAGCGCTGATCATCGCAAGACCGATGAGGGTTATGAATGGCCTGAATGCTGTAGCGGAACTCGTTTTTGGTGGTGATGAATATGTCGTCTCTTCATACGCTCTGCTTCCTGTTGGAAAAGATATATAAAGTTTTATTACGTTGAAAAGAAGAACTTTTGCAATTGTTATAGGTAAATCTTTGTAAAATAATAATACTGAAATAATAATTTTTTAAATTGTAGATGTTAAACGATTTCAAGATATTATAGTCTCAATGGCGGTTTGTAAAATTTAAAGAATATTCTATTTTACCTAAGCCTTCTACTCCAGAGCCTTCCTCGCCAGAGCCTTCTGCGTCATAAGCTGCGTCATCATCAGTGTAACTTCTGCCTGATCCTGATCCTTCATCACCTGCTTCATCTCCTTGCATGAAAGCCTCGGCTGCTGGAGTCGATCCCCAAGAATGGGATACTAGCAACTGTTATAAAAACAGAAAAAAAATTCAGACAGCAAATTCGTTTTCCGTTTTATTCGTAACGAATCCGCAAATTTGTATTTTAAAAGCTATAAAAAGTCTTTTGATGTCGAAATCATAATTGCAATAAGAAAATTAATCTTTGAAGTCTTTCTCGGAAGTTCGCGTCATGATACAGTTGAAATATTAATGTCCACAAAGTTTTGTAACACAAAAACTCGTACGGTTTTCACTCAAAACACTCATTTATGAAGTGTAAAAAAAGGGTAAATGATAGTGATATCTAAATCTGGATAAGTCATTCACCTGTCTAGCTTGTCGCAACCTGTCGCCTAGAGCCGCCACTCTTGAGTCTTGAATAGAGGTCGCCGTTATCTCTGGATTATATTTTTGGTCACTTAGCGACGCCGAGGCGACGAGGGCTTTCGTGTACCTTAATTAAATTTTACATTTAATTACACACTCATTATTTATTTACTTGTATATTAATATAATTAGAGATATAATTTGGAACCTTATCGTAGAATGAAAAATGGCTTTCTTATTATGTAGTATCAATGTACTCACTCTCCAATTGTTTCTCCATTCCAGCAACGATCATTTCCTTCATTCGCAAAGTCAGGTTCATCGCACAGTCGATCAGATATACCACTGAATAATTTCTTGCTGTCGGCAAGGGTTGCCGCGAACTGGAGCAGTTCCGTATCTGGTGGAGGAGCACGGAGAGCATCTCTCCTCGTCGCACCGGGAGTCGGTCGTGGGGAAGTCAAGTTGGGAATATCTAATGTGGAAGGTGGACCACATTCTTGTCGAACCTGGGGCAAAAATAGAAATTTGTTACTTTTGTCCGAGTTATGATAATAGCGTGTTTGGTTTATTACCTGTCGCATAGTAATAATAAATATACGATTGTAACAAATAGACTAAACCTTTTAATACAAAGGCATTACTTTATTAATGTTATTATAATCAATATAATAACTTAAGGAGGTGGTAAAAGTATTTGCTTTATGCTTTGTGGCTACGGCATTAAAGAATATAGCCACCCCCTCTCTTCCCGTGGGTGTCGTAAAAGGCGACTAACGGCCGAACCCAATATTCAATCTAAAGATAGAGATAGGTAGTTATCATCGACTGCTAATAACTAACTATCTATCTTTTGTAGTTGTCCCAATAATTCGCATAGGGGACTACTATCTCCAGTTAACTGTAGATAGACCGGCTACCTGAGCTCTTCCTTACATTCCAGTATACACAGCGTCACAGACGGCCTCAGTTATGTTACACAGATGTTTTATAGTATTTAAATTTGTCATACAAATTTTATTCATATTAAAGTAATCTTGTTTTATAAAAATATGGACAAATTAATTTTTACATAGACTTTTTAATTTATAATAAATGATATTATTTTAATATGGAATCCATGGTAAATCTAGTAACGGAACGTTTTAACACGACACGAAAAGACGCTACGACACCATTACGCTTTATTGAATCGTCGTTTCGTTTGTATTTTTTTTTTACAAATCAAAATTCAAATTATACAAATCATTGCAAATTATACAATCATTCACCAAATTTTTTGTTTTATTCACAAGATGAGTAAAGTAAGTATTATTTCACAAGAAACTTATTATTTTTATTCAATTAATTGTTGCAAAAGAGCAATATCACTTGAACTACTACTAAAACTTGAGTCTGCCATTATTTTTCAATCGAAATTAATTTTATTTTAAACAAAGAAAATACTTTTTCAATTAATAAATCTTAGTTATCCCCCGAAAACTATAGATCGGATATTGTTGTTACTAAAGATAACCAACGCTACTGACAGATAGAACTCTATTATTATTGGGACGCTTACACTGTCATTTTCATACGATCCTCTATCATCATATCTCTGGTAAGCTATCCTCCCTCTCGTCGATAGACAGCTTTGAAGGATAGGATTGCCTATCGTCGACAAGTTTATTGAGTCAGTAAAATGAATGATAGATAGATATTTCTGTCTCTAGTAGGACATAACCAGAGATAGATTGAATATTGGGTTCGGCCGTAAGGGATAACACAGTTCCAATATCACCTTGGAACTTAAAAAGCCGACCGATGGCAGGATAACCATCCAACTGCTGGCTTTGAAATACACAGGCCGAAGACGGGCAGCAGCGTCTTAGGTGCGACAAAGCCAGCCCTGCGGTCACCAACCTGTATGCCCAGCGTGGTGACTATGGGCATAACACATGACTTCGCGCCGTTTTTGGTGCGAACTTGTGGAGGCCTATGTCCAGCAGTGGACTGCAATAGGCTGAAATGATGATGATGATGAAAAATATTTTATAAATCTACTTAAGAAATAATTTTAAATATTTATTTTTATGTTACTTTTTAAAACTGCGGCGATATTAAAATAGTTCGCAGTAAATTGGCACAATTTACCTTATAGCGAGCCTACAATTAAACGTACACACTAGAAGAAACTCTCTTGGGATTTTATGTTAATTACAGTAGCAGTCGAGTCAACTCGCGTTCTGTAAGTAAAAATACGTGCCTGTGTTGTAAAAAGCTAAATATATCGAATTATGAGCGCAATAAAAAACTCTAATTACTTTTGCTAGAAGGCTTGCATTTCTAATTAGGGTTTTGCGTAGCGTTTGCGTTGATATTGTTTTATGTTTCATATTTTCGTAATAATGAGATTTATATTTCATAGGGATACGCCGATGCAAATCTGTCATTTTTTATGGATGTAAAATTACATCCTGAAAACTTATAATTATAATTTTATAAAAGATGAACTTTATATTTTTATTCACATTTTTGCAAAAGTTACATACGATTTTGTTTGTCCTTGGAAAACCATATATTAACCTTTTTAATTTTTTAATAAAAATGATTGGTTCAGCCTTTTATTTTAATTTTATAAAAAAAGTAGATATCTATACTTTTTAAGCATTTAATATATTAAGTTATTAACTAAGCTTTACAAATCCGTTACCTTTGTAATACGTGTTAAGTAGTGAATATATTTCATCTAAGTACATGATATTATCGAATGAGTATGAAGACGAATTACGTTTATCGATATTCATATCATTTGTCAGTTCGCAATGCGAATATCTCTGACGGCACTCGTGCGGAAATAGAAGTCGTGTGAACGCCCTAACCGACGCGCGACAAACGCAAATAAACTACGACGGACCTCTGCACCGCAAATAGTCGCATAGCTACAACAATCTGTTTATTGCTATCTAAAAACTGCACAAAATTGTGCATAATGAACTCGTACGCGGTTTAGAATTGCACGATTCTGCGGACAAGGAGATGGTAATCGTATACCGATGTCACGTTCCAAACAGTAAAATTGTTCAATATGCACAACAGATAAGCAAAATAGCTTATTACTTAAGATTTAACATATTTTTAAATATTACGTTGCAGCTATTATTAATTAATTTATTTTTGGTTGTTCATTACTTTGTTAATTTTGTCTTTAAAATGTGTTCATAATAGTATAGTCAAAATAAGAGAGGGGTATTTGTAAGATGCCATTAAAATGCTTTCTTCTTAACGTAGTAAGGAAGTGTATAACAGATTACAAAACCGTATAAGTAGGTAAAAGTTTATTACAAATAAAAGTTTTTAAACTTCCGCTTTTTTCGATAGCGACTTTCCAGATAATTCTTTGCATTAAAAAGTAGTTAGTAATAAACATATATTTGAAAATTATCTGTAATTTTATTAAAGTAAAAAGTTAACATTTAAAATTTGTTCAAGAAAATAGTTTTGATTATCTCATGTGTAGATATGAGAGTTTTTGTGAAGACGTGTCTCAAACAGTATACTAATAATATTTTTTAGAGCATTCTAACGAATGAAGAGCGAGACGCTAAAACCAAATATAATATTTATAAGAGCTTTTATTTTCTTCTACTTTTGTCTGCTGGTAGTGTTAAAATATTAATAAAAAAGGAACGAAAGCGACCTTTGTGTTCCTCGTATTTTCAATATTTATTAGACATTCAAGATGCCTTTACTTATTCATATGAATTGCATATTATATTATGTACTTAATTCATTTTTAATATAACATAAAATAGAAGTTAAGGTTCATATAAAAAAAAAAAAACTTACTTTTATATTACATCGCACACACAAATACATACATTTTAAAATTCACATATTGCAGTTTGTTAATAATTTATACTTTAAGTCAACTCAAGTTAAATTATAAATAGATTACTATACTTTATTTCCTAATTAATTTTCTCATATATTATTACACGTCTTACAAACGGGATGAAATTGCCTTACGATTATTACTGTGCAGTCAGCGTGCAGGATAAAAATGATTACTCGGCCGTATAATGAGACTACGGGCTACTCGTTAGCACGAAAGCAAATCTTACGCTCAACGTGTTATTGTATTGTCCTTGATGGCTGTCGGAGGTTAAATGGCAATTGCTGTGCGTGAAAAAAGTGATAAAATGTCGTCCGTCTATTCAAACATTTGTATAGTTGTTATGTCATTAGTTAAGTTATGATTATTTAGTTATTTATACTTTATTCATCATTGTCATCATCATTCCAGCCTATTTGCAGTCCACTGCTGGACATAGGCCTCCACAAGTTCGCGCCAAAAATGCGTGAACTCATGTGTGTTGCCCATAGTCACCACGCTGGGCAGGCGGGTTGGTGACCTATACTTTATTATATACCATAAATAGATTTTCAATAAAGCTAAGAACTATTTATTGTACAAAGCTCAGACTTATGTATATTTAACCATTTTTTTCCAGACGAACCAAATAATAATAATTATATTAAATTATCCTTAAAAATGCTACTTTTGTAACTTTTGTTTATCTTTATATATTGAAATATTTTACATGAAAAATATGATTAGAAAAAAACGTACAAAAAAAGATCGATGTGAAGTGAAAATGATTATTTTATTACATACTATTCCGAACTCAGAGCGCATATTATAAAACCCATAATACAATATATTATTGTCCTCATTGCAATGCGGCCCTTAACACATATTTATATTTCATATTGTGTATTATAACATACATATACATATGTATACGCTTACTACAGTTGGGTCTTTTCATATTCCAAAGCGTTTCATTTAAATATCTTGAATTAATTTTGCTGTACTTTTTTTATAAGTTGAAGCAATTTTTGGAGTTATGTCGTAAACTTAAAATAAATTATCATCAAAATACAATTATTCTTTATAGCCAATAATATAATTTATATTATGACTTAAAAAAAATTGTGAATTAAACAATAATTAAACTACAAGATAAAAAAAGAATAAAAATTAAAAAAAAATCTATTTCACTTATCATGTTAATTTTTTTAGCAATGACAATCAAAACAGCTTCATGCAAAAAAAAATAGTTTAAATAAAATATACTAGCAATACCCTTGCGAATAATTCGCACTAAATAAGTAAAAAAATTACCGACCGTCAGTCGTGTTGACGTTGTTTCAAAATTAAAGCCGTTATATATAATTTTAATAAATAACTAATTTACAAATATATAAGCAATAATTATTCTTTGACGGTTCGCAGTTTATGTCCACTTTCCTGCGAACCGTCAAAGAATACTTATAACAAATGGACACAACGATAAATAATAAGACATAATATTTTTTTTGTTGTTGATGCCGGTAGAGCAAGCAGTAGTCTATAAAATGATATATAATTATGTGGAATAATTGTGAGATTTTTTCTAAAAAGGGAGGCAAACATGTTATAACCTTAGCGTATTATAATATATGTATATGATAAAATATATTACGTTGATGTCATCTTCGTGTTATGTAATATTTGATAACTTCATAACTTAAGGTCTGTGCTTGTAGGAATATCAATTCAATGAGATATCCTTTCAAGGGAATCGTGACTAACCTCATTGTTCCAATGTTTAATTATAATAATTGTAACACCAGGCGTCTTTGTGCGTCTTTATACTGACTCATGCATGCATTCATTAAGACAGCGTTTGGAATGGATTTACTGAAGAATACATAATGCATATAATACTACAAAAAAATAGTTAGGAAGAAAATAATTTTGTATTGAGTTAAAGTCAGAGACATTAACGTGTGTTACTGTAAGTTGATTAAAAATATCTATTTAGCTAAAGTTCTTTAGAACTGTACATCTAAATGCTTAAAAATATAGACTTTTTTTCTGTTTTATACTATTGAGTTTACAAATAAGCGTATCGTCCGTCTGGAAAGCTGTTATCTATAATCTATCTATAATATATATAAACGCGAAAGGTCATTCATCACGAAATCTCCGAAACTATAAAACCTAGAAACTTAAAATTTGGCAGGTAGGCTCCTTATAGGACGTAGGCATCCGCTAAGAACGGATTTTACGAAACTCGACCCCTAAGGGGGTAAAACGGGGGTTGGAAGTTTGTATGAAAGTCCTATGTGTTTGAAGTACGAGACTTGAAATTTAAAATGTATGGTTTATAGATGGTGAGATGGTGTCCAAATAATGTATCTTTAGAAACCAACTCCCTTTTGGGGTTAAAACGGGAGATGGTAGGTTGACTCACTCATCACGAAATCTCCGAAACTATAACACCTACATACTTGAAATTTAGCAAGTAGGTTTTGTATAGGACAAAAACTCGACACCTAAGAGGATAAAACGGGGATCGGAAGTTTGTATGAAAGGCCTATGTTTTTAAAGTAAGAGACGAAATTTAAAATGTATGCTCTATAGATGGTGAAAAGGAGTGCAAATAATGCATCGTAATCTATATATATATAAGTGAAAGGTCACTGACTCACTCATCACGAGAGCTCAAAAACCGCTGGCTGGTCCATCCATCCAGGATGGACAAAGATGAAATTTAGCAGGGAGGTAGATTATAGTTAGTAAACGTCCGCTAAGAACGGATTTTTTGATATTCCACTGCTAAGGGCGTTTGATTGGGGTTGATAGTTTGTATGAAACATATACAGCAGCTATAAGTTTGCCTGCTAGGTTATTTACACTGCAGCCTGAAAATAAAACTAAAAATGTGGTATAGAGAGGTTTTATAAAAATAACTAATAAATTATACTAAATTGTGCCTTCTAAAAAATTACTCAGCGTGATAAGCATTTCAAGTGACTGAAATAAAAAAATAATTTGCTTAAACATCTTTATAGTAATGCATATCTTCATAACCACGCGAACGTAGTCGCGGGCAACAGTTAGTGTATTATAACAATAAATCCCCAAAAATGTATGTGATCGATTCCCTCAAAATTTACTGAACGGCTTTTCATGCGGTTTTATCAATGGAGAGAGGGCTTCAAGAGGAAGGTTTACGGAACGACTAAGCCGATTTTGATGAGATTTTGAGTTTCACTGAAAGTTTGCCGGGAAAACTTTGTGACTCACTGATTTAAACGCGGGCGAAGCCGCGGGCACAGCTAGTAATTATATATAAATATATTGTTATATTGCGGAAAACCGGGATGTCTTGCGCGAACTGAGTGAGGCCTTTGTCCAGCAGTGGACTGACTGACTGACTTGATATAACTCTTAAACAGATAGTCGATTCCGTGTTCATCATCATCATCATCTTCACTTTAGCTTGATACAGTCTACTGCTGGACATAGGCCTCCGCAAGTTCGAGCTCCTCATGTGTGTTTACCATAGTCACCACGGTGGGCAAGCGGATTGGTGACCGCAGGGCTGGCTTTGTCGCACCGAAGACGCTGCTGTCCGTCTTCAGCCTGTGTATTTCAAATCCAGCAGTTGGATGGTTATCCCGCCACCGGTCGGCTTTTTAAGTTCCAAGGTGGTAGTGGAACTATGTTATCTCTTAGTCGCCTCTTACGACACCCACGGGAAGATAGGGGGCGGCTATATATTTTATTGCCGTAACAACACAGATATTTTGTCCAAATGAAAGTCCAGTAATAAAATAAAAAATAAATAAAACAACTACCGCAGGTTAGCTGGAAGAGACTTCTTCTAGAGTTATCTCTACCGGCTTTCTACATATAAATTATATAATGTGTATAACGCCTGACTGAGCGCAGTAGTCAGTGGTCGTCGTCCGGGCTACATCTGACGCCCGTTAGCAATAGTTTTCATTCATTAGTTTTGATGCATATTGGAAAATTACTAAAATCGGAAACATCGACATTTTTTTTATTGTCCGCTAAACTTAAACACGCCAATACGCCAACACGCCAAAATACCATAACTCCAACACGCAAACACGCCAACACGCCAACACGCCAACATGCCAACACGCCAATACGCCAACACGCCAACACGCCAATACGCATATACGCCAATGCGCCAATACGCCAACACGCCAATACGCCAATACGCCAACACGCCACACGCCAACACGTCAACACGCCAATACGCCAATACGCCAACACGCCAACGCGCCAACACGCCAACATGCCAACACGCCAATACGCCAACACGCCAATACGCCAACACGCCAACACGCCAATACGCCAATACGCCAACACGGCAACACGCCAATACGCCAATGCGCCAACACGCCAATACGCCAATGTCCAATACGCCAACACGCCAACACGCCAATACGCCAACACGCCAATGTGCCAATACGCCAACACGCCAACACGCTAATACGCCAACACGCCAACACGCCAACACGCCAACACGCCAATACGCCAATACGCCAACTCGCCAATACGCCAATGCGCCAATACGCCAACACCCCAATGTGCCAATACGCCAACACGCCAAAACGCCAAAACGCCAAAACGCCAATACGCCAACACGCCAACACGCCAACACGCCAACACGCCAAAACGCCAAAACGCCAACACGCCAACACGCCAACACGCCAACACGCCAACACGCCAACACGCCAACACGCCAACACGCCAACACGCCAACACGCCAACACGCCAACACGCCAACACGCCAACACGCCAACACGCCAACACACCAACACGCCAACACGCCAACACACCAACACGCCAATGCGCCAACACGCCAACACGCCAATGCGCCAACGTGCCAACGCGCCAATGCGCCAACACGACAGGACGCCAACAAAAACACCTGATGGTAAGCGATTACCAGAAGCATTGCAAGCGTGTTGCCGACCTTACCCCAAATCTCCCCGAGGAGCTCTGGTCACCTTACTCACCACAGAAACACAACAATCATTTATTTATACTAACCTATATAACCATTTATCCATTCCGTACTCTCATTTATTTTATGATATTGAAAAATTAAAACGAAAAAGGTCCAAAGAAAAAAAAAAAAATACATTTAAGTTGTTACATAGCGAGCAATGAACACTTTGTGACCGTCACAAACAAAAAAAAACTGTGTATTTATTATTTTATTTATTTATTGACAATTGACTTATATATAAAATTCTCGTGTCGCGGTGTTTGTAGTTAAACTCCTCCGAAACGGCTTGACCGATTCTCATGAAATTTTGTGTGCATATTGGGTAGGTCTGAGAATCGAACAACATCTATTTTTCATACCACTAAGTTAAAAGGGGGGGATTAAGGGGGTTAATAAAATATATGGCAAAACAACGTTTGCGGGGTCAGCTAGTAATATATATAAACGCGAAAGGTCATTCATCACGAAATCTCCGAAACTATAACACCTACAAACTTGAAATTTGGCAAGTAGGCTCCTTATAGGACTTAGACATCCGCTAAGAACGGATTTTACGAAACTCAACCCCTAAGGGGGTAAAATGGGGGTTGGAAGTTTGTATGAGAGTCCCATGTTTTTGACGTAAGAGACTTGAAATTTAAAATGTAAGCTCTATAGATAGATGGTGAAAAGGTGTCCAAATAATGTATCTTTAGAAATCAACCCCTTTTTGGGTTAAAACGGGGGATAGTAGGTCGGCTCACTGATCACGAAATCTCCGAAACTATAACAGCTACAAATTTGAAAATTGGCAAGTAGGTTCCTTATAGGGCATATACGTTTGCTAAGAACGGATTTTTTGAAACTCGACCCCTAAGGTGATAAAACGGGGGTTGGAAGTTTGTATGAAAGTCCTATGTTTTTGAAGTAAGAGACTTGAAATTTAAAATGTATGCTCTATAGATGTTGAGAAGATGTTCAAATAATGTATCTTTAGAAATCAACTCCCTTTTGGGGTTAAAATGGGGTATGGTAGGTTGACTCACTCATCACGAAATCTCTGAAACTATAACAGCTACAAATTTGAAATTTTGCAGATAGGTTCCTTATAGGGCGTAAACATCCGCTGAGAACGGATTTTACGAAACTCGATCCATAAGGGGATAAAACGGGGGTTGGAAGTTTATATGAAAGTCATATGTTATTAAGGTAAGAGACTTGAAATTTAAAATGTATGCTCTATAGATGGCGAGGAAGTGTCCAAATAATACATCGTAATCTATATATATAAAAGAGAAAGGTCACTGATTGACATCACGAGAACTCAAAACCGCTGGATGGTCCATCCATCCAAGATGGACAAAGATAAAATTTGGCAGGGAGGTAGATTATAGTTAGTAGACGTCCGCTAAGAACGGATTTTGCGATATTCCATCGCTAAGGGGGTTTAATTGGGGTCGATAGTTTGTATGAAACATATACAGTAGCAACAAGTTCGCCTGATAGGTTATTCATACTGCAGCCTGAAAATAAAACTAAAAATGTGGTGTATAGAGAGGTTTTATAAAAATAACTATTAAATTATACTAAATTGTGCCTTTGAAAAAGTTACTCAGAGTGATAAGCATTTCAAGTGACTGAATAAAAAAATTATTTGCGTTAAGCATCTTAATAGTAATGCATATCTTCATAACCACGCGGACGTAGTCGCGGGCAACAGTTAGTGTATTATAAAACAAAGTTCCCAAAAGCGTATGTGACCGATTCCCTCAAAATCTACTTAACGGATTTTCATGCGGTTTCACAAATGGATAGAGGGCTTCAAGAGGAAGGTTTACGGAACGGCGAAGCCGATTTTGATGAGAGTTTCACTGGAAGTTTGCCGGGAAAACTTTGTGACAAACTGATTTCAACGCGGGCGAAGCCGCGGGCACAGCTAGTATTATATAAGAACGCCAGCAGCTTCGGACTAACATTATCACGTTGCCGATCTTATTCTAACAGTTTTATTTGATTTTGATCCTTTGCAAGACTCCAGTGTGGCTGATATGAATTATGAGCAACATATTTCTGTTATACCCTAAAAGGTTCGGTTTGCACAGTTTTGGTACGTACGTATTTAATTTTGTATTTTAGTTTATGTAAAAGCTTAATAAAATTATAGATCTACACTATTGATAAGTGAGTTGGACTCCATTTCATGTTAATCTCTTGATAATGATGCAGTGGGATTATTCGTAAGTAGCTCGTTTACTTAATTTTTTATGAGCAATAACGTAGTCATTAAAGACGGTTCTTTTCAAATGTAATAAAACGTCATGGATGAATTTACGATTTAATAGTTAATTTGATGACAATGTTTCCGAAGATTACCAAATCTTTTAATTAGAAAAAAATACTTATACAAGGTACGTTAATTTGAGATATTATATTTATACATTATTATTGATACATGTATCAAATACGCAAGACGTTTGCCTAGTAAGATATTCCATAGTTAATATTTCAGATTCGATGAGGATGTCAAAAATATGTTTTTATATTTTGTTGAACGCATATCAAGAGTTACGTGTTGGTGGTCAATAGAGAAAATATGTGGAGGAAAAATAACAAACTTTTGACTCTTTTTAATTTTTAAATGACTGCTTTAGTCCGTGTTATGTTATTTTGTAAGAAATATAATGTGTTATGTTTTATTTTCGACCGTTTTTAGCCTCTAGACTAATAATTATTGTAGGCACCTAGCATATTTATTGACCCCACTTGTATAAAGTACAAATATTTATCATAATCAAGTTTTCGATACAGTAACAAAGTAATTGGTCATCTATAAATGATGTTAGTAGATTGAATTAACTGATTTAAAACAAATATCGGTCGCGTGGGCGTACGATATATAATTAAAACGACCGTATGTATTGTATATACAGTTGCGTCCGGCGTTGCGTCAGATCGATCAAATGATGTGACAAAAAATATAACTGAACTTATTAATGGACTGTCGGATATTCCGTTTATATTGGCTTCGTATTTTTAATGACGCGCAGTCTAGATAAAACTTTATTTCTGCTTCGATTTTGAAGACAGTTTAAAACTAACAAAAAAAAAATAATAATAATAAAAGCCTTCTCCATTTCGAACCGACTTCAAAAAAGGAGGAGGTAAATGGTTCGATAGTATTTTTTTTTCTTTGTTATGTACATTACCTTAGAGCTTTTTACTGGGTGAACCGATTTTGATGATTCTTTTTTTTAATCAAAAGGTGGTGCGCGTCATTTGGACCCGTTTAAATATACTACAGATCTTACAAGCGCTTTTCGCGTCATATCTGATAATGCGTATTTACTTGACTATTATTTCGTCTACCTACGTATTGCTACTGGTCGATGTAATTGAAGTAGTTTTTTTGCTTGACGTTAATTCGTAATATTAGACATTTCTATCGTAACGGCAGTAAAAATAAAAGATAGTATTCGTAGTAAGAATCTCAAGTCAAATGTATATACCTATGTGATGTGCTTTGCCACGTTTAGTTTATAAACTACCAAAAGAATTTATCGTTTTATTTTCTTTGTTTTTTAACCGACTTCCAAAAAAGGAGGAGGTTCTCAATTCAACTGTATTTTTTTTTAATGTATGTTATATCAGAACTTTTGACCGGGTAGACCGATTTCGACAAATTTTGTTTTAATCGAAAGGTGGTGTGTGCCAATTGGTCCCATTTAAATTTATTTGAGATCTAACAACTACTTTTCGAGTTATATCTAATAATGCGTTTTTACTTGACGCTTTTTTCGTTGACCTACGTTGTATTATACCGCATAACTTTCTACTGGATGTACCGATTTTGATAATTCTTTTTTTGTTGGAACGGAGATATCCCTAATTTAGTACCGTGATAAGGAAACCAGGATCTGATGATAGGATCCCAGAGAAATCGAAGGAAACTCTTGAAAACCCGCAATAACTTTTTACTGGGTGTACCGATTTTGATAATTTTTAATTTAATCGAAAGCTGATGTTTATCATGTGGTCACATATAAATTTTATCGAGATCTGATTACTACTTTTTGAGTAATCTTTGATAACGCGTAGTTGCTTGACTATTTTTTCGTCGATCTACGTTGTATTACTTGTCGCTGTAATTGAAGTCGGTTTTTTTTTTCGTTTGCGAGCAAACACAATTATTTAATCAACAGTATGTTTGACGTCGACCTTATCCAGAATTATTATTAACATAATAATAGCAACAAAAAAATAACTATATTAATATTCTAAATATGGAGTTAAAAAGATAATATAGTGAATAACGAGGTTCGATGTCTGATGATCGGATTATACCTCCTGCTCAGTCGATTCATCACGACTAATACCGCCAATAAGCGCATCCGCTGTGGAACACCAAATATATTAGTTTAAGCCAGATTCGTGATTCATAATATTATTGGTGGCATTATCAATTAGTCTATCGCCAGATTGTGTGAATTGAAATCGATGATGTATATCTCTATATTAAATCGGAAAATGAAATGATATTTACGATTGGATTTCAATGATATGTAGTTTTTATTTTTTATATTTCATCAATATTTTCATTGATTTAAATTTACTTTTGGCTTATTTCATGTCGTAAATTTTTTGCTTTATCACGAACATTTATTATGAAATATACTGTATATCAACAAAGTTTAGACGAAATTAATAAATTTATAAGTAATGTTTTTCGATAAAAATAACTATTACTTTTGAAGCCTACAAGTAAATAAGATTAACTCTTGTAGTTGGTGTTTCTTTACATTGTTCGTAGACAGTAATGACATTAGCTTACTTACTGTTCGTGGTGAAACTGCAATATAAGATAGCTGTAGCTGTATTAATACCTGTAGTTTAATGATGTTTTTAGCTAATATTACATAGGATGGAGAATACAAGAAGAAGATTAACAAAAAACACTAATGAACGAACATTAACTTGAAAACTACCAGTAAAATACCGATATAATAACTAATATCCGCTAACTTTCACCTTTGATCCGAACTGGAGAATAAAAAACCGGTCATTTTAAAATCAGTAGTGGGCTGAAGTTATCATGGCCATAAAGAAACTATCGAACGTTAATAAATACGTGTGATGCGGCCGTACATCAATAAATTGCGCGTCGGTTTCGTCAAGCCCGGCGCCTACGCATCTCATGACCCAAGGCACGAGCTTAAAGCACGTACATCATTCATAATTTATTTAATCACGTTAGTCTCGAATTCTATTTTCGAATATATTTTCATTCGCATCTAATTTAATAAAAGGATTAATTGTTGTTTTGATGTTGAATTTTAATTTTATTTCAGTCTGGTTTTGTTAATTAATACTTAAAAGTAAAATACAGTCGAATCTCGTTAGTTCGAAACTCAGGGGACTCGAAAAATATTACGAATTATCGAGTGTTCGAAATATCAAATGGTTCGAAATTTTTGAGATAAAATAAATAAAACTTCGAATTATTAAGTGTTGATCAATTATTACATACAAATTTATTAACTGCTATTCTTTAACAATGACAAAAGTCAACTTTCTTCTCACCTCCCTCTACTTTTTAGATTTACTTCTTATTTTCAGCAATCGTCAAGCATTTATACTTTTTAGGACTCATAACTAACACAAAATTTTAATCTGTATACAAACGAAAGAGTAACAGTAACTGGAACATAAGTAAACAAACCAATTCGTGCGGAAGTGTGTATCAAACTAATCATAATAAAAAAAAGACTCGTGTACGACTATACAAGTATTAACAAGTTTGAACTTGTCTCGAAATGTGCCTACTTACAAGCTTTCTGTTTTTTTCTTTCTGCAACTTTGAATTGCCGAGTGCTTGACGCCGATGACGTCGTTTTGTTACGTGGCAATGTTTTTTTTTGTTCAAATTACCAAGTGTATAAAAATGTATTGATTTATTTCGAAATATCAAGAGATTTTATAGGGAACTCGTGATGACTTTAAATTATCGAGAGGTTCGTATTATCGCAGGTTTGAATTAACGAGAGTCGACTGTATATTGTTAGGAAAGGAAAGCTGAAAACTATAACAAAGGATATACAATAATATATATATTTTTTTCTTATCGTGCATGGTAACTCACATTATAACTTAAATATTAATAGTTGCATTGAATCCGATTTGCCTATAACTCGGTTGCGGTATTGTATATAGAAAGTTAGCACGTGGGCGGGCGCTGGCGCTACAAACTTGCCTGACGCCGCAGTGCCGGAGCCCTGATTGCTTTTTAACTTGTACGTCGCACGGACAGTGTCAACGACTTTTTAATATCATTTTACAAAATTTAGCATATTTCTTCTCTATAATATTTTGATAAGTTTATTTTTCATTCAATATAAAGATTAAATGTGAATCTGTTTGACCCTCGCTATCGAATGTCAGAACATTAAAACTTATCGTGACATATTGGATTTCAATAATCAATTTGTTATGGTTTAACGGTCAGTGGGATGAAGTATTTTTATTGGCAATAAAAACTGAACTAACGGTTATAATAAAGATAACATTCAATGGATAGTACCTATTATTGTTATTATTTTATATGCAATCTCTATTGAAATTATTGACTACTAGTGGTCGCCCAGTGGTCGATTTTCTACCATAATTAATTTAAATTATAAGTCTGACCATTATTAACCCGAGTAGAAATTTTTTCGTGTTCCTTAGAAGGACCGGACCGGGCATGCCTGATATGGACCGGATATGGTATGTAACGCAGAATATTTGTCTGGACCTGATCAGAATGAGATGAAATTGCCTGATCGGGTCTAGATCAGAAAATCTCATTTCATCCTGATCAGCCGGTTCGGTTCGGTCCGGTTTTAAAAAACACGAATGTATATTCTTGAAAAAATTGTTTAATAAAAAAAAGCGAATTGATATTATAAAGATGTTACTTAATATAATCATTATGATATTTATTTCCGTTTATTATTTCCAATGTATTATTTATTTATGTTCTTACTTTAAATATCAATTATTTTAATTTAATTCTATATTATTAATTAATTATTTAATTTATTAATTAAATTTTATTTATTATCTTCTAATAATTAACTACTAATTAACTATTTCCTATTACTTACGACTGCTCCACTTAGTAGAAATGGACATCCTGCTAAACTGTTCTGATAACTGTATATATACTAAGTGCGTTTAAAAACACTGATAGCGCGATTCAGGCTCAGTTCGCGTAATTTCTTTCAGGCTATCCTGATCTGGACCGGACCGGGTCCTGATCCAGTATGCCTTACCATACTTGATTATATTTTACATCAGGCTGTTCTTATCTGGACCTAATAGAGCTTGCCGGATCTGGCATGCCGAATTATATCCTGATCCGGTCCAGATACATGATCTGATTGAGCCTGACCTTTTTTCTAGTCGGGAAGGTTTTGTAGTCAAAGACTATACTTCTATAATAATAAATAAGAGAATATATGTGCGTATGTGTGTGTGTGTGTGTGTGTGTGTGTGTGTGTGTGTGTGTTTGTGTGTGTGTGTCAAATACATAGTAGTGTCTGTAATGTATTTTATTGATTTAATATATCTTTATGCATAATTTAAAAAAGTATAAGCATTCTGCACTGCTTGTCTATATAAACTATAAGTATGCGAAATTTCATACTTCTTTGTCCGCGCAGTTTTCATAAAAAAGGGTTACAAAGTTTTTGCTTCACGTATATAGAAGATTCCAAACGATTGTGTCATATACTACAATTTTATTAGTTTTATTCCACGAAATAGAAATGATGTTTTATCTAAAAATCTAAGTAATGCACGTTACAAGAAAATAAGACAAAAATTTGTTTCGTTAATTGCGATATAAAATTTTTTGGTCATTTAATAAATTACAAATTCGGTACTAACAGTAAGCACATGGTACCTTGATAGCATTATATTAAGTATGGAACTCTCATTATACATTCGTCGGTAGTAAGTTCATCGTTAATCACCTTGTGGTAAGCGATTGCGTCCTTTGTCAAACGGTTGATCAAACATTGTGATAGTATTGGACGTTTGATTGACGTGTTTCTGTAACATTCTACCTTTTCGACGTGTTGATGGAAAAGTTGTTTGATGGTATGTATGACAGTTTCGTCTTAGAAGGCAGTCAAGTCAAACAAGAACTCAGTTGCTAAATACACGACATTAAGAATAAACAAACAAAATACATGTTCGTCAAATTTGATTGATCTTGCTTGATCAGTTACAACGTTGATCAAATCGTAAAGTCAGTAAATGTATTCCACAATTTGATCGTTCTTAAAAGAGTGACTGCGGGGTTTCTTGTTATTTCTTCTATACTGAATCTATATTCGGTGGTTACTTCACATTAACTGCAATCAATCAATGACGATTAAAAAAAAAGTCTGAAGTCTACTTGAAGTATTCTTTTTTTTTTAATTATACAGACATGACTAAACGTTATACTGACTATTACAACTATTGCTATAGTTTTAGTATAAAGCTATATAACTAGCACAAGCCTATCAAACACAACCTCTACACTGACTTGTGTGACGTGTAAAATGAATTTCTTGTCTACTGTAAGATTCGTTTTTGCAACTGCATAAAACTTACCACATTTGAAAATTGCGGTTAAACTGTTAAAACTTAACTCAGACTTTAAATAAAGTTTAACTGTCTACGCTTTAGTAATGTAGAGGCGTGGGGACACAAAATAAATTATTGTTACAAACTATGAATGCTTATGGGACTTAATAGTTTTAAGTGGAATGTTTGAATTATTTTAATGTTTACTTTTTAGCAAATTAAACAAGTAAATGTGTAATTAATTTACTTATGTTCAGATTTTTTTTTAAGATGTGTTGTGTGTTTCTGATGTATGAGTAATTGGAGTTTGTGTCTGTACTGTATTTACGTACGTGATGTCTATTAGAATGAAAATCCTGTAAATAATATTAACACATATTACATCAGTTATATTTAGTCACAAAAAGAACAGTATGTCTCTGGTTCCCACACTAGGATTCCCTGTGTCGTGGGGTCCAGTCCCTTCCATTAGCTTAATACGATTCCGTTAGTTTAAACAAAAACAAGGCATTTAAAGTTTATAATTTAAAAAAAAATGTATCTCTAATACATTGAGTAATAATACGTATTAATAATACGTTGAGTGTTAAGTGTTTATTTATTTATTTATTATTATACTAGCTGCCCGGACAGATTTCGTTCTGTCAAAAGTTAATAGTAAAAAGTATTTTTGTATAAAAAACCTTCCGTGGGCCTTAGGGAACATACAAACAAATAAATTTACCGAATTGGTCGAGATATTCTCGAGCTATGCGCTTAGCAACATTCATTTTTATTTATATAGATTATATATTATGCCTACTTATAGAAAAAAAACATAAATGCTAGTGGAAGACTATACATATGATATTTTTTGTATTTATTACATATTATATCGTATAGTAGTAGTATAAATACAGTAACGATAATAAGAATATTTTAGAGCATAAAAAGGCAAATCATAAACAAAGCATCTTTTACATTAATTATGATAAATTCAATAATAATAATTCATAACGTATATGTAGTGCCGTCAACGATGATTCATAGCAACATATTTTTTGAACTACAGACAGATTACAAAACAGGTAGCTTAAATATTCGATTAAGAATAAATTAGCAAGTTATTATCGTGTACGCTAAGCTCCATACAAATCACGTTTTGATTCTCTACTAGTATACAAATAACTTTACATGTTTATTGTGGGCGTGCAAGATTATAATTATTTGATTCTAAAAGTAGTTCTAAAGCATTTCTTTTTCACTCTTTCAAACGCGTGCTCAATGACATTTTCCAAAAGTTTTATTTTAGGACTTATGATTATCAATGGATCACTGATTTAGGAATGACTGCCATTGCCATTTTTATTCGTTAGTAACACATAATTATTAAAATTTTATTTCTAATTACGTATAAATAATTTCTATAAATAAATACTAATCGTCGAAATTTATTTATGCATATCTATATATCGAACGACTACAAAATTTTGTTAATTTTTCTTTTTTTAATAATGATAATAACAAAAAAAAAAAAAAAACGACAAGAAATCCAGAATTAAGGTTGCAGAAATACAGACAATAAATGTTTTAATTTAACGGACTTTAAACGAAAAATGTGCTTTAGACCACACGACTGAAGTAAAACTTCTTTAGCTCCTACAGTAATAAACGAATTACGAAACGAAGCACAAAGCGTCCGTAAAGAAGTTTAGCTTTAAAAATGTATGGAAAATATTTTTAACGGAAATTATACTTTTGATAATACACGACAATTACATACTGAAAAGTTATAACATATATCAAGTTTAAAATAAATACAATATAAAATGAAAGCAGCTGAATCCACAGGGAAAGAACCTGAACCGAAGCTATTACCATGAAAATTGAAAGTCAACATTTCACCGAGACTTCGAGCCTTTTATAATAAAAGCTTTTCTGAGCTCGTAAAACTGCTTTGTGATATAAAACTCATTTCTATAACCCTGGTTTTATATCACATAGATCTGGTTTTATGTTATGGTATTATTTAATTGAATTATTGAAATGGACCATTTCAGTAAAGTTTGTTGAACACATCACATCCTACTCATAAAGGCATTATATAATGAATTTATTGATAAATATACAGCTGGTTCTTTTTAATAAAACTTAAAAAGACAGTTCAAAACTGAACTTTTATAAGCGCTTGTAACATATTTAACACACTCCCTTTTCTGTGACTCCGAAAGTCCTGATTTTTCTTATATAACAAGAAAAACTTTACATTATTCTTACACTCTTCTTATCTAAGAATAAATACAATCTTTAAAAGAAATTAAGTAAGGATTGTCACTAATATTACATCTGTGCAATAAATACAAGATAATAATAATTGATTTTGACATCTCTACTATTTTACTAATTCCGTTGAATAATCAGAACAGAATGTCCTTCATAGAACTAATAATAAGTAACATTATTGGTACATTTTGCACGTTTAGAAAACAATACGTTTTCTTACAACCAGGTCGGCAAACAAGTTTAAGGGTAGCTTATAGACGCCTGCAACACCAGGAACATCACAGACGCCTTGCCGACCCTATCCTCATCACCCCAGCTCTGGCCACCTTACTCACACAGGAATACAATACTGCTTGAAAGCATTGTTAGTTAGCTGTGATCTTCTGTGAGGTCGAGGTACTTCCCCAGTCGGGCTGCTCTTAATTTTGAGCAGGATATTTCCCGCTGTGCTCTACCTCAGTTAACTGTTACTGAATAAATATCACTATATCAAAACTGAACATTATGAAGTATGCAAATCTGTTTTCAAAGAAAAGAATATAATAGCAGAATTCGGACTAACAGATTACTCATTAAAATAAGTTACTTTATATCTTAGAAATATACGATTATATACAGATACAAAACCGTAGTGTATACCTATAACGGTTTCTATTTTTGCCCAAACCAGTAGCAGCGATAACAAAATGGATGGAAGATGATCGTGGGTCATGTCGCAACGTGTTTAATTTTTATAACTCTATTCTTGGCTATTGTGCATGAATCATAAAAATAGCGTTCCTTTATAGCGTAAACTTGTTGAAGTTGTGCAAAATGCATCAATCTTTGTTTCTTGTTAATTCTACGTGACTAGTGACCGTGACCAGTAAAAGCCATTATATGCTAAATTATATAAACGAAAATAAGACCCCGAAATGCATAGCCTTCGAAATTATATAGCACCAAATTGTTATTGTAAGATTTATAAAAGAAAGAAAAAAATATCTATATATTCAGGAGAAAAATGGCGGTACAAAGTTCGCAGGGTCAACTAGTTATTAACAAAAATTCTTTTGTATGAATGTTGATGAGTGTTATTATAGGAAGTTGTGACGAATAAATGGTGCCCCGGAATTGGTGTCCTTGTTAAATAACATAACCGTAATGACGTGTCAACTGATGGCTGTGTTTTGTCTGCACCGTCGCTAATATGACACCATTGTCTTGGGCATTTGATCTAGGGCATTGTTAGTTCCAATTTTTTATTCATTCGTTATTTGCCAAGTTATGTTCAAAGTTATATTTTTGTTTCAGTATATTCATATTACAAAAATATTTAAGATACCATACATATATTAAGTATATATTTTTTATATTGTTTGTGTAGTGCAAAATACTACACCTATATATCATTTGCTTGTTTAACAAAATAAATTTGTACTTTTAATCTAAAATCACGTATTTCACACTATTAAAGTTGAAAATAATAAATGTCTTTTTGAATCAATGGAAAGGAACACATCTTACTCAATTTTTCATATTTTATTTAATGACTAGCTGTGCCCGCGACTTTGTCCGCGTGGAATTTAACAAAAAAGTTATTGTTCGTTATAAAACTAAAAAATTTCTAAAATAAAGTAGCCTGAGTTACTTCTTATTACATCAGCTATCTGCCAGTGAAAGTCCCGTCAAAATCAGTACAGTCGTTAAGGAGATGAGAGGGAAAAACAGACAGATAAACAAAAATTGTAAAAAAAATGTTATTTTGGTATATGTACCGTGTATAGATCCATATGCATTTAGTAAAAAGCGGTTATTTTAATATTACAAACAGACACATCAATTTTATTTATTTGTATAGAATACTTATAGTCAATTTATATCAATAAAGGTTTTAATAACACTTCTTCAGCAATAATATAACACCATACTATTTTTATTTATTTAACAAAAAATTAAAGTTGAGATGTAAACACGTTTTTCCCTTTTAATTATTATTCTTTTGTCACGTTAGTAACTGAATTATAGGTGAGAAGTTGAAAGCTGCGTCAAACAAGTAGATGATGTAATTCCTCAATGAAATGCTTGTATAAGGAATTAGTATAGAACTAAGGCGACAGAATGGCTACGTAATACCGATATGAATGAACGACTTGAATGACTGAGCGAACAATGAGTAAGTAACATTATTAGAGGTCGTTTCAGTTTGAGACAATATGTCGCTATCGTTCTCCTTTGTAGATGACGAATGTTTCCTTTTGAAATAATTTATTGCCTAAGTTTATATTTAAATTTTGTGTATTTCCGTCGTCTTTGCGTCTGCTGTTTTGAAAATGTGCATTATTGCAATGTTACATGGAAATTTTAAAGTCTAGTAATTGAAGTAGTGGTGAGTAGGATCATAAATATCGCTTCTAAGAAAGCCTGTAAAGATCCACTTTTGCAAAGATTTTGTTTTCCTATAAAGGAGAGAAGATTAGATTCTAAGCTATCCTACTCCACTGCATGTTGACGGATAATTTTGGCTACCAGAAGAAATGAGTGTTTTTATGACCTGATACTGTTAACTTGCACTGGGACATAGGGGAGAGACTCTCCACGATAAACACCCAAACCAGCAATAAATATTAGTACCATGACCATCAGTGCAATAGAATTTTCAGGACTGTACTAGAACAGTAAATTCGAATATATCTTTTTTCTTTGTTTAACCTAAATCAAGAAAAAAAGAGAATGTATTCGTTTGTAACATTGAGATTTTTCGTATTTTGTCAAACATCTATAGAATATTTCGTTATAATGTTCGTCTTTAAAGCCACATTAATTCCGAACAATAGATTATAATACGAATTTTACAACTAGGATTATACCTTCTTTTAAAATCTTCAAGTATGCAGTACGAGTATATGGGCTCGGTCGACCCGCGCCCACGTTGACCCGCCTCGCCTACGACGATTCATGCCATCTTTATGGTCTCATAACATCGCGTAAACTTAATCTAAAGAAAGATTCTAAGTTTTACGACCGCACGATGAACTGTTCTAGCTTATAAAATGGCATTTCTGTACCGATGCGCTTTATTGTCTGACAATACAATCGATGATCGTGACATAGAAACGTTGGAATGCGATAAAGTAGTCGGTAGAGCTATCTTTATTCGTGTGTATTCTAAAAACGGTTGACAACTTTATAGCATCTACAGTGATAAGCTTACAATAATTTCATTTTAATGCTACCTTTTAATACCCAATAGTTCCCTTTTTTTTCTCTAATAAGGTCCAGTTTAAATTTAATAAATTAAATCCTAAAAGATTCAAACCGAAGGCTTGAGAGTTTCATAGTCACGAATAAGAACACTCGTATGTAGTTCGAGTGGACTTTAAGCGTTAACTTTAAAATAATTGAAATGTTCGGTTGAACGGAATTCTCTTTCTATGTGGCGACCTGCCAAGTTCTGGAAAGGCAACAGTGTGAAACGCTTGATAATTTTACTGCGGACACAGGTCGATGGTGCCACATTTTTGGAGAATGACTTCTATGCAATCGTAACAAGCACCACCACAACTCGTGTCTAGTCGTTGCAATTTCACGCTAAAATAGCGTGCAAAATATGGCACTCCTATTAGTTTCCGTTGGAAAGGTATATCGAGTGAAATTATAGTGAGGATCATATTTTATCGTGAATAAAATTATCTCATTCAACACGAACGAAATATACTTCTAAACATTAATGTACCGAGTTCGGAAAGTTTATTTCTCATTGTTGCAACGTAATTAACAACCGCAAATGAATTTAGTTGAAAACTAAACTTAGTAAGTTGGAATAGCAGTTTGTTACTAAACTACAATTTATAAATTCTAGCAAGAACGTTTAATTAATTGTTTAAATTTGTTTTAAATGTAATCTTTAAAATTAGATACCATTGTAAAGCACTCTACAGAATTACAATTTTTAAATTAAATAAATAAAATATTTAAACTTAATAGTAGAGGCTAATTATCATACAAAAGGATCTAAAATAATAATTTTGATTACGTGGTAAGAGTTTTGTTACTAAAACGTGAGTAACGTAACACTTGGAAACATGTCGAGCATTTGCAAATGTATGTGAGAAGTGGTGCATAAATTAAAAGTTCCAAGTTGTTTCAAGATCCAACGCTGACTCTGACTACACTACAAACGTGTTTTGCGTCTCAACGAGACATTCTGAGAAAAGTTTCGACGACAATTAGCCACTTTCTAGAACAATCATTTAACAAGTAATTCTCTTAAATTTCTACATAAGAAGGGTTTTTCAAAGTGAAGTTATTTCTTGTTGGAATTCTACTCTTTTCTTTAATGATTTGACAATGTTGTGAAACATTTGAAAACGATGCATGTATTTCAAGTCAACGATGCCGAATATTTTATGGTCATTATTTGTAATGAAAATAAGAGTGACAAAAAATTATGGTACTAATTTATTAATAATAGTAAATATTGCTAAATACTTTATCATATTAGATAAAGATATTGGTTCGTAGAAAAACTTTTTTTGTGTTTTATATAGAAATTCAAGGTTAAAATTTATATTAAATTTATTTAGATTAATTTATATGTACCATTTTATTTGATAGCTTGCCGGCACGTAGGTAGTGTCAAGACTTCGTTTTTATAGAAATTTTGAGACTTCTCATTAAAAAACCGCGAAAAGTAGTTTTGACAAGCCTCTCTTGATGTTAACTTTACACTACCTAAAGAATTCTGAAGAGAACGAAATAGATGGAAATCTGAGTCTAGAAATCTCTTTAAAAATATTATTACGTCTTAAGAATCTCAAATAAGTACACGGTCCAATAGATTTCTTTCAGTGAGTTCATGTGGCACCCATATTTTGTTGTATAGCCAATTTTAAAATGTACCGAATTTCTTCATTGGATTCACCCATTTTGGGGGACAACAAATCAAATGAAAAGTGGCTGGAAACTGTTTTTTACTTTTTAAGTCCATTTTTAAAATGTCACTTTTTCATGGAATCAAAACCAGCAAGTTACAAACAATACAACCAAAAAGATTCTATTGCAAGTTTTTAGCAGAAAATAAGAAAATACTTTTTCCTCGACCTATTTATTACGTAAACATTTGTCTTGCTTATATCATATTATGAACAGAGCGTAAAAGAACGAGGTCAGCATTTTACCGAAATAGTTTATAGGCAGAAATTTATTGAATAAAGCAAGTTATGTCATGAATTATTTACTAACCTTTTTCTCCAATATCACGTGGTTTTCTAACGCGTGCATGATGGCTTCTGAAACTCTTGCGTCAAGGGCTCTCAGTGCAGCATCAGCGTCAGCCCTCGCCAGCCGCTCCACACCCTCAACGTAACCGGCCCAAGGTGCGTCCAGTTCAACCACTAATGAACCTATGCACCTATTAACAAATAGCCAAAAAAAAAATCAAACAATGTTTTGTGACGACTTTTGACAAGTTATTTTTATTTAGTACTAAGGAATATTTTAACTTGTAAGTTGCCTCTGGGAAAATCGGTACAGATACAAGGGAAAAAGGTATACCTACTAAACTAGAAAAGTGTACGAGCGATACATATAAAAGGTAAAGGTACCGTCCGAGAACGTCATCTTTATTATTTTATGGAATTGATTGAAAATTTGATCAAAATATTCACAAAAAATTGGTTTGTAAAGACTTTTAACTGCTTTTTTCGTTCGATATATTTTTACATTACTCGGTAAAAATTCTACACAAATATTACACAATACAATATAAAAATAAAACGTAGCTTGCGAAGGCTTTATACCAGGCTTTAAAGATAATCTCACAGTTTTATAAAAATTAGTCTAGCTTTTCCGGGATTAATACTTACGTACCAATTAAGTATAGCGGTAAAATTAAAAAAATGGTATTTACTTAAGTACTTGAAGCTTAAATATATCTTTATTATTTTATGAGTGCTAATTGACACCCGTTAAAATTTTCCACAATTCATTAATGCTGACTTATGAAAATATGAAATGTAAGTCATAATGTAGTAATAATAAAATACAATAACGAAGTTACGTTACGGAACTGCGCAACGGATTTTGATGCGGTTTTCTTTAGTAAATAGAGTGGTTCCAGAGGAAGGTTTATATCTATAATACATGTATAATATAGAAGAGGAATACTGATAGTTCTTGCACCCAGGCGAAGCCGGGGCGGGTCGCGAGTACAAAATATTACACAATTAAGATACAAAATAACGTATATCAAAACCTGATTATTTAAGTAAGTAACAAGCTAAAAACGAACATAATGTTCTTGGGTTATTGTTTTTGATACAAGTGCTCAAGTTAAAGAAAGTCAAAGTAAATAAATATATGTACTAAAAACAAAACAAAAATCATAACAATTATAATGATTTACATGCTTTTACATAAACACACACATACACACACTTCAGCCTAATACAGTCCACTGCTAGACATAGGCCTCGACAAGTTCACGCTAAAAATGGAGTGAACTCATCACATAGTGATCAATAAATATTATGATGAAAACCTTTCAATTAAGAAAAATATAAATAAACGTAAAACATAAATATTGATACTACGAAAAAACGCTTCTGAAATATTTCGTTATGTATATGGATAAGCTGTAAGCAATATTGAAAGTAGGTAAGATGCATTTCCATCTCATTGGAAAATAAGCATCTCGAAAATACGTTCTCGTTTCAATGTTCATGTTTAAACATGTTTTAATACTATTTTATAGTCTTGTGCGAGTAAAAGAGTTCAATTACTTTTTAATTATTATTTTAGTTGATCAGAACTTAAACACTTAAATACTTTATAACTACATCTATACATCTATATCTAAAGAAATAAATAAAATTGAAGTGTCTGTTTGTAATATTAAAATAACTACTTTTTACTAAATGCATATGGATGTATACTCGGTACATATAACAAAATATTTTTTTACAATTTGTGTCCGTCTATCTGTCTGTTTGTTCCGGCTATCTTTGAAACAGCTAGACCGACTTTGACGGGACATTCACAGATATATAGCTGATGTAATAAGGAGTAGCTTAGGCTACTTTTATTTTAGAAATTTATTTATTTTATAATACTGCAAACTGAACAATATAGCTTTTTGTAAAATTCCACGCGGACGAAGTCGCGGGCACAGCTAGTTATAAATATGCATATCAAACGGCTGTTACCTAAAACATTGGCATTACGAATACATATTTAAAAATATATATATAATTATAAAAAAAATAAAACACGAAACATACGCTTAACACTTAACGGTCCCAAGTAGGATATACTTCTGTTTCAGGGTCCGAAATAAAAAAATATTAACAAAAAATAGTTAGTGCTGATTGATTAAAAGCAGCTCTCTCTTTGAATATGTGTTTGTCATTAAAAATATTAAAAAAAAAAAAAAAAAAAAAAACGGAAAAGTGTAGGATTACGATCAGACATAACTCAAGATCTTCCAATCAAATTTTAATCCCGAGTCTGCCGTGGTTTAATGCTTAGATATCGAGAGAATTTTTCTTACCATCAAACGATTTTCCGTCCCAATAATATTGCGATTTTGTATATACTTTTAATAATTGTGTTTGCTAGCAAATAAATAAAAACCGACTTCAATTACAACAACAAGCAATACAACATAATTAGACGGAAAAAAAAGTTAACAAACGCACTAGTCGACAATACGATTTTCGAAAGTTTCCCTCGATTACTCCGGAATTCCATCATCAGATCCTGGCTTCCTTATCATGGTACCGTCCTTCGGATATTTCCTTTCCAACAAAAAAACAATTATCAAAATCGGTTCATAAACGACGAAGTTATCCTCGAACATACATAATATATATATACGGTCGAATTGAGTATCCTCCTCTTTTTTGAAGTCGGTTAAAAACACGTATAAAATTAAACGATAGTACAAGTGCTTTAATAATACAAAAATGAATTCTTTTAAGAAGTTGTTAAATTACTTGTCTCTAAATTTTAGCAATTGATTAAATACAAAATAAATAAATAAATAAATAAATAAATAAATAAATAAAAATAATAAAATAATTGATTTTAGGATTCTGTTAATAAAAAACGATTTCTTTAACTTGCAATACACCGTAGTTTACTTTAAGGAGTACAGATGTTTGTTTTGAACATAGAACAAAATACCCATTGCCCTAAAAGTTGAAACAATGAAAATATCGAAATAACCCTTCTAAAGAACACTCAAAGCTTTAGAACACTTATTCACTAGCTGAGAGCACGCTACTCTTACCAGTTACAGTAACGAATGAACCACTTTCATTCAGTATCTACTATATACTTTTTTTTTCATAAAAAACCTCATCTAAGATTTCCTTACCAGCAATTTTATAAAGTACAATTGGAACAAGCATATGTATTAAGTATATGTATCTTGTCCTTTTACATTTTTCTGTCCTTTAAAATCTTAACCGTACTTGGTGATTAAAACACCAATTTTGAACTTATCCCTCTTAAGTGTCATTCATCAAAAGCAGCATTTTAATTATTTTCAAACGATTTTTTAAGTTTTAAAGGTCCTTACCCTCTAGCGATGTTCAGGCAGTAGTTCCTGCACGGGCTGACATCGTGACCCTTGCAACGAGAACAGCCGCCCAACCGTAGCAGTTTAGCAGAGCACTCTTCGATAGATTTAGAGAGCACTTGCTCGCTCGCTGCAAGCGCGCCCGCCCCCACCGCCAGTACTTGAAGCAGCGCACGTGCCGCTTCCAATGACCGTGACAATGATGCCCCTAGCTGTTTGAATTATATGGATTTCATTAAATATCACCATATATAATTTATTTTTCATATATAAAATTATTTTGAACAGCTTGCTGAATAAGTACCTTAGAAAAGGATTGACTTTGGTAATTTCGTTTGTATCCCTGGTTGGAAAAAAAGGAAAATACTATAATTTTATAAATATGTGTTTTGAATTTACCTGCTGTGGTACTTCTCCAAAAGGTTGAACAGCGTCGTACGCGTCTTTTAGGCAAGCTTCGTATTCTGGGGTGAATTGTTTTGTATCTAATCTGAGCACGTTTTGGTAAGCAACAGGGAACACTTCTTGAAAGAATTTCTTTGAGCTCACTGACATATCTTTAGGAGGTATTGAGCTTAAATCATCTCCACTACTGCCGTCTTCTGTACCTGGCTTTAATAAAGTTCTTATGTCGTCATAAAGGGCACTAAGAGACGCATGGGTTCGCGTTGCGTGACTTCGGTACAACTGCGTAAAAAAAAGTGCTGTTTTGTTCTGCGATTGATAAGAAAGCGCCGTCAAATGCTCTGAGGACAAAAATAAAGTAAAATTAGTACTTGAACAAATAACGAGACGTATTTTAATGTAAACACGAAAATATACACATAATTTAATAACTTAGTCCCAACAAACTTTGTCGCGTTCAACAAACAGAGACTGTTCCTACAGAACTGTGGTTTCAAATAAACCTAATGTAAATAGTCGTTAGGAAACATCCTTTGGTATTTGATTATGCGACACCAGGTGTCCTAGCGTAATACTGTGTTATCTTGTTGGAATGCAGGAGCGGGACTAAGGGATCAACGCCTCGCCACATTCCTACGTCGAGATACAAAATTCATTTCAAACACTTAAAAGGACCTTATCCAGCCCACCGACGAATAGAAAGCCACCTAATTAACCCCACCGGCTTATTCTATTAAATTAAATAGTCTTATATGATCTTCTGCCTTAATGCGTGGCAGATAAAGACTGCGTGAAGGCAGTGGTATTTCAAAACATTTAGAGGGTTTGAAAGCTTTGAAGTCTGTATCTAACGGGTTCTTTGAGAGGGCGCGTTTATGATCATTTTACAGTGAACAATTAAACCCGTGAGATCAAACTCACGAGTGTATGCCACCAACCACGTCAATAAAAAGTTATTAAGATATATCATCCTTGCTGCATATCCATATGTGTATATGTACATTTTTTGTGTATATACAGATACTATGTAGATTTTTTTCATTATTATTTTGAATGTGTTGTGATTAATCTCACCGCTTAGTGATAAAATTCAAATAGTAATCTGGAACAAGACTGCGATAGGCTGAAGTGATGATGGTGATTTTTTTCTAGCGCATTTCTATTACATCTATCCCCAAACCATTGAAACCAAAAGTTGTAGTTAATTAGTTGATGTAAGGACAACTGGTAAAACTGGCCTTCTTGTAACTCAGCGACGAAAACTTCTCAAATTCTCAACAAAAATATTTATAACATGTCCGCATTTCTTTGCCCATGTTTTTATAGTGCTCAGCATTAATCTTAGCACGCATTTCAATCCACGTATTCTCTGTGACACGAGAATAAACTTCTACATTTTGTTTTACGACAGGCGGTTCGATAAATAACAAGTGTCATTCGTCTTTTCATGCGAGACCTCCAGACGCCCTTCGCCGAACGAATTTTGTTTCAATATAAGGGTTTGGCATATAAAACGTGCTGTTTTTAGACATTGTATTACATAAGAGAATGTATCGTCTTATATACGTACAATTGTTACACAGTACAAATTAAATTGTCATGTAAATTCCTCGTTGAAGACAAATCACAGTTCTAATTTACGAGTACGTACCTATATTACCAGCAAAGAGTGTAATTTTTTACTTTTCCTAGACATTTATTATTTATGGTTACATATGTAGATTGCTTAATCATTCATTAGTCATCATTCAGAGTCATTCAAGTATTACATAAGCATCGACAGGTCTTAGGGGGGTCTTTGTTTTGTTAATTTTTGATGATGGTAGTTATGTCAGTAATATTTCTTTATTATTTCCAGTTGCCACACCATTCAATTTAGGCTGACACAATTTCGAGACGGAAGCTGATATGAAGATTCGGTTAGGCTGGGCGGCGTTTGACAGGCTTAGTCGAGTTTCCAATTCGATGACTCCGCAATGCTTGAAGGCAAAGTTCTGCCTGTGTTAACATGTGGAGCGGTGACATGGACACTGACGAAGGGACTGGTCCACAAGTTTAAAGTCGCTCAACATGCAACGGAACTATGCTTGGGGTTTCTCGCAAAGATAGGATCAGAGCTAAAACTATCTTCGAAAGAACGAAAGTAACCGACATAGTCCACAGAATTAGCAAGATGGAAGTAGCAGTGGACTGGTCACTTGTGTTGCAGGACCGAGGATTGCTGGAGCACCTCCTGGAGTGGAGACCGCATCTTGGCAAACGCAGTGTGGGACGCCCACTACGTAAGATTGCCGGTGGTCGCTGGATGAGGATTGCGGAAAACCGTGATGTTTGGTGCGAACTTGGAGAGACCTATGTCCCAGAAGTGGACTGCGATAGGCTGAAGTAGATTTTAATTCAAGCAAATATGGCTGCATAGATACAAGATAAAGAACTATTGGAGTGGCTGCTGGTCGTGCTAAGGAATTTATGTACAAAATACAAACTTCAGACGTACATTCAGATGTAAAATGATTTGAAAAGAATGATATCGATATCCTGAAAGAACATGAAAGTGAACATACACACAATAAAGAACCGAAAACATCTAAAGTCTTCAAAAAATCGGAGTCATAGATTCAAACGCCATGGACAGAGAACAATTAATTTTGATCCATTAAATAGAAAAAAAATTCGTGCGTGCAAAGTACACATGTCAGAAGTGAAACTTCTTTGGCAGACTAATTTTTAAGTTTCGTTTATATTTATACAAATCTAAATCTTTAGATTTCCTTTCCAGCGCCATCGACAAAAACGTTGCCGTTTCACCAAAACGTTGCCGTTTCATCCGTAAAAATTTTACCCTCATGCGCCTAAAGAATCATCATCATCATCATCATTCCAGCCTATTGCAGTCCACTGCTGGACATAGGCCTCCACAAGTTAGCACCGAAAACGGCGCGAACTCATGTGTTATACCTATAGTAACCACGCTAAGCATACGGGTTGGTGACCGCAGGGCTGGCTTTGTCACACCTAAGACCCTGCTGCCCATCTTCGGCCTGTGTGTTTCAAAGCCAGCGGTTAGATAGTTATCCCGCCATCGGTCGGCTTCTTAAGTTTCAAGGTGCGCTTAAAGAAGTTTCACTTCAAAAAAATTATCGTTTATATATTAAAAATCCTATGTTTTACTGACTTTTGCTGAGAAGGTGTAGGAGGGGGTAAAAGATTACTAAAATTCTGCTTACGAATACTTGAATGACGCCGCAGATGAAGTACGAAATGTATAATTTTAAATTTTTCCATCATCTGTTTTTTCCATAAATGCGCTTATCTCCGAAAAATATCTAAATAGCTTTAATTCAATTGCATCATAATTTTAGTCGTGTAAACTAAACGAAGTAATACTTTCCAATATAGACTAGAAAATAAAAATATATTTTGGGTTTCAGTTTGTATCATAAGAGTACCCACTAAAAATAAATTTTAAAATATCTACAGCATACAAAGTAACAGGATCATTAATGTTTTATCTTAAGTATAAATTTGCATACTCTAACATTTTTAATCCGCGCGGGTATTGTAAACAAAAGTGCTTAAAAATAAATCCGAAGTGGTGTTCATAAAACATGGCGTTTGCGTTATAATTTTATTAATGTAATATTTACGAAGGTTGGAAGAAAACGAGATAGGGAGCGTATTTCAAATATTTTAACTTTACGAGCAAAAATATCTTGAAGTTGAATAATTGTACAAAATAATGAAATTTTGGAGACAAACGAGAATTCTTAATCATTTGTCTGCATATATATCAATATTATAAAGAAAAATATTTCATTTTGTTTGTTATGGATAACCTGAAAAAGTACTGGAAATTTTTAGGGATCATATCCAAATTATAAAATCGACACTACCGATAAATACTGCTTATAATACACCATTTCGATTCGTCGTATTTTACAGATATGAGCTTGTCACAAAAAAGTCTATAATAAATAATTAATCGACGACGCATTGGCGCAACGGTTACAGCACTGGTTTGTGAATGTTGCGCTGGTTGGTTCAATCCCAGCACATGGTAAACGTTTGTATTGGCCATGCATTGATTAATTATAACCAAATACACATTTACTTTCATTCTCTCTCAAAAAATAACTGAGTAAAACTTTAGAATATAAAGTACCAAGTGTCCCAGCACGTAGTATGAAATCAAATTATGTCCAGTTGCATTTCAATTTATTACACAGACTGACAGACAAAAATAAAAAATATCCTTCAGCATCCGAATTATGACATAGAATGTCCTCAAACATTTTCAAAATGTCTTCAATGCGCAGAACACACGTCAAGTGTTTCAGATATATTATAAGTGTAGATGTGACAGCGATTATTTTAAAAGATATGTCAACAGTCTGTCTCTACGTTGAATATGAAGAGTTCTTTGATGAATAGTCATGTAAAGGGCTGTATTTTAGCGTAACTTGTCAGTAGCGACACAAAGGTGAAATTACTCTTGCGTCGTAATGAGGCACTGATGGTACTTTGCTTCGTCCCCACACAATACTTGTTCCACGCTCCTACCTTGTTAATAATATTTGTGTTTCTACTTATCGAATAAATCCAGACACTTAAGTGCGCTTGATCCGTTTTCGTACTGGCATAAATATAATTATCATTATATCTTCTGTGTGAAAAAAAATCGGATTTTTTATTGCAATATTTTTAAAATATGTATGGATTTACACTTGAAAATAATTTTGCTGAGAAGCATAGATGATGCTCAAGTTCGCTTGACTTGAAATGCCTATTCAGTATTCTCTTGAAGGTCAACTTATTATTATATCTATATTAATTTTTAATTAAATATTAACTTATATAAGGGGTCATTTATTAATTACGTAAGGTTGATTTTGGCAATTTTTGATCCCGTATCGCGTAAATTCTTATGTAAGATTCCATTTCGTTATTCAAAATAATAAAATGTTGTTAGAAAAGGATGAATTACGCTAAAACTCCCAGTTTATTTTTCAACATATAAGTTATATTTGTTTCTTATTATATTACACACACACACACACACACACACACTTCAGCCTATCAGTCCACTGCTGGACATAGGCCTTCCCAAATATGACGCAAACTCAAGTTTTTTGCCCATAGTCACCACGCAGGGCAGGCGGGTTGGTGACCGCAGGGTTGAATTTATCGCACCGAAACGCTGCTGCCCGTCTTCGGCCTGCGTATTTGAAAGCCAACAGTTGGATGATTATCCCGTCATCGGCCGGCTTTTTAAGTTCCAATGTGATAGTGGAACTATATGTTATCCCTGAGTCGCCTGTTACAACACCCATTGGGAAGTGGGGTGGCTGTACTGCCGTAACCACACAGATATAAAATATTATCAGATAAATATCTAGTCTTTGTAATACCAATTATCAGTAGTTAAAAGTAAGTTTTTAAATAATCTTAAACAAAAATTAGTTACAAAAAATTAATTAAAACAAAACTAAACAGTTAAAAGATCAATTATACATCACGTAAGAAATAGTTTGATCAAAGTAAGTCAGGGTGTGTAGAGATTTTTCCACCCCTCTCCCCCTCTGAACCCTTACGTAATTAATGAATGACCCCTAGGACAAATGAAAGGACAAATTAATCTTACCATTTCATTGCTATATTTCTCATACGAGAGAATGCTTCTACAATAATACTTTCTCAATTTCTTTTTTCTTAAAACCATCAACCGGTATACCCACTGGAATTAGTTGTTACTAATGGTTACTAGTAATTGTTATTACTTAATTAATGATTCAATAATTGTGTTACAATTATTTATTTATTAATATTTTTGGGTGAGCTTAAAAAAATCAGCCACTTAAAGTTATTAAGTAATTGAAATCAAAATTTAGATATTTTATATTATTTTACTACTCTTAAATAAATTATATCTCTAACGTATTACGTTTTATAAATTTATAATTTCAATCTGACAACACATGTACATACTAGAAATAAACTACAAATGATTTATATAAAACGCACATGTGTGAATCGTAAATGCTTGAACCACTACAATTAAAAATCGTAAACAATAGTTGAAGCATTTTATCTACAACTTGAACACTATCAAGCTGATTTATCGGTTGGCGCGAAACAGCGCGAGCGTGGATTTGAAAGGGCTCACCACTTATTTCCTCTTACTCTAACCGAGGGTGAGCTCGTATTGTTCTGTACCTGCTCATTATAGAGGTCGTTGCACTTGCTAATGTTGTGTCGTCAAAGACGAAATGGACCTATTGCTAAATTGTAGCAATTGAAATTGTTTTTCTTTACTTTTCTAAATTATTATTATGTTAGTGTTAACATTACGTTAGCACTATTGTTTTTTATTATGTACAAATTGATCTAGTTGGTAAAAATAATATTTTGAGTTAATAACAATTTCTAAGCAAAAGCTTTTGAAAATCTTTAAACTACTGCTTCATATCAATACTTTTTTATCTAATTTACTTGAGATTATAAAAATACGAAGACACTAAATTGAATTTAAATAACTGATTTTTGGCTGGTAAATAAGTTTTAGTCTTGACAAGTATTTATTAAAATGCCGGCATTAGATATTTCGTATCGTTAAAAATATTTAGCTTTGTAAATAAATTCTTAGTTTAGTTTAATAAATCATCAGCTTAAAACTAAAACAAACATTTCATTATTAATATAAATAGTGTTACCGTTTAATAATATACAACGGGTATCATGTTTTATTTCATTTTCTTTTTTTTTTTTTATTCACGAATCTCTTTGTAAAACACAAGAACAAACAATAAGAGGCATTTGATAGCTTAACGACACTGAACTAAGTCGTTGACGAGTTAATAGCTTCAGCCATTAAATTTTATGGTATAGGTATATAAATTCTGTAAATAAAACTGATTTGTTATAGGCGGAGGAGCTTCGCATGCCCCCATATTTAATAACATGGCAATAAATTACATTTATGCGAAATCGTTTACATTTTCCGCATTCTAACGCATAAGAAGAAAATAAAAATTGAAAATGTATTAAATATGCTCTTATCTTTATGAATTTATATCGAGTAAGTTTTGTAATGGAGTGAAAGATATTTGGGTGGTTTTATTTAAGTGAAAATATTATTATTGCTTGTGATATCAGCTTATTTATATTAACAGTAGCTGTGAACAGCGGTTTCGCCCGCGTTAATTTGAGGAAAAAATGTACTAAAATATTTTTAAAACCTTGCTGTGCAACGCGGTTACGGTGCGACGCGGTGACGTTTCATTTGATTTTACATAATCTCTTAAATTATGCGTCCAATTAAATGTTATAAAAGACAAATTTTATCTTCACAAAATTGCGTTCGCGCCATTTTTGGCGCGAACTTGTGGAGGCCTATGTCCAGTAGTGACTGTGATAGGCTGATGTGTTTGTGCGATGTGTGAATAAAGTATTTAGTATATCGAGTCTATTAAAACACCTTCGCAAATAGTGCATTATTTTAGGACAAACTTAATTACCATAAAAAGGTTATAATGAGTTAACCTTAAGAGACATATTATGTTGTCATGGACTTTTTTAGAACTTTTAATATCGGCTAATTCCGTCATACATAGTTTTTGGGTAGGTTTAACCGTTAAAGCAGCGTATCTACCGCTCGCAAAAAGGACATTTCTCATGAAAACTCAGCTCCTATTGGTCGTAGAGTAATGCTATTAAGCCTATAGTCTTCCTCGATAAATGGACTATTCAAGAAATTTTTTTTTAATTCCAACCAGCGGTTCCTGAGATCGGCTCGTTTAAACAAACAAACAAACTCATCACCTTTATAGTATTAGTATACATTTGTTTAATGATTCTTTCTTTTACTTTTTTTATATTTAAATATTAAATTAAAATGAGTCGAAGGCCAATCTTTGTTTCAAAACAAAATTATAACTGAATCTTCAGGTTATCTTAATATGGTTAATTGTTATTTTTTATTATATTTTGTAAACACATTAAAGAATTATTCATTTCTATTAAAACTGTTATTAAATATTTGTGTGTGTATGATATACACACACAAATATTTTATGTGAATTATATTATTGCAGATAAATTGCGAACACTTTTAGAACTTCGTCAGAATTTTAGTTTCAAATAAATGTCACTTAACCATTACGCTTTACCAATAACGAGCGTGTAGTACTTTTTGTACATATAATAAAGAAATGACTTTATACCTTTATCAATAAACACAGGTCTGTGTGAAGCCGAGCAAAATAAGTTATAGGCATGTATAACGACCCCCATAGCCTAATATTTACAATAGTAGAACGGTGTCGCAGTACACAGAACGCCCAATTTACCGACGCTCCAAGTGTTTGGTAAACAAGTATCGTTACGTCCATCCCGGCTCAACTATTTATTGTTCTTTCATCCCTTACAACTCTATGATATTGTACACGGAAATATAGCCACTATTACGTACACAAAGGTCATACATTACCGTTGTAATATTTTGTCTTCATTAATCTACGTCGTCGGCGCTGTACGTTATTGCGGTAGGGTTGGTCTGATCCGTAACATTTGGTTATTGCTTGCAGCGATCGCTTGTTATTCAAAAACAAACAGAGTAAGTTTAATTGAAAATTATTGTATGATGTTATAATTACTTCTATTTCGAAACTTACTTACACACGCTTGCGTGTTTAAGTTTTCCGTCAACATCTGTTTAAAACTACTGAAAATAGTATAAACTATGGTTACTTATGGGTTGAGTGTTTTAAATAAATAGATAGAAATAATACCTCTTAGGAATGAATAATTTTGTGGTTGGCTTGCTTGTACTGTAGAAGATGTTATAAATTATTAAGGATTCTCAAATAAATACAACGTTATTAAATAATATATTGAACAGAAATCCATTTGTACTTTTAAGTTAATGTAATTAATAATAAACAATAATAGTATACATGGAGAAACACCAAAGAAATACGCCTATGCTTTGATGTGGGATGCTACAGGCTGAATCGTATCGTATCCTAATAATATATAAATATTAGTTTTTGAAAGAAATTTTTTTTTATTTCGAATTCCATTGCTTAAAAACTTAATATTTTGTTACATAATTTAATAATAACATTTAAATAAAATATTAAAAATTCATAAACAGAGCGCCTCAATTTGAATATTTTGGAGCAAAAACTAATTTTCATTTTATTTTAAAGAAATCTTTCTCGTGTACCAAAATCTGTTGTTAAAATATTTGCTGCGCCCGAATTTCATTAAGCCGCGCTGAGCTAGCGCTAGGGGTTTTATATTTTATCAACGTATTATAATACACTGTTAAATTTTATCGTATATTAAAATAGAAAATTTACATAAAAATAGTCTAAAATACACAATAACAAACTACATCAAGACAACACGAAATCATTTTAAATAAGTTAAAAAAAAAAACACAACATCTTTTAGTATTAATTATTTTGTCAGTCCAATTTTTATTTGTATCGTGGATGAACGGAATACCGAAATTTGCATGTTTTAGTAAAGTATAAAAATTGTGTGAAAGATTTAAATTGGGTCAATTTGTCTCTATATACAATTTTTTTTAATATAAATAAACAATTTTAATAAAATATTTCTTATGTATGTTCGGGGATAACATTGTCGTTTATAAACGGATTTTGATAATTGTTTTTTTTTTTTTTTATTAGAAAGAAGATATCCCAAGTGTGGTACCATGATAAGGAAACCAGGATCTGATGTCTGATGATCTGATTCTTTTTGAGGAAGTAATAAATAATTTTTTTCGTTTTCTACTTTTTTCCATTTTTTCTAGAGAGTAATTGGAAATTGTGTTATTTTGACCCTCGATTACTTATTGGTATTTAATTTAAACCCTCGCATGAGACTTGCTCCGATTTCCCCTTGTGATACAGTGGTGAGAACTCAAACGTCAATTAAACTATTATGCAATTTTGTGTCACCAGTTCGAAATTTAAAATAAACCTTAAAATATCTTCTACACGGTGAAACATTCCTATGCCAAGCGTAGAGTATTACAGGCTGAATAAAAATTCCATGTAAATAAATATACTTACGTGTTAAATTACTTTGGGTATAAAATTAATTTGTAAATATATTTTATGATTTTTCACAAAAAAGTACATATACAGATTAATAAAAATGTTTGGGTACGTAAATTGTATTTTAAAGTTTTTGTTTTTCTATTTTAAAGGTTCGCCTACAAATAGCTGCTACCTGTACTTCTACAATTTCCAAATTGTAACATCAAATGCTGTTCAATTATCCACATTTTGCGTTTCATAATGTGAAAATAATTGTGCAATTTCACTAAGTAAAAATAGTAAAAAAAAAAAATTGTAAAGTATTGTTTGGCAGGCTTCGTCGAGTCTTCACTTCGAAGATTTCGCAATGCTTGAAGACTAATAATGCGTCAATGTGTCCTGCTTCTGTTAACATACGGAGGCGAGACGTGGACACTGACGAAGGGACTGGTCCACAAGTTTAAAGTCGCTCAACGTGCAATGGAACTATGCTTGGGGTTTCTCGCAAAGATAGGATCAGAGATAAAACTATCTTCGACAGAACGAAAGTAACCGACATAGCCCACAGAATTAGCAAGATGGAAGTAGCAGTAGGCTGGTCACTTGTGTCGCAAGACCGAGGATTGCTGGAGCACCTCCTTGAGTGGAGAACGCGTCTTGGCAAACGCAGTGTGGGACGCCCACTACGTAAGATTGCCGGTGGTCGCTGGATGAGGATTGCGAAAAAACGTGATGTTTGGTGCGAACTTGGAGAGACCTAAGATTTTAATTCAAGCAAATATGGCTACATAGAAACAAGATTAAGAACTATTGGAGTGGCTGCTCGGCTCGGCTCGGGAAGTAATTTTATACGCCTTTGATACCTGGTATCTGCCAAAGTAACCACGAGCTAAACTTCATATTTGGCCATTACTTCTATAGGTGTTGGGAGCATGCAGAGAGATTTTCAGCTTTTGTGAAATCACGAAAGTCTGGTCCTCCTGGGCTCTCGGTCTATAAACAAAACAGCACGATACATAGCGGTTAGTCGCATAATATCGACAGACAATACCTAAGTTTATAGAAGAAAAGTTATGATTAAATTTTGATCCCTCTGTATAAGATGTCCTTTTTCCCGACCGTATTGATCTTTGTAATTTGCGAGATGGGTAAAGTTAAGAAATTTCTACGTCCATACTCTATAAAAAGCCTTAGGATACAATGAAGTTATTATCTTCATGACTGTAAACGTGTCATTTTATTTAACAACAGTTTACGACAAGACGGCTAATGTATTTTCGAGTAGTAGTTTTGAAGTATGAGACGTCCATTACACTTTGTTATTATGAATTTTAAATAACTAATTTTCATAAAGTTACTGGCTGAAGATATTCCATAATTTTAGCAATTTCATTTTTATATTTTTCAATTAAATTATTTATTTATAATATCTTTACATTTCATAGTATTTGAAATCTTTTTGTTTTAAAACAATATTGGCATATCTTTATATTTTACACAGTAAAACTATGTATATATAATATTTATCATATCTGCATGTGACGCTATCGTCCACGATACGACAGAAATGTTAAAAATACGGTCATGGATTTCAGTCGCTGATTGGTTTTGACATCAAGCTTGTTTTTAAACGCTTCGTAGAATCCAAGCCTTTATTCGATAAAGGAAAAATTCTCTGGAATATTTTGTTCCAACAATATCCGAGCAATATTTTTTTTATACATTACGTAAAAAAAAATAGGTGCGGCATTATCATAAAAGCTTAATTAATAAGAGTGCACTCAATATAAGATAATATTTTTAAGCCGTTATTCTTTCTATTGCCGTTATTTTCTAAAAACGGTAAAATCTTTAAGCGCAAGTAAAGTTTATTAGGCAAATTATTTATTGTTCATCATCATCATCATCATCACTTCAGCCTATGGCAATGCTGGATGCCAAAAAAAAAATAGTTTCGTTTTTTTAACCCTTTCTTTATAATATAGGGCAAAAAGGGTTTTAAAAAAAAAGCGCAGTCGGACTTTATTCATACTATATTATTAAAATATTTTTATATTTTTATTATTTACAAATCGTCTACTTTTTCAAAATCACTTACTTGTACGCTTAAAAAGAAGAAATAACTGTCATTCAATACGATTTGTCATCCCAAATTACTTTTAAGCATAAAATATGAGAATATTTTTCGTAATAGTTTTTATTCCTGTCGTAGTTATTATACTAAACTATTTTCTGATTTTAAAATAATGAAATAAAAAATTTCTACGTGACATTGTAAAGAACGCAATCTGCCATTTTGATTTATTAAATTCTTAATCTACAAGTAGCCAGTGACAATCTCGTTTCCAAGGCGAATCTAACAAGAATTTAGTCACAAAAGAATTTTTCATAAATTTAAAGAAAAAGAAAATAATGAAAACAATTAGGAAGTATTTAATAACACATTCTTTACAACTGGGGTGGGCTAAACTGGGTACTCAATTTTTACTCTAATCTGATTTGATATCATAGCTAGTTGATGCGACTTTGTATAATAAATAGGATGAAATCTAAGTTTCAGAATGTACATATATACTTATAAGTATACAAAACAACGCCCAGTTACCTTGAAGCGTCCTCTTCGTTGCCAATAACAGATCTGTGATAGGCCTGGTGGCGCTTAATACACGCAGCGTTGCGGTTTTCTTGAGGACAAGCTGTGTATTTGTTTCTCGACCCCTTCCGCAGCACTGCCCACCACAAATTGAACCTGAAAATAAAATAAATCTTACTAAATATAAGAACGGTGTATTACTATCCACCCACTTTAACTAATATGATCTCAAAAAAAAAAAAAATTGCATGAAAAAAGAATCCGTGAGTCAAGCATTAATGATTCAGATTTTCTATATTTTTACGATCTGAATTATATTTGTCGCTTAATTTCTGTAACTACCAGATTATTCAAAGAATCCATTTTATAAATTTAGGATTTACATTATAGTTTTACTAAACATAAACTTTTACGACTCAATCTAAAATTTCTAAGAGGTCCCAAAATCGTGATTGCTCTGTCTAAGAAGGTCATAAAGGATTAGGAATGAGAGGGTTCTATAATAAGTATAATAACAGTGAAGGCACGTATAAATATGGCCAAGTGGTTCGTATAAGTTCTGTGACAGGTGTTGCTGACGGGGGTTAGCACTAAAAACCTTCGAAAACTGCCCTTAATCACTTTCACCCTTGACTTTCGATGATTTTATGATTGAATTCTTAAAGTACTAATAATTTTTATATTATTAAAAGAGAACACATAACTTCAGCCTATCGCAGTCCACTGATGGACACAGGCCTCCCCAAGTTCAAAGAATACAAACGAAATATATATTGAAGAAAAAAACTAAAAAAAATAGATCTGCGTTAATATGCTTTTGGATTTTGATTAATATCCAATAGTAAATAAATTATACGATTATTTTTCATGAATCACAAAACGAAAAGACATTTGATAATAAAATAGTATAGAAACGTTGAAATTGCACGCTCTACGAAGTATGAGATGGCCGAGAATTATTTATTTGAGTATTTTGGAATTCGGCCAAGAGTAATCAGTGTTGAGAGACAAGTGATTTTTATCCGTACAAGCCGCAGTTAGCCGCAACAATGGACGTCAGAACAGTGAAATTCATTTGTACATATAGTAATATATCATAATTTTAACAACAAGAATAGGTATACTTTTGTTAAAAAAATGTTTAAATTTTACGCATATCCTGGTCCCTAAATCAATAAACTTAGTACCTAACCGTTGTTCTACTGTCCATATTAAATCGTTTTAAAAAATAAAATCACTTGTATAATAAATTTAAACATAGCTACATTTATATCGACATAAAATACTATTAATATATTACTAATTTACTCTTTAATGTTTAGAGATTTGGCACATTGTCACCGCTGTGAATGCCCGCCCTGGTTCAAGGCTAAGCATTTGTTATATAAATCACTTATTTTTTACGATTTTAAACTTTATTACTCAGTTATAAAGTCTAAGCTTATCTTATTTTTTATCAACTTGAATCGTGTCTATAGACTTCTGTCTGTAGTATTATAGCTTAGTGACCATGCAAAAAATATCTTAATATACCTATTACTTCAATTCAATTAACATACATTTTGACAAGTTCGAAGCGAGTTGTATTATTCACTTAAACAAATTTTATTATTGCCAGTGTGGCGTACTAATTTACTTGTTTAACTGACTTCAAAATAAGGATGAGGTTGTAAATTCGACTGTATTGTTTTTTTAAATATATGTTACCTCAGAAGTTTTGGACCAATTTCGATGTTTTTTTTTTTTTATCGAAGATGGTGCGTGTCATATGGTCCCATTTAAACTTAATTGATATCTAACGAGTATTTTTTACGTTATCGCTAATTATGCGTATTTACCTGACTATTTTCAAAAAAATCAATAACACCTTCACTACAGCCAGTTATAAAGTTAAATTTTATTGTATTTATTTTAAAAGTGTAATCATATATAAATTATTTTAGCTGTTACTTTCTTTTTTACTTATTTTCTGCTATATACATACATACGTTATATTTTTACGAAACGATTCAGTATCAGAAAAGCTGTGCCACAGCAGGAAATATCCTACTCAAAATATGGAGCAGCCCGACTGGGGTAGTGCCTCGACCTTACAGAAGATCACAGCTAAATAATACCGTTTTCAGGTCCTGTGGGTGAGTAAAACGACCAGAGCTCCTTGAGAATTGGGCATAAGATCGGCAACGCGCTTGCGATGCTTTTGGTGTCGCAGACGTCTATAAGATACGGTAGTCGCTTACCATCAAGTGAGCTGTACGCTTTGCTGACCCAGTCATATAGAAAAAAGCATAAGTTTTACTAAGAAGTAATTACACTTTCGTGTTTGTACGCCACGCTGCGATGGAATATAAGTATACATGTCTTTTTTTTTAAATTACTTTTTTAACTTTCAGTTGCATAAAAATTATTTCACTCACTATTTGTAATTATAAAGCTTAGGACAACCTTTAATTAAAATAATAAAATGACCACAATTGTACAATTTTAAAGTAAGATCGCATGTCTATGCTTGTTTTTATAATTATTTCACTTTTATATGTCATTTGTACCACGCAAATTTATTCGCACTGCAGTTTTAAAATAATTTTAGATCAGTAAAATGTTTCTTACCATTGCGTAAGTCGCGGAAGTGGAGTCATATTGGCATTTAGTTACAAAACTTTTAGAATAAATAATGTTGAATAATGACATTTCAAAGTAATAAGATATATAAAAATTTGACATCCCTATCTAACTGATGCTAAATGAGAAGCTCCAGCCTCAGATATGAAGTACGAAAAAAAACGTACCTTCTATTTATGTAGGGTACGTCAGCCCTTGACATTTATATTACGTGCCCTTAAAACGTTTTTATTAAAGTCTGTATGATAGGTGTCTGTGTCGGTAACCTGCGCCAAGGTCGCTATCGTAGACTGAACGGTGCCCGTTCTCTACACGACTTGCTTTTATAAAGCAAGTTAAATATAGGTAGTAACTTTGGCAATAAATGTAGATCATCTCCACACAACCCTCTACTCTACCTGTCTTTTTCTTTCTTTTTTTATTTCTCTCTCACTTTATCTATGCGGTAATATTTAAATTGATCCAAGATCAATGGAATAAAATCAACAACACTGTTTTTAAAGTCTAAATTGAAGAGCTACTTGGTATACAAATAATTTAAATTTTAATAAATGTTAACGCTTTCAAATTCGTATTCAAGTATTTTAAGTTAACGTTTACTACTACTAACTATGTCAAAAGAAAAAAATATAATTTAAGAAACTTTCCGAGCCTTTTATGCGTAGGTACTTAAAAATTTCCAAACTAGAATTTAGGGTTGAAAATGCTAAAATAAATACCACGTGTATAATGGACGATACATGTATAAGTATATAGTTCAGTTACATAATTATGTAATTAGCGGTAAAATGTGATTTAAACTTACATGATACTCGATATAAACAAAAAAAAAATACAAATTCGTAGTTCAATAAAAATAATTGTTGATAATTATTTATTTATTACTTTTATTTTATATTTTTATTTTTAATTAAACATCAAATCTTTAAAAAAGCAATGCAAAAAAATATGTAAAAAACCAACTTTTTCCAAAGTAGCGATTTTATATTACGATCATAATGTTGAATACATTTTATTAAAATCGATTAACATTCAGTCGAAAGTCAAGATTACTTTATTATACACTCAAAAAGGCTTTAATAGAAGTAGGATTCGTGGCAATAAAACTTAATTCAGAAATGTGATTCATATCAAACGACATCAAGACAAATGCTCGAGCATGCTTATTTACGCCAACGCAGTGATTAAAATAATTTACTGTGTTCAGAGAGCGATCTAGGATTGAAACCGGTAAAGTGGGAGAGTCTAGAAGTGTTCCTTTATTTATCTGTAATTGTCCCTTCATGTTGATAAATTGAATCGTTTCAGAGAAAATACGCAAAACAGTCTCAAACGGCAATTAAAAAGCACTTAAATATTAATATCTTGTAGGAAAATATGTAGATTTAAGTTTCTGCGCAGTTCATTGATTTTGAATATTCAAATACCTATATAATAAATTCTGACTTTCTACATTAGAAATATATATTAAATTAACGGTTATTTTATTATTCAATTAATGATTTTGTATTGAACTCCAAATTGTATTGTAAACGTGGATGGTTTTAGCCTTTAGAATGTTTAGAAAATAATTTTATTGATCACATCCAAACAGCGATAAGAACAAAATTTACTATCAACAGCATACTTAAAGTTTTACGATTATTCAAAAGCCCACCAACGCGTGGCCCTAATGTGAATTTTGGTGAACATCCATAAAACTGTGGTTAACATAGTTTTTACTACTCAAGGTATCTTGAGTAGAAACAATTCACGATATTGATTATGTATTCACGTTTCAATAGACTGAACTGAATCTAATTTACTTCGTCATAAAAAGAATGTAAATACAGATAATAAACGGAAATCTTGAAATAATAATGAATAAAAACGGTGATAAATACTTTAGTTAGTCATCTATTTTTTAGACTTGCTGAAATATAATTGTGTTTGCTCACAAACGAAAAAAACCGACTTCAATTACATCGACGAGTAATACAACGTAGATCGACGAAAAAATAGTCAAGTAACTACGCGGTCGAATTGAGAAATCCTCTACTTTTTTGAAGTATGTTAAAAAAGTGTCTGTGCTAGCTTTGAGGCGCGAGTTGAGTCAACTCCCTAAAAAGGTTACCGTGATATTTATAAATTAAAACGTTTTATTAAATTAATCAACATCTAATTAATTATAATTGTGTTTGCATCCAAACGAAAAAAAACCGACTTCAATTATATCGACAAGTAATACAACGTAGGTAGATGAAAAAATAGTCAAGTAAATACGCATTATCAAAGATTACTCCAAAAGTAGTTATCAGATCTCGATAAAATTTAAATGTGACCACATGAGCTTTCGATTAAATTAAAAATTATCAAAATCGGTACACCCAGTAAAATGTTATTGCGGATTTTCAGGAGTTTCCCTCGATTTTTCTGGGATCCTATCATCAAATCCTGGTTTCCTTATCATGGTACCAAACTAGGGATATCTCCTTTCCACCAAAAAAAGAATTATCAAAATCGATAAATCCAGTAAAAAGTTATGAGGTATATATAATACAACGTAGGTCGACGAGAAAAGCGTCAAGTAAAAACGCATTATTAGATATAACTCAAAAAGTAGTAGTTAGATCTTAAATAAATTTAAATTTGACCAAATGACACACACCACGGTTCGATTTAAAAAAAAAATGTCGAAATCGGTCTACCCAGTCAAAAGTTCTGAAATAACATACATAAAAAAAAATACAGTCGAATTGAGAACCTTTTCCTTTTTTGGAAGTCGGTTAAAAGCCGAACAAAAGAAATTCGTAGTGTTATTTCGTTAAAAACAACTGAATCTAAAATTAATTGTTTTAGTCTATTTAAATGTTTTAATAATAAACGATAATAACAAAACCCTTAAAAATCATGCAATATAAAGAATTAATACATTATCTTTTATTAACGTATCTACTAATACGTTACGTAAATAATAGTACAATTATTGTATCCGGAATAACTGAAAATGTGACGTCACTAGAATCCAATATGGAGAACGATATAGTCAACTAATAAAGTCTGATTTTATAATCAAATCAATATTAAATCATAGTAGTCAATATTAGTACGTAACACGTAACTGAGTAGGCACTACTTTATTTTGTTACAATAATTCTATTTATTCTCTATGATCCTTCTCCTTCATGGAGAAAGAGGTCTATCCCTAGCACTGGACTTACAGACTGAATCGTTATTCTATTTAATTAAAATTTAAGGCATTAAAACTCTTTTCAATAACATTAAAATAATTCTAACTTCACACTCCACTAGTGACTAATGAGAAATAGTAAACATTTCTGGTTATACGAATAAACGTGCAGTACTAAATACAGTGCATGTTTAGTCTCTCGACTGCATTTACTTGTAAACCACGAATGAACCTGAGCACTCTATTTGCGTGTAAGGGGAATTTTATTTATTATTCAACATAGCTGTTTACGGAAAATGTATTATTTTGTACGTTTTAACTGGGCTGAACAGGTTACATATTCAAGTTACATATTCAAGTTACATATTCAAAATTCAGCTGTGTATATTCATTCAGATTAAAATACATCTATATGTTAATTGAAAATAAAAATATTTTCGTTTCAATAATAGACTAGAATTGATAGTGTATGTGTTTGCCTATTCATATAAGCTGAAACAACAGAAGGCAGAGACGTAAAAGCGTACTGCGTTGTATTATATCAAAATGTTATGGATTTAAAATATGTGTTTCAGTTATGACAAATAATGCATTCGAATGGAAAATTTGCAAAAGCATGTTAATTTTAAAATCAGAATACGTTTCCGAACGTGCATCTCAAACCTAGTATCTAAAAGCGATTAAAACCATGTTAATGTGTACCCTCACGATTAGCGATTGCAAATAATTATTGCGAAGGTTTAAATCATTGGCGCGAATGCGGAATGCGGATATGTGTGAAATATCAATGCGGATTTCCACACCGACCCCAATTTCACTTCAGCGGCTATCTGCGTTCCTATGTAGAATAGGAATATTCTGCTTTCCTATTTTATCTCCAGCAGCGTCGGAGAAACAACAAAACCACTTTTGGCTCAGAAAATACGGCATTTTTGGTGCCAATGTTTGTCTCGTGATAAAAAATTACTCAAGATTTTTTATTGTGTATATATTTTGCAAGTGATAAATTTATATTAATCAAACGTACGATGACTATCATTATACTAGATACATCTATCCAAATAAATAAAATTGGAGTGTCTGTTTGTAATATTAAAATAACCGCTTTTTACTAAATGCATATGGATGTATACATGAAACATATAAGTACCAAAATAACATTTTTTACAATTTTTATCTGTCTGTCTGTTTGTTCCGGCTAATCTCTGAATCAGCTGGACCGATTTCGACGGCCCTTAATAGGCAGATAGCTTATGTAATAAGGAGCAACTTAAGCTACTTTTATTTTCGAAAAAAAATTATTTTATAACTCTGCGAATTGAACAATTTTTTTTTTTTTTTTGTTAAATTCCACGAGGACGAAGTTGCGGGCACAGCTAGTTGCGCATAAGAAAATGGTACTTCACTACATCTTATTACATATGGGTAGTTTTTTAAGGATTGTGTAGGCAAAAAATACTTGAAATAATTTATGTGTTAACTCTAATAAACTAATAAACTCTATCGAGCAATTTGTATTTATTTCGACTTTATAACGTCTTTACATGTGTCATTATTACGGTAGGCATATTAAAGATTAATGCGATTCAATTTTTTTAAAGCTTTTTCGCCTAAAATTCTTTTAGTAGTTAACTGAACACAATTAGGTACTGCTGAAACAAAACAGTACCCTTTCAATTCCATCGGTCGTAAACAACATGAACCTTTTTCAATCAATGCCTCTGTTTTTTGCTTTAATAGATACTATACATATAGTATCGGTACTTTTATATATTTATAAGGTATTTCTTTAAAAATAGAATAATAGTGTTGCTCTGAAAATAGAGTCTTTATTTCGTTAAATTTTAATTTACATTGTAAGAAAAATCACTTAAATCTATATAGACACTCTCACCTTAAAATAGAAAAACAACAATTGTTTATTATTTCTAACTCTTAGTTTATTAATTCTATTTTATTATTATTATCCGTCTTTATTAATTCTATTTTATTATTATTATCCGTCTTCATCAGCCACCATATTTTTTTATATTTAGTTTAATTATTTTTCTATGTCATCTGACAATGACACTTCAAAACACTAAATGTACATAAATATTTAAAGAAAGTATACTCTTCATATATTTTTAAAATTACAAACTTTACCTACAGTTCAATCCGCTTAGATTAGATTAGATCCAATACAAACTTAACAATTATAAACTATAAAATTTATGAAGCACGCACACGATCGGAACAGGTCAACTTACAAGCTATTAGAAGTACATATCTTATATGTAAATCCAGGTCTTAAACTACCTGCAAACTTGTTTATACTAGAAATGGTTTGGTGATTTTAGAATTAAAGTTTAACAAAAGTATATCTGTCTCGCGGTTTCACGTGCGTATTTCCGATCTCATGGAAATGTCGGAATAAAAAGTACTTGTGTTTTTAGGATTTCCAGCTATACTTACCCGATTTCATTACAATAAATTCAAATATTTTTGCGTGAAAAAGTTTCCTTCCATCCATCCATCCTCATAAACTTTCACCTTAATAATATCAGTACATATTAAAGGTAAAGGCGTGATAAATAAATAGCTCAATATATCTAGCGCGTCGACGTGAGATCACGGACGTTTCCTCTCGACTCGAACGAGATGAGACCTAGATAAACTCGAATAAAATCATATTTCTATTATGTGTTCCGAACGTAAATTTATTATTTATTATATGATTCTAACGTTTATTTGACGTGTAATGCTAAGTTAACATAAACTGTGACTTTATGAGATTTTCGTAAGTATAAGTCTTATTGGAACCCATTTTGACTGTATTAGTATAATTTTTTTTTGTTTTCGAAAGAATATAAATAAAATCAAAGTAACGTCCGAAAAACATTATTTCATTAGCGTTAGGTTTCGTCCTTGCAAGTTTGTCTAATAAGAAAACGATTAATGATTTTAGGAGAAAGGGTTGATTATTCAATATTAACCCTTTTAGTTGTAAAGTTTTAAGCAGGATTTCTAATCCCATAAAAACCAATGTTAATTACTAAAAATAATTAAAATTCATATTTATATGCAATATCAGATAATCAGGATCATTCGAAAGTGAATTTCACTATTCCACAATTCCACGCGAGTGGAATTTTGAGTGTTAGAGTAGGTTTTTTTTTCAATAGAGGTAAAATTAAAATTATCTTTACGGAATTAAGATAATTTTAAGTAAATATATTAGATTGAGTTATGTTAGATTCAATTTTAAAGAATTCGCTCTTTAGCGCAAAAAATCGCCTTGGTTCCTCTTTATTCTGTATCTTTCCTTTGTGTCTGTATATCATTATATTTTTTCAAAAAAAAAAATTTTTTTAAATCGTACATAATAAGATAAATAAAAAAAAAAGTTAATAATTAAAGGAATTAAATCAATTCCAGTTTTCAGTACAAGCATGTTAATTTTTTTTTTCAGTTTTTTAATTTCGAGATGACTACTTTTGAAAATTAATTTGGATAGTTAGTGTTAAGTAGTTCTATATTAATTACAAAACACGTATTTAGTTCACGATAACACGTGAGTTAAACGTCTTAACGTTTCGTAATCGTTTCAGGTAAATATTTGTCAGATGTTGCATAGGAAGTACGAAGCGATGCAGTCGAGCTACGAGTACCTCGGTGCTAACTACTGCAATTTATACGCGTTAAAAAAATAGTGACACATCGCTTTGACTCAACTTGACCAATTAAATCGTAGTAAATTAGAACGTCGTAACGTAAAATCTTCAGACTGACGCTAATTTATTACTAATATATAAAAATATAATAACATAAAATATAAAAAAACCAATCAAAACTTTTTTACCAAACTCTCATAGACTCTTTTTTTAATTAACCAGTAAATACACATAATACTTTATATTGCTCTATTACAACACATATGTATGCATTACAGTCTGACACGAATATTTATCTAGCGTACCATATAAGCGAGTGCTAACCACGTGATACAGATAATTGATTAATTACCGCTACATATGTAAACTGCCGTTTACTAATGCACTATATATCATTATGTAATTAAATTCGCAACTAACCATAAATAGTGTGTACGTATTACGAGGTTAATGTTTATAAATAACATAAATTTAATTACAAATTGGGGCAACATGAAAATAAAATGAATACAACTTTTGAAGTCTACTTGAACGATGAAAAAAGATTTTAGATATTTTTCTTAAGAAAGGAATTTACACATTTAACACTAAACATGCTTTTTATTACTGTTTTGTTGAATAGGTAACGTTACTTGTAAATGTCAAAAACAGTACCTCTTTGGCTGAAGAAACATGGGTGTGCTTAGATTAAGACTCTCTTCAACTGCCCCAAACTACTCCATCCTATCTATGACATCCTTCCCTGTGAAATTCCTCGTCCTATCAATGTTAAATGTTGGTTAATGTTTGTGTTTAGTCCCTTTTGTACATTTTTGTGTATATATATAAACATATATATAGAAATTAACAAAATTAAGTTATAGGTAGACTATGTGAACGTCCTGTTTTCCTTTTCCTAGTATATATAATATAATTAAAACATTAGATTTACTTTTAATGTTATTGTTTGTTGTTTCAGGTTGTGGTTTAACAACGAAAGCCTGACTATTTTTTTTGACTGTAATAATCAAAATAGCTTACAATCTCAAACACAATGACCATTCTTCTTCGTGTGTTTTCTATCCCACGTGACATTCGTGAAATCGATGATGGCACAGCTGAAAGCCACTAAAGCCCAAAAATTAATTAATTAGATTAAGACTCACAAATTGCGTTGGCGGATACACTGTGTATTTATTTAACATCTAGAATTCTAGAATATATTAGAGTTGTATAATAAACAATTTTCAAATCAACCATTTATTTTCGAAACTAAAATACACTTTCCGAATTGTGTAATTACTTGTTTATTTATTTTAGCTCTTATTTATTTAACATGTATTTTAGTTTCAAATATAATCTCGAAACACTTTATTAGACAACTCAATTATATTCTGGACGCTAGGAAGCAGGTGATATCAGCTACAGGTAGAAATTGTTTATCAATTGACAATTCAAACAAACAAACAATTAAAGTTGCTTTTAGTCGAATTTTTAGGTACTATACAAACTAAAATTAGTTTGTTTGCTTGTTCATCCTAATTTAACAATAATAAAACAACGGAATATCATCACACAGGTATTTATGAGGGAGAGAAAAGTACATATAGTATGGTTAACGTCACGGATATTGAGCGCTGACCTACAACTTTATTTCATCATTCTATAGATATTTAATAAGAACTAAATAGTTTTAAATTTTATTTATTATAGTAACTAAACGTAACTAAAGTAGAGCAAAACTATTTTGTACAACCTATACACGATGCGCAAAGTGACCGCCACACTCTTGCAGAGCGCTGAAAATCCGTGCCGATACCTATACCTAACTTTAAATTTTGACGAAAATAAGTACCATGCTATTAAATATAACCTTCGATTTTATATAACGTCAGCATTCAAAAGATTAAGCGGAAAAATACAAGGCAAGGTCAAGTTTCAAGCTGTGCATTTCCGTCCTTGAGACCTAAAGTTCAAATGTCAGTCGTGCCTTCATCACACTTAAGCTCTGCTAAGAACCGACAATAGGCCATCATGTAAATGGAGTGGAGTTGACAATCGATATACATAATTGTTATGTAATTTACTGGTACCTTACTGGTCTTGTGCTACTATTTTAAAATTGACATAATAAATAATAAAAAATAAAAATAAATTTATTTCTATTTTTTTTTGTGAAACATAAATGCTATATATTATATAAGTTTAACTAATTTGAAGATTATGAAAAATAACAATTCTTTTTTTCTAAAGAATGGTTATGAAAACGATAATGTGAAAACGATCAAGCGGAACTCTCTCGAGTTTCATTTTTTACACGAATGTATTGACTCACTGAAATATTTCAAATTGCGTTCACTATTAACTTCTCTATTCTTCTATTCTATTACCACGAAGACAAAATATTTGTGTGTTCGTCAATATTCTCAATAGACAAAGGAGTTTTTTGTAGCATTTACATTTTTTACATTAATCATCAACTATTTATTTTGACTAAATTTTATAAAGACTGTAATAACGTAATATAAAAACATTATTTATATTATTTATAGGAGCCGACCTGAAATGTTAATCAATCTGACAGATGTCAAAACTAACCACAGATGAGAACGTGATGGAATTCTAGTAATATACAGAAAAAAAACCTTTTTCTTTATTGTTTTCTAATGTTAACTTTCTCTTTATGTGCTTTTACCAACCTGAGAATTTATTTGAATATTAATAAAATAATAAGAAAATATGTCAATCTCAGATTTTACCAGTTTCAATGTAATTTTTACTTTACACTGTTGTTTATCGAGACAAGTTATGGACGTTAAAATTTTATACGACATGAAAGGAACGAAGCAATAACCATAAAATCAAGTAAAACGGCGCGGGTCGTTTAGTACTCTTGTAATTTTAATATTAGTTACGTCTACCTAAATATTTTAAACCTTTTAGATGATTATTCCTTAAAGACGCACTTTGTTATCAAATAACTAGATTCTGAGACTTTAATTACTATTTCAAATGAAGGCAATTTTACTATTGTCAATTAATGAAACGTAATTAAAACCAAAAACGGAGTAACGGAGAGACTTAATAAATATACTTTATCGTATCATGATAAACTATACATAAAATGTATTATTTTAATTAATTAGATGTTGATTAATTTAATAAAACGTTGCAATTTATAAATATCACGGTAACCTTTTTAAGGAGTTAACTCAAGTCGCGCCTCAAAGCTAGCACAGACACTTTTTTAACCGACTTCAAAAAGGAGGGGAGGGGGGATTTCTCAATTCGACTGTATATATTTTTTATTGTTCACGGATAACTTCGTCGTTTATGAATCGATTTTGATGATTTGTTTTCGTTGGAAAGGAGATATCCCCAGGGTGGTACCATGATAAGGAAACCAGGATCTGATCATGGCATCGCAGTTAAATCGAGGTAAATGTTCGAAAATCCTAGTGGGGACTAGTGCGTTTGTTATTATTTTTTTTTTCGTCTACTTACGTTGTATTACTTTTCCGTGTAATTGAAGTCGGTTTTTTTCGTTTGCTAGCAAACGCAATTATTAGATTTATCAAGACAAGAACAGAAGCAAAGAAATAATAATTAAGTTTTCTTGCCAACGAAAAAACCGATTTTGTTTACATCGATAAATAAAACAACGTAGGTAGTCCAACAATAATTAATTAAATGCACATTTTTACGGAAAACTATAAAAGTACATATGGTAAGCACCAGCTTTTAATTAAAAGCGACACACATAACAAAGAATTACAGTCGAACTGAGAACCTACTCCTTTTTATGAAGTCGGTTAAAAGTAAAAAATAAGAGTATGATGAGAGGTTAAAATTATCCTATTTGATACTGTCACTATACATACATATTACATCATACACTGTACCCCTTTTAACTCAATTACCCCATGTATGCATCAATATTCATTAGAATATTATCAATCAAGTCAATCATGAACTCAAGTTGATCGGTAGTACATTGAAACAAGTTGAAATTATTACGTAAAGGCATTATACAGTATATAGAGTTATATACTGCACAAATATATGAAGTTTTCATTTTATTAATTGCAACCTAAATAGTTACAAAGTAATTAATTACATATGTGAGTCCTAATATTATGCGTATGAAATAAATGAACACTAATCTATACAAATAAATAAAATTGGAGTGTCTGTTTGTAATATTAAAATAACCGCTTTTTACTAAATGCATATGGATGCATACATGAAACATATACCAAAATAACATTTTTACAATTTTCGTCTGTCTGTCTATTTGTATCGCCTAATCTCTGAAACGGCTGGACAGATTTTGACGAGACTTTCACTGGCAGATAGATGATGTAGTAAAGAGTAACTTAGGCTACTTTTGTCATAGAAATTTATTTATTTTATAACTCTGCGACCAGAACAATAACTTTTTTGTTAATTTCACGAGGACGGAGTCGCGGGCACAGCTAGTAATTATATAATATTTTTATTATTATCTATTATAATACATCATGTTAGGCTTCGATCTATTTAGCATAATTAATTTTATACATACTACAGTTGCCCATTTATAAGGCTTCTAAAAAAATATTTTTGATTAAAATGCCAATATAATCCTCAACTTTGGTATTACGAAAAATTATTTATAAGAGACATAGGGCATGTCACTTGAACATCCTCCATAAAGTCCAAGGATCTCGCATATGATTATTTAGCTCCTTCTAACGCATTTTACAAAATTTACAGACATATATAAATAATCTTTAAATATTCATAAATGCTAATACTAAATAGAAAAAAACCGGTGTGCCTTAGACCACACGACTGTAGTGTAACGTAAACTCAACTCTAAAAACGTAACTCTCTCTCTTTCTATCTTCACTAACTTATATCTCCCTTTCAACTTCCATTCGCCTAGCCAGGTCACACTTTTCGTAACCTCTCGTCACGAATTCACCAGATAACTACTTTTACCCTGAGGTTGTCTGGAAGAGATTGCTTAAAGTAATAAGACCGCCTTTGCATGCTGTCATTGTAACAACTTTTTGTTTAATTTTATTTCTGTTCTGTTTTTTTTTTTTCTTTTTTTTTTAACTACGTAAAAGTGATTATATGTATGCAAGAAGTAATAAATAAATAAATAACTCTCCAAGTCAAGAGTGAAACTTCTTTTTACTTCAAAAAGATTTACTTGTTGGTAATAAAGCAACAAACTGTTATACAAATTACAATAATTATTTCAGCTTTAGTTAGCAACATTATTGAAAAGAAATATTGGCTATAAAATATTATAATATGACCTATGTTATTAATAACAGCCATGTAAACGCTAATGAAATACCGAGAGGTCTATTAAAATGTTTACATATTGATAGCATATATACGCAACGATAACGCAATTCTTGTAACTTATAACGATGGCTCTAGGTAAGGTTTAACAAACAAGCTCCTAATGCACGTTTTACAAGGCTCACGAACACATTGTAACCCTACACTTAAAATGGGAACAAATTGCAGCCAGCTTGTGCGTCGCAACAATATATTATATCGTTGCGAATAGGGTAAGCAGAAATTTACTTCTGGACTACGTAAAAAAATATATCAGAATTTAAAAAAAAATTAATCCTAACCAAATTATAGTAGAAACTAATATGTCTAATGCTTGAGAAAATAACGTTTTAAAAGTTTAACAATTTCCCATTAAAATGTTTTTTTTTTTTTTTTTTTTTTTGTAAAAAAGTAATTAGTCTATAATTGCAGTATGCGACGCATTTGCATTTCAATCCCACTCCCTAGGAAACTGTACAGAATTTAAATATCAAATATACTTACCTAGTTCACCAGCTCGCAGTGTGTAAAACATACCAAGTTTCATTGAAATACATTCAGTTGTTTCCGAATGTTGTATGGCTATAGGACAGACTAACAGATATACCTACAAATATAAAATAAAATGAAAATACAAAAGACTTTTGTCTGAAAGTATTACAAATTATATAATGCTCTTATATATAAAAAAGATCAGTATTGAGGTAGTTTGATTTAGTTTATTTTACGATTTTATGCCTGACATACTTCATTCAACCCTAAAATGTTATGTTACTTTAAATATTATGCAATAATTTAAATGTAAATCTCGTTCACAGTCTTAATAATAAAAAAGATTTTCGGTTACCCTACTCGCTTTGTGAAGTAGCATCTAAGTCAATGTATGTTAAACACGTAATTTAAAGGCAACATTAACACTTAGCTCGGGATAACAGCCCGTTCTAGCCTCGTAACCATTCATTAGCATAGCAGATTTTATCCTGTGGCTTAATAGCGAATTTAAGAATAAAAATATGAAGATAAATAGTAGTAGTGCAAAAAAAAAATCACAATATATTTCGTATATCAAAATATGGGTTAGATTTAATAAATGTAAGTTATATTTACGTTTTAAAAATACTAAGCTAAAAATTCAGGTAACTATAAGTGCCATTGTAAGTCTCATATTATAATTATAAAATAAAATAAAATGTTGTTCTACTTTTAAATATTCAACACAAAAAATAAATCTTCTTAAGCGTTTCATTTAGTAAAACAACATATTAAATTGTAAACCTACACATACACGCAAATCTACGCTAAAATAATTAAAAACTTTATAATATCATACGTTGAATCCATACGGGCTTGAATAAATAATGTTGAGATATTCATTTCGAGGATAATGAAGCCCTCAGCGGCGACGGGTTAAAAGAGTTATTATGAAAGTATCATATGATCCTTTGACAAAGCATTAAGGATGATTCACACTATACTTTAGGGCCAGGCAGAAAAAAATACCCACAGATATTTTATCGACTCGATGACGTCAATACAAATTTATTTTACAAAAAAGTCTTTTGTACATGTTTGGTCGTGCCCCAGGCGTCTCTAGGGCAATTCAGTGTAATGTGAATCATCCTTTACGTATGTGCGAAACCTGAGACGCTTTCTCGGGGCATTGTATGTCAAAGTACAAAGAAAATGCAAACCCTTGCAAATATTTTGTACATGCGTTACTGGCTTAGGATATCACTATGTACGCATTTTAGGTTTATTGCACTTAAAAAATATCGATTCAATAATAATTAAAAATATATATTAAGAGAAATTTTTGATTACTTTCGTCTGTCTATCAGTCGTAAGACTCAGTCGATTCATAATGTAACTACCGAATGCCGATATATGCGTTGCTGTAGGCTACGAAGGGTCTTAGGCCGATCGATTGTATCCTTGCATTCCTTGATGAGGCGGCAAGTAAACGAACGGTCTTCAATCAGAGAGGCAGGCAAATATGTTATTTTTATATCATATGTATATAAAATAATAGCATAGGATAAGTATAGGATAAGGATAGGCTAAGGACATACAATTAAGATCGAATGTTAAATAGTATATATAAGAGAGAATTGGAAGAAATATTAAGTTGTAAGAAACATGTTAAAGATAAAATACGTCTAAATTTTTAGTAAGTGAATATAGAATAATGAACCTATTAATGTAAGAAAATAAGAATAAAACCATGTCAACCATACAGTAAACCTAGTGTTAGTAATTAAGAATCAAACTATGTCAAAGTAGATTAAGACCCTCTATAGTAGTAACTACGAAACAAAAGTTTTATTAAAATAAAATGGAAAATTGTCATAATGATAATAAATATCATTATTAATAATTAGCAATAAGTATTAGAAACAAGGAAAAAACAAAACCTGTAAAACAAAAAGCTATAATCCCAAATGTGCAAATTTATTTACCCCCTTATATCACATAAGCTAAGTTAAGGTAGCCAAAGTAGACAATTAGGACGTAAATAGAGGGAACCCACCCTGTGCGAGAAAGGTGATGGATGTAAGAAAGATCAAGTATGAGGCATGAAAGTACGAGAGGCATAAAAGCGAGAACTGGTATGAAAGAGTAGATAGCAAACAAAGCCTCCGACCCCTATATCGGAGGGTTAGAATATAAAAAAAAAAGATATATGCGATCTCCTTAACTTAAATATATACTAAAGTCTATCTACTCGTATGTAGGGTAAAATCGGGATAGATCTCACTTTTTGATATAGCCACCTAATTTTAAAAATATGATTTTTATACGAATAATTTTTATCAATGTAGCTAGCTCAATCCTTTATGTTGAATTATGACTACTTTTTTTCAACCTAGCCAATGCAGATTAAGCAGAAATTAGCTTTTCGTGAACCCTTTTTTTTGAGGATAGATGCCTACCTATATGGATAGTTGCCTCACCATGAAAATAGTGAGTAGGATAGATGCCCTTTAAACCGTGTAAACGAAAAACCAAAAACCAAATGTTAGGTTAGGCTACTCCTAAAACACCGATTGTCTCCAAGAAACATGGGCCATAGCAATGACAAAATTTTTGTGTTTTTTTATATCTTTTAATTGTTATAATTAGAATATAATTTTTATATCACACAGATTACTATATATATATAAATTTAATTAAATTTTAAACAAAAGTATAATTTCTTAATTGTTGGTCTAAAATATTCATATCAAGTATCAACATGCACATTGCACAATCATACTTTCTCATCGAAAGCTGACTGTAGGTTTTCTATAGTCCAAGAACATACTCGAGCTCGCATTTCTTCCTTTCTTTTATATTTTCGTGGCATAGTTCTGCTAGAATCAGTAAAACATCCAAACATAAATATACCTAAATACATAAAAAATATAACAGACACAAAAAAAATTATACATATAAACTTACTCTGTATATGGTGAATGAAGGGATAGATGCCCCTAACCTAACCTAACCTATACCTCAAAAAATCAGGGCAACTATCCTTTGTGATTGGGATAGATGCCCACGTATTTTTTAAATAAATTATAAACAAAATAGCATCTATTTACAACTATATGCAGACTCAATGACCCAGTATATAGACGTGATAAAAAATATAACGGAATTTATTACTATTTATAAAATTATACAACCTTAAATACTAAGCTTTAAAACTTTGACGTGTTTGTAAATTTCGCCACGGAGAAAATTACACACACGATCCAAACGCGTCCTTGCCACACGAATATCTGTGGATATCTGAGGTACGGGGTGTCTTCGACTCCTACTTATGCGATTAATTTTTATTTGTGAGTTCGGGATGTTAGGTTTTTAGAACATGAGGCATCTATCCCACTGCGGCATCTCTCCCGGTTTTACCATATATATCAAAATGGTGAAGGCTTAAGATTAAGGGCTCGAGTTTTTTTTTCATGCAATGATGCGTTTATATATATATATATATATATATATATATATATATATATATATATATATATAATCTGAATCTCGGAAATGGATAGGATGGGTATAAGACTACTGAATTGACTGTAACGAAACTGTATGTAGGCTATTTTTTCTGACGAAATCATAACTAAAACTTTTACGCACGCTTGACTTGCAGAGTAAGCTGGTGAATGCGTGATGAGAGCGTTACGATCGAAAGTGCGATCGGGCAAGGCGAACGGAAGTTGAGAGGGAGATATAAGTTAGTGAAGATGGAAAGAGAGAGAGTTACGTTTTTACGAAGTTTCACTTCTCTCGTGTGGTCTAAAGCACACTCATTTTTTTCCGGTTTGGATGTTTGTCCTTGTGGAACTCCCTACCGTGTCTCGGTGAACACGTCAAGCTTCCGTTGCCAGTTGTTATCATGAATACCTAATAGCGATCGTTACTCATAGTAGAGAATGTATACGCTAACTCGCAGTGGAGCAGCGTGGTAAACTAAGCTCCGATCCTTCTCCTGCATTGAGAAAGAGGTCTAAGCCCAGCAGTGGGATGTTACAGGCTGATTTATGAATCACTACTTCCCTTGTCACGCCATAACTTGTGAATGAGATTACTGATTTCCTCCATCTTTTTTTTTTCAAATTTAAAAATACGTAGTATTTAGTTTTAAAAATTAATAACAATGATTAAAGAATTATAATAAAAGGTAATTTGATTCTGTATTGTTTTGTTACGTTTATTTCGAATCGAGTAACAACTGCGGTGTCAATGAACTAACAATGCAAGTTAGCGTTTTTTAAGCCATGTGCGTATGTAACATCAGTAGGTATTTTCCATTCATTTCAAAACAATATTTTGTGGAGGATAAAAAAAAATATTATTCTCAAGTTACTAGTTCATTGACTACATTCCTAAATAAAATTCACTAGCGGTGTTAATATTAGAAAAGCAGAATTCAAAACTTATAAATGCCAGATTTACGTCATAATTTAAATGTTACCTTTACAAGAAAATTTAAATAAGTATTTTAGGTTCAATAGATTCCACGCTAAAATCGTGGTGCTTCGTAACAATTTTGTCTCAAAATATGTCACAATGTTGAAAATAGGAATACTTTTATTATATTTTAGTAGAAGACGGTATAATAATAATAATAAATACTCTTTATTGTACACCACAAAGAAACATTACAAAAAAGTGATACATGTAAAGAAAGATGTACAAAGGCGGTCTTATCGCTAAGAGCGATTTCTTCCAGACAACCTTTGGGCATAGGACATAGCGAAGAAAAAGAGAAGCGGTAGGGAAGTATAGAAACAGTTGATAAAGAATTGGCGTATAGTTAACAAGCAGTATGATATTAACAGAAGTAAATATACATATACACATACATATACACACAATATACATACACATACATATATACAAATAAATATATACATATATACTACATAAACAAATACTACATAATATATATATTTATCTTTTTACTCTCCTCATCTTAGGCTTACACTAAATATAACTTCATGTCATGACATTTCTTCGTGTGTTTACTTTTGTTTGAACGTATTTTTTTTTCTCTTTTTTTTATATATTTTGTTTGTAGTATGTATATATGTATATATATAAGTATATTTATGTATTTATATGCGTATGTTTATTTTGCTTGTATTGTTTTATAATCCTACTTCAACACTTACTTTTACTATATTTTACGCCTTAAGGTTGACTGGTAGATAAGGCTGTACGGCCTTAAGTCCGCCTTTTGCGCAACGTGTTATCTTGATGTGTTGTTATGTTGTTTTTTTTTTTGGAGTTGTGTAATAAAGTTTAAATAAATAAATAAATAAATATTTATGGTATACAAACTAATTATAATATAGCTGAAGCTAAACTTCTTTACGCACGCTTGACTTGAGGAATAAGCTGGTGATTGAATGTCGAGAGAATAGAGTTAGTGAAGTAGGAAGAAAGAGAGTTACATTTCGTAAATCTGAATCACTGAAAGGTATTTGGGCATATTCCAACTAAGTGTATATAACAGAAAATGTTCCATCAAAGTACTAAATAAGAATTGATGAGATAGCAGATTACCGACATTCGATACGGGTAATAAAATTGATGAACGAACATGACTGTTTCAGAAATATGATAATAATAACAAGGGTGGGTAAGGTGCTTCGCGTTTATTACGTGAACGTAAATACAAAATAACCGTAAACTGATGAAACAATGTACAAGCGAATCAACTATTTCATGTCAAGGGTAAATGTAGAACTGCAGTTGAGTTATTGTCAATTACAAATATTAGTTAAGTTCTTGTCTCTCGTTTATAATAATAAGTTTTAGATATATTTCTAATTTTTTTTTTTTTTTTTGATATCGCAGGGTAACCCATTTACGGGTGATATCCAGGATGCCCGGGTAGGCATTCCTAGACCGTATGTCGGCTTAGCACTTGGGGGTGCACTACCGACCAAAACCCCTGCGGGAGCCTTCAGCCGCTTTAATTGGAGGGTCCCGGATCTGCAGGCAACAGGATCCCTCCAGCGACAGGCTGGCCTCGGCGAAAAGACCAGACTTCTCCTCCATGGGACTGTCCGGCTCACCTCTGAACAATCCCGACGACGCCATGTCTAGCAGGACCGGGTTCCCATCCCGGCCCGACATGGGCACAGGGGCGTTACTGGAAACGCATTAAGTAGCGCCTCCTACACACCCCCGTTCGTCGCCTGCGGACGGAGGCCTCGTCGGCGGCCCCCTCTCTCATCCGCTCGTCGTTCTCCTTCTGGGACATTACTGTCTCGCAGAAGGAGACCATCGCCTTCCAGGACTCGTCGTCGCCGAGCATCGCGGTGATAACGCTCGGCAGTGACAAGTCCCCTCCGAGGACTGTCGTCAGATCGCGACGTAGCGCCGCCCATCTCGGGCACACCTCGAGGGTGTGCTGGGCAGAGTCCACCGCTGCGCCACAATCGTGACATTCAGTCGTCGGCTCCCTTTGGGTCGTCCGACACAAGTATTCACCAAAGCAGCCGTGCCCGGTGAGAACCTGCGTCAGACGGAAGGTGAGGGGTTTGCGCTTACGGCGCATCCACCGCTCAAGGACCGGGCGCAAGGCAGCCGTTACGCGTGTGCCATACGGCTGCTCCGCCAGGTCCTCCCCCCACCTCCGCATTAGTGCTTCTTGCCCCATCCGGCGCACCCGTAGGATCCCGTCCAACGTGGGGTTCTCACCGAGAGCCCTCCTACCCGAGACGTATGAGTAGGTCTCGGCAAGGACCTCCGCCACGAGTTCCCACGGGGGATCGCCGGCTAGAGCAGTAGCTGCAGCCCACGATACCGAACGGTACCCCCGGATCACCCTCACCGCGATGATCCTCTGCGCAGACCGCAGCGCGGCCTTATTCCTCGCAGTGAGGCGATCCGCCCAAACCGGGGCACCGTACGTCGCCATACTCCGGCAGACTCCGGAATATAGCTGCCTGCAGGCGGCGCTGGGTCCTCCGAGGTTCGGGAGGAGTCTGCCCAGTGCACTCGCCACCTTCACGACCTTCGGTCCCACCATAGCGAAGTGTGGGCCGAAGGTCCACCCTCCGTCAAGGATGAGCCCCAGATATTTGATTTGGGAGCTCATCCTGACCCTCCCCTCTCCGATCTGCAGAGTAGCCCCCGGTGGGGGTCCCTTACGTCCGGTCCCGCGAAAGAGGAGGGCTTCGGTCTTGTCAATTCTGACCCGAAGCCCCAAACTCTTTATGCGGCTGATCACGAGGTCGAGTCCGACCTCGGCCAGCCGCGCCGCCTCCTTGTAGTCTCGTCCCCGAGAGTAAACGAGGGTGTCATCCGCATAGCAGATGACACCCATCCCGGGGAGGAGACGACCTCGCAGGACCCAGTCGTAACCAATGTCCCACAAGATCGGGCCCAGCACCGATCCTTGCGGGACACCACAGCCGACTCGCCGCCACTCCACGGACCCCGACCGATTCTCGAGGCCTACTTTCCGATCGAAGAGGTACGCCTCCAACAGCCTCCCTAGATACGGAGGCACTCCGAAGAATTTCAGTGCCTCCCGTATCACTGCGTGCGGGAGGCTGTTGAAGGCGTTCGCGATGTCCAACGACACCGCGACCACCACCTCCCTCCTATGTTCCGCCTCACCCGTCACCGCCCGCAGGCGTTTGAGGGCATCGATTGTCGACCGGCGTGCTCGAAACCCGAATTGAGATAGATATATTTCTAATTACTTTAAAATTGCTCAGGCGTTTTATTAGCATTTGAGCTAAAGTTGTCAGTTTTAATAAAAATTTATCTATGACACGATAGTTTGACGATATCCCTTACCTTTAAAAAAGCTTTGTACTAGAAACTATACAAGTTTATAATTCAAATAAATAAATGAAATAAATGAACTAAATCTATAAATTAAGTTTTGATAGGTTCTTTCGAGTTATACAAACATTGTTATATTTTAAATAACAAATTCCCAACAAATTTCCTTTCATTCAGCATACTTTTGTATCCCGGAAGTGTGTTTGGGTATAAAATTATTATTGGAGCTAGTTATTTTAAAATAGAATATAATAAATTGGGAATGTGATTGATAAGAAACTTACTTGTGGTTACGTGTGGTAACTTTTACAAACAAAACTTTCCTAATTAAAGCTTAAAGCTCATTTCATTTAATTTCCAAAAAAAGACTACATTATTAAACGACAATGACGACATGATCACATCATTATAAAAAGAGTTTCGTTGTAAGAGTAGAGTCCATATTTTGTATATTTTAATAAAGATCGGCGGTATTCGTAATTTTTTATGTTCAAAATAGAATCTTAAAAAGTATTTTAAAATTACGTGACGATCTAAGAAGTTATTTAATATCTTTATATAAATATATAAAATCTTTAAAATAATACTTTAATTTACCCGTTGACACATTAATACATTAAACCACGGGGACATTTAATAAAATGTCACTATGATGATAATAATGTTACAATTTATTTAAATTAAAATTTTATATTAAATATTAAAACGTCTAAAATGTAACGGAAAACACAAGAACTGCGATAAAATAAATAACGAAAATTTAATGACCGCTATTATCAATGTTGCAGCGGTGATCCGCCCACGAGAGATCAAAACATTAAATCCCATCTAATTTATACGATAGCTATCGATTTCAAGTGATAAAACCATGACATAAGGTTTAGTTTTGTCCAACTTCTGGATCAAAATTAACATTTCTAGATAAAATTAAAACAATAGAAATAACTTAACGGCTTTTTTTGAATTTCATTATCTCATATTTAATTTTTTATAACAGTAGACGAAATTGAATGTTTTATGTATATTTATGGGGTCAGCCGCTCGAGTGTAGGATATAATAAATAGCCCTGCAGTAATAAACGATTGTATCAGCGTCGGGAATATTAAAGAAAAGCTCTTAGCCCATTCCTTGCAGCTGTACTGTTTCTCGGACATCGTATAAGAGTTATTTATTTAAGGAAAATTATTTTGTTTTTATTCTTTTATCTTTTTACTCAGATTTTTAATAAAATGTTACGTTACTCAAAAAATTCTAGAAAAAATAGTAAGTAGATAATATTTCATAAGCATAGTTTTTAGCGCCAGTTTTATTGTTTATCTTGTCAACCATAATTTGTACAAAAAAAATGTGCCTGGTACAGAAGTATAATTTAAAAACAAATACAATAAAAATAAGTTATTTATAAATATATACACAAGTATAAAATCTTTTACCTTTGAAGTTTTATGGAGTAAGTTCAAACCTTTGAGTATTTTGATTTTCATGTCGTGTTTGTGTTAGTCGATAACTTTACTTCGAATATAAAATACGTTGTGACGAATTCGTGATTTGCGTATTAAAGTGTATAGGTACAAATATATAAAAATTTACATTAGAATCGCATTCTAATAAAAACAAGCAAAAATATTTTTAAGTTAAAAAATAGTTTACAAATATTTACGTATATCTACGAGAATTTATAAATTTGTTCATGTTAAGTTCTTTTATTTCATTTACGATCAGACAAAAAAGTCGTTAAAGCTGTCCAAAACTGCGCACTATCTTCAGGATTCTGACAGAGAGGATTTATAGCATCATTAAGTTCTTATATTACCTACAGATTGAAGTAGATCAAATTACTTGTAACACTATACAAAATACAGTATTTATATAACAGTTCTACGATTAATTTTTGTATAGTAGTATCACCTTGATAATTAATATATCTATGTAGTTTATTTTTTATGAAGCAAACTTCTTAATTTGCATTTTAAAATCCATGCATACGATGCCAATTTGTGTTACTAGGTTTGTGATAGCTTATCTAATTGTAGGTAAATGAGGTTATAGATGTCTAAATCACTTCAATAATAAAACGAACAAAATCATTTAAGTTTTTTAGATATAATGTTTGCCAATAAAATGATAAGTTTAATTATTAAATAATCTTTTCCAGTAATTTTACTACATTGGCTGCAGAAATTGGCGCGTAATTGGAAACAACTTTATCGGCCATCGCCATCTTGTTTTATCAGAGCCGGTTTTGATCAGGGTGTGCATTATTTTATTAGGTGTTAAATACGATGATTACAGCGTCTCAACTAACTCATTAGGGTATTTATAAGCAAAAATGAAAGCTGCTTCATTGCTGCCCTTAAAATCCTAAGGATCAAGTTAGATAAACATTTTAGGATGTTGAAATGGTAACTTAACTTAAATGTTTAAAAAAAATTATTAATAGAACAATAAGTAACCAACAAGAGATCGTTACTCATAGTAGGGAACATATCCGCCAACCCGCAGCGGAGCAGCGTGGTGGATTAAGCTCCAATTCTTATCCTACGTGGAAAAGAGGCTTATGACCAGTAGTTGGATGATACAGACTGAGTGCATAACATTCTGTAGAATTAATGATATTAAAAAGAACATAAAATTTTTATAACGAAAAATACGTTAGAGGACAATATAGCTATTGTATAGTCAATAACAGAGTAATATACTATTAAGGAAAAATTTCTTGATTACTATTTTTCGTTAGAAAAAACAAGTACGGTCACGCCAAACCGTCGTCAATAGTACTTATATGGTAAAACACTTAAATAATTAACAAAAAAGTATTAACAATTTTCTCAACCTCTCAGAATCAAAGCTTTTGACGTTATCCCAGTTCCCGCACATTTCATAAAACTTTAAATGCGAATAATGTTAAAATTCTTAACTCGAGGCTTCTCATACCTCACGTGTCCGATGTAAGTAGTGACAATAAACCGTGTACAAACTATGCCGACGAACGTTCCATCACATCATATTCCTCAAGGAAGTGTTGTTATTGCTTTCGTCAATGACTTGTAAAATATCATATGTGACAATATCTATAACGTTTTTTATGAAGATGACATTGATAAAACATGACATTTTATTTGCTTGCATGAAAGCTACTTCAGATTTAGTTCAAAAATAAAATCTAATTAAGCTTTCAAAAAATAAAAATCAATATTTCAAGATACCTTCATTTCAACAGTGTAAGTTAAGCCAACCATTATTTCCAAAGTAAAGCCTTCTGCATCATATAAATTGCTCTCGAACGTAAACTGAAACTTCGTACACTTTTCGCAGAATTTAATGAAAACCCTCACGCAACATTGATCATACCATTATTATGGTAAAACAGCAAACAAACAACTCACTACTACAGTTGAAATACTTGTTTCAATATAACAATTAAAGTATGTTTTCAACTATGAAAATGACATAGTACCTACACATCTGTTCGACGAAAGTTCGTTGTCTATTCAATTTTTGATTACATGGCTTTTTAACTGACTTCTTGTTGTTTATGTTCGTCTTACTACGAGTAAATTTGAGTCTTCAAGAACGGTGTTTTTACAAATAGTGTAAATCAAGTTGTTGAAATGCCATTATATCTAAACACAAACTTTGACTTTATTATTAAAATGAGTTTCTTTATAAGACTATTTTGTAGTCTCCAAATAATAATTGCTAGGTGTTGGAATAGTAGTTAATTTTATAATAGAAACGTGATGTTAATACATGACATAGAATAGCTTAACTTAGGTAAGCGTTTTACATAATAGACTTTAGTTACATAATTCTTCTTACATAGGTATTCACGGTCTTCATTATTAATATTAAGTAAAAGATTAGTAAGGAAATATTTAAAAGTATCTGCTGCTGATAAATACTGCTAACATTCCGAATAGATATCAGTAATGTTAAATTGCGATAGAATTTCTCAAATGAGAATTAATGTTAAGCTGTTGTAGAGGCGGAATCGATCGGGCAGCGCCACGGGCGCTTCCAACCCATTATTCATGCAAGCCCGGGGTAAGAGAACAGCTACGCTGCCTAAATAAATCATTTCAGCTTTTAACGCGACCTCCTTTTAGATTTTTGATGTCCTTTAATTGTCAAAGACATGATGGACCCGTGAATAACACCGATAAATTTTGACTAACATCATACTTTTACTGTCTTGATATTAAACAATTTACTAAATAAATATCCCTAAAATGGAAGGCAGCGTCACTGTCAAACATAGAAATGATCCAGTCAGTTTAATTTATTTTAATACAATGAAGCAAACAAACTTTCTTGTAACGATTAACTTCAAATCACTAACACACATATATTACCACCCATTACTTTAATTGAAATTCACGATAATCACGCATTCCATATACACAAAACAGCAATAAATATTACTTATACAACTCAAAGCGGTTAAACCGTATATCGTACTGGCGATTATTTAAAATAAGTGCGAAAAACTCAGCAGGTGCTGCACTAAAACGGCGCTCACCATGTATAGCCCGCGGAATGCCTGTTACATGACAGACACCCACCGAGACAGACACAACTTCGCGATACAAGTGCGGCTTTATTACATCTTACTTGACTTTACCCATTCGAAATGCGGAAAGTACTTTACATTAGGTACAGTCTGCCTCGGAATGAGGTTTACGGTGATTAAGAGTGTGTCTTCATGTTTGAAGAAACTTTGTACATTACAGAATGGGATCTTTTTTGAACGATGAATAAGAACATTCAATACATATATGTGTAACATATATGTCAGAAAAAACAACTTTTCACACTAACAAAAATATTTCTTGATAAGTCTTTCGTTTTTAGCGAATAGTATCAAATTATCTAACGGAAAAAAATACTTACGCGGAGTTAGAACTTTGAAGATAATTTTGATCATCAGCCTATACAGTCCACTGCTGGACATAGGCCTCCACAAGTTTACGCCAAAAATAACGTGAACTCATGTGTTTTGCCCATAGTCACCACGCTGGGCAGGCGGCTTGGTGACCGCAGTACTGGCTTTGTCGCACCGAAGACGCTGCTGCCCGTCTTCGGCCTGTGTATTTCAAAGCCAACAGTTGGATGGTTATCCCGCCATCGGTCGGCTTCTTTAGTTCCAAGGTGGTTGTGGAACCTTGTTATCCCTTAGTGGCCTCTTACGACACCCACGGGAAGAGAGGGGGTGGCTAAATTCTTTAGTGCCGTAGCCACACAGCACATAATTTTGATAATATAATTTAATTATAAAGGCATTCGCCACCTCTATCTAATAGTACCAGGCTATTCCTAATCCGCAATAAGACAGTTTTTATCACAATAAATATTATTTTGACAAATTAGCAGTAATTAATTTGGCATCATGTAACAATATACAAACTGGTTTGTATATAAATACTACAACTACAAAACCTCATTCTTAAACTATAAATCAAACCTGTCTGAACAATCATTCATCCGCATGACGTTTGCTAGTACCTGAAAATAAAAAATAAAAATACTGATTAATTACATAATGATAGTTAACAACCAATCTATAATATAAAAATGAGTCGCTGAATGTGTTGCTAAGCGCAAAACTCGAGAACGGTTGGACCGATTTTGCTAATTCTTTTTTAAAAATATTCCTTGAAGTACGAGGATGGTTCTTACGAAGAGAAAAATTCTAAAAAAAAAAAAAATTTAAATTTCCTGAAAAAGTCTAAAAACAACACTTTTCTATACTCCCATACAAAAGATTTGTGATAATACTTAAAACTCAATTTGAACTTTAATACCATACGATAAAGTTTGTGTTAGGCGATACGAAGTTCGCCGGGTCAGCTAGTAAAATAATATATGTACATTATTTTTAAGTTAAATCATTTTTATAATACTAAATTTATTTATCTTTAATAAATTTTCTCATTATTTACATTTAGGCTGAACAATTTGTTTATATCTCGGGGTCGTTATCTCTTAATCTCGAAATCCCAGCATCAAAATAATGGTCGGGAATTATATTTCATTGTGATTATGACTCACCTTTTTAAGCAAACAGTAGAGACTGCGTGTCGAACGCGAGCCATAAGGCTATCAATTCATCTGACACATAGCTCTAAGCTGTAATCGCGTTGACGAGAAATATATCCCTTTCAAATTGTTATTTATTATCCATCTCGTTCATTCCATCAGATTAAATCACTGGAGTGAAGGAAACAGCGTTTGGGCGTCTAGTTAAAACGAGATGCATAAAAAATTCATTCGTTACGAATACAGTAGACGATCGGTCTAATTCTAATTCCGTCTCTTGGGCGTGCATATTTGCAACTCCCTCGTGTCATTACCCTGGGACTTATTTCTAGAATATATCATTTGTGTTTACACCGCAAATATTAACTTACCTACTGTTTTCTTTTTAGTTTTTTTTTTTACTTCATTGTACCTCTAAAGATAGTATACAAATTAAGTAGTACGATCGGGTTGGGAATGTTACATCACTTTCAGATAGCTAAAAATTAAAATAATTGTTATATTCATGGCCAGTTAGGCAGCTAGTTTTGATTTTATATATAATATTAACAATGACAGATAACAATACAAATGTCAACAATATAAAATAAGTCATGTTTAAATATATTCGTAAAATATTTCGAAAAATTTTTGAGCGGTGCGAATTAATTTGTCACATGTCATGTCATTAAAGCCCAATAAATTATGAATGGTTTGTGTATTCTAGCAATCGATAACATACCTGGTAGCATATTGTACAAATAGCCCCAATTATCGTAGAATAGATGTAATATAAATAAATTTATTAAAAAAGTATCTCTAGAATTTTTATGAACTTTTTGCTTTCTTATAAAAGTCAATTTTAATGATAAACTTTCTTTACAGTAAGTTTTTTGATAACACTCAAACTAATATTTTTTACGTTGCGTTAAGGCAGAAAGCAATTGGGTAGAATAAATTAATTTCGGAAACAGAAACAACCGTTAATTTTCTGTATATTTTATATTACCCCAATTATGTTGACGCGAAGTTTTAAATTTGAATATACATTTCAGATTTTGTTTAAATATTATTATAGGCTATTTATTATATATACTTATTTATACGTCGATATTATAATTACGTCGTCGATTATTCTGGAAGTAATGGACATAGAGAAATGTAAAGAAGTAATTCTTAATTAAAACATAAGATTCACGCAATTTTTAAAAAAAAAAGAATATCTATGTTTGAGCCCTTATTTAATTATCTCTATGATATACTAGTAGCGTTCATCGGCGTTAAAAAAACATGCAATTCTAAACTCTCAACAGAAATGAAATTCTCTTTTTGTGAATTACTGAACAACCGGACCGAGACTGGACACCGGATCGACTCATTCGATACAAGTCGGCGGCCCTTTTCGATGATCGAACACTGCGCAAAAAGTCCGTAAAGCGACACAAAGGCATTAGCAAAGGAGCAACAAGAGAGAGGACGAGCAGACAAGAAACGAGTTTCGTGCGTGAGAATGCACGCTAATGTATGCGCCATAGGACAATGCGTCTACCGCCGCGCCCGCAGCGTCGCCGCCTCTAGTGACTTATGAGTCTTTACAACCGTCATACAAGAATTCAGAGCCTATACTTAGTATACCATTCAATTTCGCAATCATTTAAATACCGAACACTCCTATAATGTTTACTCGAAAACAATAGACTACTTAAGAGCGAACGACAGCTGCGCGTCGAGCCGTGTGTAACAAGACCTCGCTTCGTTAGAGTTGCAGATTAAAATAAAACTTCGCAGTGAAAACAAAAAGAGACTCTTATGCGGTACGGAGTACGCTTGACCTGCAAATTGAAAGGCCATGACTGCAATATGCAAGTTCGCCAAAATGGGCGCTCCGTCGCAGCTGGAGGTATTCATTTAGCATACGACGACACTCTATTTTGCATCTATTTCTCCTCCGCCGACCTGATGTTTCATTTCAATTGTCTCTGCGGGTGCCCTACTTCGAGAGCGAATCGAATTGTTTACCGGTTCGATGCTTCACATTGGCTCCATTGAACTTATTGAAGTAAAACTTCTTCACGCATACTTGACTTGGGGAGTAAGCTGATGAACGCGTGACGAGAGCGTTTAGAAAAATGTGATCGGGTGAGTCGAACGGAAGTTGTGAGGGAGATATAAGTTAGATGTAACTAAAGAAGTTTTACTTCAGTCGTGTGATATAAAGCACACTCGTTTTTTTTCGATTGTTAAAAGTGTTGAAATTGAAATTAATTTTTGGGAATAGGTCTCCTTCTCTATTTAGGAAAAGGTTTGGAACTTAATCCGCCACTGCTCTATCGCAGGTTGTCGGATATATTACCTATAATGCATAACCATCGCTATCAGTTGTCTATGATAATAAAAGTGACCGACAGCTTAACGTGCTCTCCAAGGCACGTTGGAACCACCAAAGGGACATATCTAAACCGGTAAGAAATATTTTTATGAATACAAATATCCATCCCAAGCGGGAATCGAACCCGTAAACTATCGGTGTATTAGACACGTACCCGGTACACACATTATTACACCAGAGAGGTTGTTATTATAATAAATAAATAATTCGCATTAAATTATTTTAATATTTCTGGCTATGAATTTTCCACGCAACACTTTCTCGATTTATCTTTAATATTCTAAAGTAGAAATAAAATATTTTTTATGCATTAAGCAGATGGGTGAAGATCGTGACGAAAGTGAAAAAGTAAATGTCTCTCTCAAACAAAGAAGATGTCTAAATAGAGGAGAGGAGGACTAACTTTAGAATTGAAACTGTTAACTTTTATATTACAAAGATATCTTCATTTAAAACTATAAATGAACAATGAAATGTCTTGGCATTTCTCTATCCCGGCCATTAATCAAAGTCGCAGCTTGTACGACCGTAGATTATCAGAACTAAACGTTCACAACTTAATTGTGACCTTGTGACCTATTTCCCACTCATTGAAATTTATTGTTATAAGACAAAATTAAAGCAAACTTAATAAACGTTAATCGTATAAAAAGTCGTCTGTCTGATCGTTGATGAAAATTAGGTTTGATTGTGTATCAAGTTACTCCGACGATCGCCATTTTCAACTCAATTGGTAAGATTTGACGGTAACAGTTAATAAAAATAGTCTCATTTCAAAAATATTTTAATTACGTTTTACGACTACTTTGCGCTGTTTTTTTAATGCTTGTGATCTATGTTAGTTTAAGCTGCGTAAGTTTCTATTCATAAAATTAATTTACGTATATATTAAATACTATATTTAATTTTATTTATTGTTTATTTAACTATTATAAATTATTATTTATCTTTTCATATACAATTTGTGTTAGAGATAAAAGATCGTGCGATAGAAGACATTAAAAGAAATAAAGAACAAAGTGACGAAATAGGAGATACATTAAAAATATATTATTACATGTCGCCTAAAAGCAATTTTAATTCGAATAGATTCTTATAAAGTAACACAAATGGCTTTAAATCAGTACATTGAAATGAGCTCACGCCCGAGCGAATTGTTTCCATAAAGCAGTATAATTAAAAACAAACAACTCTGAACGAACAACGAATTTATTTCAGCGTTTAATTCGCTATGCTAATGACTTATCAGCAGATTTCGTCCTTATTATATTTTATTAAAAATGATATTCACGGTAAAATTCACGTAGTATAGAAAAGAAATTACAGGTCTGAGATGTACACTAAGAAAACTTTTAAATAGACAATCTTTATTGTACTTATACTTGATGCAGAAATTGATATACAAATTTAGATAGTGGTGGACTTATCTCCGGAAGAGATCTCTTCTGGCTAACCCGTGGTAGTTTAACTAATTTTAAAAAGCAAACCTGGTGTTGTAGATATTATAATGATGATCAATATACTGATACTGTGCACACATATACTTAGTACTTCTTACATAGCAATCATATAAGTAAATATATTTTTAAATTATCCAATCATTTTTAAACAATCGAATGAATTTTAACGTTGACTAAAGTATTACAAATCAGTGAACGCTTTTCTCTGACCATTAATTATTTTTTGTTAACTTCCTTAAATTTATTTTCGTTGCAACGTAAAACGTCAAAACAAAAATGCAAATAGTTTTCATGACACCGTTAACGAACCGCTTATTTCAACTCGGATAGTTCGAATACCTTTCGTGTCTCGGGATATTTAATAAATCTTCAAGCAAAACAGCTCTTAAGAACAATTTCATAAAAGTTAAAATTGCTTGAATGTAATTACTTTATTGAAAGACATTCGTTTCTTCGACAGAACCTGAACTAATCATGCAATGACTTCAAGAGACTGTCTGGTCGCACCCAGAATACATTTTATTTGCAACGAGTCGATATTATACGCTAAATTATAAGAAATTGCTGTTTCGCTTGGAACTTGTACTACTTACCCTAGATCTGCCTCCTTATCTTAAAAATTCTTATGCCAAATAAGGAGTTGACGGTTTAAATTAAATTTTCGGTTCTTGCTTTCACCGAATAATATTTGAAGTGATATGAATGACAGTTTTAAGTAAATAGAATTTATTTATAGATTAACAATTGATCAATAAGCCTGATACCTATTTTTGAAACCTCAGATATATCAGCTAGGGTGCAGACGCCAATAGTCACAGATTAGTCGACGTCGTCGAAATATCGGGACTTTCAAAATGACAATCGCGGAAAGATGAGCTTAGAATCTTAAAAATACTACTACTTACTGAAAGCAATGTTTTGACACTTATAATTTCACGTTGAAATATACATGAAGTTAAAATATAAGGTACCACTTCGGTTAAATACAACAAACTTAGCCCATAAAGTGAATTTTTTATGTGGTTGGAAGACGGCAGATGGTGAGAATCGATTTGCAATTAGGGGCAACCGTACTACATCTATAATTTTGCTTTTCATTAAAATTTCAATCTTATTCAATTTGTTTGACCTATTTATGTAATAACCACGTAGGCACCTTGTGGTATGAAAGTTCTAGTTTTACGTCTAAGCAAATTATTTTTAATACATGTAAATTACAATAATAGTGTCTTGCAAATGCGTAAAAGTAACATAGAGAACGTTTATATCTTATTAACGTATAAAATACGAAGTGTATTTGTATCATAAAATGTAATAAGTCTGACTTACACGCCGAGGTGTAATCTCCTTTAATTTTACCGTATGTCTCAGAGCTAGGTCATTTCAAATGTCTAGATGGTGTCGTAAAGGTTTATTAAATCTTAGCGACGGCCGGCATAATGCGGCGGCCGCAGCGCAATAACATCACCGTTAGGGTATTAACTGGAAGATGAATGGAGACTTCGAATATACTACATAATTCGAAAACAATTGAAAATTTGTATTTCATCAAATATTTATGTTGTACTTTATATTAGTATTTTTATAATACTCGTGGTCGCCCAGTCATCGAAATTTGACCACAATTAATTTGAATTATAAGTTTGAACATTATTAATGTTCTGTTGTCAAAGACTATATTTCTATAATAATAAACAAGAGTATTTGCGTGTGTGTGTTAAATACATGGTAGTGTGTGTTTTTTTATTGATTTAATGTATTTTTAAGCATAATTTTTAAAAAATATTAGCATTCTGCACTCCTTCTCTATATAAACTATAAGTGTGCGAAATTTCATACTCCTCCGTCCGCGTAATTTTCGTAAGAAGGGGTTCAAAGTTTTTGCATCACGCATCTTATTAGTATAATGTACTCGACCGTTATTAAAAACCAATGAACTGAACTTAATCAACCCAAAAAAGTCCCACTTCCGCTACATTAATTAAAAAAAGACAATATTTATGATTTTATTAAACTAACCCGACCGACGTTGTCTTGTCTTGCAAAATGTCAAACTTATTTATTTTCTAATTTTCGGATCATTATTCTTTATTTATTATTTCACAAGAATCTTCTGTAAACTCACAAAAAAGTAGCTGAATTGATCATTTAACGATTATTAATATCAAATCCCACTCTCTTCCTCGTACGCAAATGCATCAAAAGATATCAAAGTTACATATATACCTACATACACAATTACACACATTTATCTATAACAAATAATCAAACCGCGGTCTTTACAGGTGCTCTATCAGTTAAATGCTATCCACAACTCAAATATTCTAATTATACTTCCTTAATGCAAGGGCTTTTGTTTAATTTGTACAATACATAACCCTCTTGGGTTGGACAAACAGCCCGACTAAATTATATAAGGGCCCATTAGGGGCTACGCCACTGTTGTTTAAAATTTTACGTTTTAATTCTCATTAATCTTTATTATGTGATAACTTCATAATGTAATTAAAATATTTCTTCATCCATTAATACAATTCTTTACTTAAAAATAAATTTAAACGTCCATTGTAAATTTACAAAAATTAGTCGTTTTTTCTTATTAGAATTAAAATAAAATACTTAAATCTTTCTTAGCTTATTTCTATTTTTAAAATTAATAATAAATACTAATAATAAAATAATAATAAAACAATTATTATTATATATATTATAATAATAAAATAATTTTAAAATTATTACATAGGTACACACAAGGTCTCTTGTTCGTAAGGTACGCAATTTAATGTCTGTGTTTATTTGCCAATTTTGTATTAAATGTATAAAAATAAAATATATCATACACTAGCTGCGACTTGGTCTGCGAAGGATTAATAAGTATTTCGAGTAGCTTATTCTCTTCTCAATATCTATCTTTATACCAAAATTCATCAAAATTGGTTCTGTGACATAAAAATCAATTTGTTACCAAATGTGCACTAGAAATATATTATCAATTTTTATTGTATTTATGGTTCACTGTTTTTATGCTGTCTCGGACTTTTTTGTAGTACTAATGAAGATAAACATTTCTCTAATACATTATATACGTGTAAACTCTACAGTTTTTGCAGCGTACGCCAGAATAGCTCGCAGGTGGAAGTTTTTTTGCCGACTTACTTGACAATTATCGTTAGCTTTTGGACAATTCACGTACTATATTAAAAAATTATAGACTATATTATTGTAAACTTTCGATAAAATCCATTCGGTAGTTTTTGCGTAAAAAAGGAACAAAGAAGGAGGATGGATATATCCATACATCCATACATACAAAGTTTCCCGTTTATAGTATTTATATTAGTAGGATATATAAGTAAATATATGATACACCCAAACTCCGGGCGAGTATCGAGTCCAGAACTCCTAGAACAGAAAGCCGATGTGCTAGCAAAAAAAATGTCTATAAAAACCTTGTCATTTAAAAAACTAAACACCATTTTTAACTCGAAGAGTGATAAATGCTCTACAGGTATTATGGAATACTGATTTAACTTGACGTTAAAACGAAGCTAATAATATTCATCGCGTATGAATTATTTAACACCATTTGCGAAAACGAGGTTTACTTAAGCGTGTAATTTTAAAAGGTTAGATTATTCGTTAAAATTTTACTTAAATAATCTACTTTAATTCGATTTAGGTTGATATTTATAAAATGAAATGTTAATACGTTATTTCATGAATAGGTTAATCTATTGCGTAAGCTGTTTTTCTTTAATCTTTAATTTATCGAACTTCATGATTTAATGAGATTTGATAGGACCCTGACAAAATACATTTTTATAAAGTCCAACGTAAAATTTATATATTAATACGTGAATCAAAAACTTTGTACCCCTTTTTAGGAAAATTACGCGGACGGAGGAGTATGAAATTTCGCACACTTATAGTTTATATAGAGGAGTCCAGAATGCTGATATTTTTTTATTATGCATAAAAAATACATTGAATCAATTTAAAAAAAAAACATGACACACACCGCCATTTATTTAACACACACACACGCTTATATACTATTTTGTTTATTATTATAGTCTTTGACAACAGAACCTTAATAATGTTTAAAATTATAATTCAAATTAATTATGGTCGAATTTCGACCACTGAGTGACCACTAGTACATATAATTACGTAAACTATACTTTATATTTAGCAAAACGCATTGAAAATTTAAGAAAATGTATACACTTTCGCTAATTATCTAAATTTGATGAAGATCATAATAAAAACGTATTTACGTATTCTCAGACATCACAAATGATCTTGTAATACTCGATACTACTTACAAATTGACCACATACTCGTATAGCGGTGACCACAAAACATCTTACATATCATCTACCACTATTTGTTTACATAAACAGGACATTAATGTTCTAACCATCTCCATTATTTACTTTCTGTTTAAGTAATACGATAAATAACGAAAACGTGCAACGCAATTGAAAACTTGCAAGAAGTTTAAGAAGCGCGGGCAATATTTTTGCTTAAAGCGGTATTTAATTTTGCAGCTCGACTTCTTGAGTCGAAAATTTATTTACGTCAGCTTCAGACAATGGCACATTACGTTGAAAAAGCATTTGGATATTATTTATCTTGGGAAATAGCAAACGTTTAGTTTTCCGAAGGTTTCGCTTGTGAGTTGACGTGAGCTGTTTTTGCTTAACGTTCTTCACTGCAACTAAGAGTCTTTTGCAAGGTGATTTCCGAAATGGTACAGCACAAAAATAAACTCAATCAAATACCTTTTTGAAGTGCAAACTTCTTTTAGTGCACCGCACACACATTTTTTCGTAGGTAAGCTATGCTGATCCGTCACGCTCTGAGGTGAAAGGCTCGATCAGGTGAACTCGGGACTTATTGGTTATTGCTTGATTGCGGTTGCCGATGAATTTTTCATCTCTGCCGTGCGATCTTAAGCAAACACTATTTTTTTAACCTGATATCTCCGTTTATATTAGGGAGACTAACAATACTCGCCAACCAGAAAATAAATATATATATTTGTTAAAATACAAATATCAGTTATAAGCGAAGACTTTACTTGTGACCGTCGGCATTTCTAGAACTGTCATAACCATTGCGCTATGTCATACTTACTTACTGCCATTATCATACAAATATGTTTCTGATTCATAAAAATTACTTAATATTTTGTATGTGTTTTAGCAGTATTTAAAATCATTATTAAATTTAATATCGTTATACGGTAGACAGAAGACTCATTAGGATGCAGCGCATGTCTTCAGCTGTGCAACGCAGCAATCGGTGCTTTGTGCCAAGGAAATTGTGCATGAAGTGGCATTTCAAAAGATCGCAATCAACGATAAAATGTATGCATGACGCCGTGGAACAAAGCTCGCCTATATGTATTTACGTCAAAAATTATTTTTAAACGTATATACTAACTAGTTGCGTCTCGTGGTGTCACCTGCGTGATTGTATCGTATATAATAATGATATATATTATATTTTCAATAATTCCTGTGGGAATTTCTGGATAAAATGTGTCTTATCCAGAAATTTTATCTTATAAACTTTGTAATGCTTACTTAAATTTAAGAGGATTATTTTTTAATATTTTTTTTATAATTCACTACTAATGTTATTATGTTCTAATATTTATTTTGCAAGCACTTCGATATTTAATCAAGTCTGCCTGAAACGTCAATAAATATTATCTAATATATAAAATTCTCGTGTCACAGTTTTCGTTGCCATACTCCTCCGAAACGGCTTGACCGATTTTGATGAAATTTTTTGTGCTTATCCGGTATCTATGAGAATCGGCCAACATCTATTTTTCATCCCCCTAAGTAATAGGGAAGGGGGGGGGTTAAGGGGGTTAATAACATATATCGCAAAACAACGTTTGCGGGGTCAGCTAGTTAAATGTATAAACACTACACAGTTTTAAATACTTATTCACTTTTTCGTACTTTAATGGTTCTTGGAACTCTATTACTACAACTTAGCTGTCTGTCCATCTATTCGAGGACCCTGAGAATATAAATTTCTGATTACATATTAGATTATATCAAAGACTGATATAATTATAATAATATAATTGTTTTTGTTCTCAACCAAAAAAAAAACGACTTCAACTGCATTGACAAGTATAGTATAATGCACATTTTAGAATCATCAAAATCGATACACCCAGAAAAAGGTTGTAAGCTAACAAACGTTAAACACAGTCAAATTGTAAACACTTCTATTATGAAAAGTATAAGTAAGAAAAAAAGTGGTGAGAACGAAAATATAATGAATTAGCCGAAATGTCATCACTCTACAAATTTTCACTAGATCAAAAATATGACTACGACTCGCTGTCTGTGAAAGAAACATTTTATTAATGAACGGAAAGTTCCTTCGCTATTCGAAGTGTAAACATATAATGATATATTAGTAATAATAATTTGTTTATGCTGCACCCACCGGCGAGTACCACCGGTCAACAAATAATGTAACAATACACTTCACACTTCAGACTATCGCAGTCCACTGCTGGACATAGGCCTCCCTAAGTTCATGCCTAAAACGGCGTGAACTCATATGTTTTGCCCATAGTCACCACGCTGAGCAGGCGGGTTGGTGACCGCAGGGCTGGTTATGTCGCACCGAAGACGCTGCTGCCCGTTTTCAGCCTGTGTATTTCAAAGCCAGTAATTGGATGGTTATCCCGCCATCAGCCGACTTTTTAAGTTCCAAGGTGATAGTAGAAGTTTGTTATCCCTTAGTCGCCTCTTACGACACCCACGGGAATAGATGAGGTGGCTGTATTCTTTACTGCCGTAACCACATAGTAAAATATAACATATTTATAATATAACTATAAATAATAACAATATATAGTACAACTAAGACATCTATAAAATATTGTTTTAGTAATGGGGAAAATCAATAAAAGAAAAACATGAGATCTCATCTGTTTATATTATCTCATTTTATTTGCTCCCGGAAGTCAATAAGCTACGCAGAATATATATTTTACATTGAAAGAAAAATAAGTTCTATTGATAGTAAGTAAACACCGTTGATGATGAACCATAAGTTTAAGCATTTGTACCAGACAATCTGATATTATGACTGTGTTTATTAATGTATTTTGTCGTCTACTATAAAGTGTAAATGAATATATATTCTTTATCCTACGAAATTTTAATTTTTTTTCACGCGGAACGTGATATATTACACCTACAGAACCCATATTTGGAGGAACGTAGTTAGAAGTTGAACAACCTATATATTATTGTTTTCTAATTACTTTCAGAATCCAGGTTGTTAAATAAAAAATATAATATATAAATAAATAAAACATAAAAATAAAAAAAAATCATAATTTAAGCTTCAGAAATGACATTAATAAAAATTTCTATATATAAAATACTTTGAAAGCGGTGCTATAAATAAAAAAATATCTAAAAGTGTAAGTAATTCCTAAGTCGTAAAATAATGATTCTAAATATTATTTATTCTATATAACCCTTGATGCAGTACACAAGCGTAGAACACGTCAGTCGCTTAGTAAGCCAGATTTTCGAAACCCGCAACCCGCGTTTCCAAACCAAAACATTCAGTCCTAGGACCACCGTTATAAAGTTACAAGCGAAATATGTCAAGGGCCAAGCTCAAAGGGTTCATGAAATCGCTCTTACATTCAGAAGTGAAGGCGTGCCATTCAGCTTTGTGAGAGTCATCAAAGAAATGACATCTACATAATGAAGGATGGTGGCGTCTTATCTGTTTATACTATGTTCTTATAATATGAAAACAACAAAAAGTAGATGAAAATTCCTAATAATATTCTTTGACGGTTAGCAGGAAAGTGGACATAAGGTGCCAATCAAACCACCAATTGCAAATTCATGCGACGTTTCGATCCTTTATTGGACCATCATCAGGCATCTACAAAATACAAACATTGAAGAAAGTTGTACAACCAATTAATCCATAACAACAACAAAACAAAAAGAACCACATCATCCTACATCCATTCCTAATAATTATAACCTTCAATTTCATTTATAGTGTAAACTTAATTACACCTTCTTTTAGTTTTCAATGCTGGGTAGTTTAGGTAATTTGGCTAATGTCACATAGAATGCAGTGTAGTAGAATAATCAGTGCTTTCTAGGTTATACTCTTCTAAAATCAAAAAATGCAATAGACAATATTGATTATTTAGTTGAAAACCTTTCGCTCAACTCTCTTTCAACTACCAACGTATCTTCCGGTTGCATTATTTTGAAAAAACAAATATTTATTCGATTTTTACATTTTGGCAAATATTTTCACGCGTAAAGTAGACAAGATTGATACGAAAACATATACAGACGTATAACTGTTAATGAAACTTTTTAATTAATAAATCATTTAAATGCCAAAATACAATTTCATTGCATTGCTAGATCAAGTCAATTTAGTTACGACGCTTAGGTATTATCTAACAGGCGTAATCATGAAACACAATGATACCAACTATTAAGCAAACAAATTATTTCGAACTGGTTGATAGGCGATGCCAAGTAATAATTGAATATTAATTGAACACTCAACTATGTAATTGTTACGTTGTCACCGACAAATGATTGATAGCATCCTGTGTCACATCAAGCTTAGGCTAACGTAATAAACGAATTTTGATGTATCGTCTGATTATACTTTACAATTAATATCTTAATTATGCAGATGTGTCACGGATAAAGATGCACAGGCTGCGTTGGTTAGGCCTGCCATTGATAATAATGATTATGATATGCATATTCATATTTCATGTCTTTGTTATTCTCCTTTGATGTGTTTCAACGAGCGAGACAAAATGTAAATGGTTCAAATAATAAATTGGTTATGTTATTATAATACCTTGAGAAATATTGTTTATATGTATTTATGTAGTCTCTATATTTACTAAATCTGTTCAGTACATCAAAGAAATAGGCAGTCAGCTGGAAGCTCGATCGATTTTATCTTAAAATATAAAATAGCATTGTATACTTTCTCTCAAGTGTGAGAGTGATATTTGTGCAATATTCAATTAAAGTTTGTAATAAATTTATCATGTGTACAGTATTCTAAATGTACAAATTATACATACAATTTTGCATAATTATATCATTTCTATTTTCACACTTCACTGTAACAGTTCGTTGCGGAATTTTTTAATTCAAAATGTAAGAACTTAAAGAACGCGGAAACAGGGTCCCGTGTACTCTTATTATTTCGCTCAAAGCAAGACATGCTGCATTTTGCTCAAGACACTTGACATGCAGCGAAAAGCTAAAAACGCCTCTTAGAAAAGGACTCGACGAGGCGGTCTTACAATAAAATAATAAAAAGAAACCCTTTTAACACACTACGAGACTACGACACCTACTTTGTTCTTGTAAAAAATGTTACTTTGTAAATATTTAATACAAAATTGAATAAAAATGTGATACGTTGACTTAGCTTTAGACTATTAATTCGCGGTTTTGTAATTTTGAAAAGAAGGAATATTACGTTACATAATTGAGTTTAAGACCTACCGAGCCCAACTAATTGGCAATCAAAATTACTCAAGTTAGAGAAAATCAGAAATAATTAATTATTATCTGTCTAGAACTGTTCTAAACATAATCGGGTGCTAGGATTATTTTTTTTATTTTTAAAATTTATGATATAAAAAATAGGTTCTATATAAGGTTTTGACTATTTTCAAACAAATATGCTTATAAACAGTAAATCATCATCATCATCATTACAGCCTATACAGTCCACTGCTGGACATAGGCCTCCACAAGTTAACGCCAAAAATAACGTGAACTCATGTGTTTTGCCCATAGTCACCACGCTGGGCAGGCGGGTTGGTGACCGCAGGGTTGGCTTTGTCGCACCGAAGACGCTGCTGCCCGTCTTCGGCCTGTGTTTTTCAAAGCCAGCAGTTGGATGGTTATCCCGTCACCGGTCGGCCCTTTAAGTTCCAAGGTGGTAGCGGAACTGTGTTATCCCTTAGTCGCCTCTTACGACACCCACGGGAAGAGAGGGGGTGGCCATATTCTTTAGTACCGTAGCCACACAGTACTATAAACAGTAAGATTTATTAGCAATTTTGTTTACTTTTACATTAAATACCTACTGGTTGTTTTTTATTAATGGCAATTTACTGTATCCTAAAATCAGTACCAGAAGGCTAATTTACGCTATCATATAATCAACACCAGATATATATACAAGAGGTGTTTTCGAACTGAGGACTTAAAGTTATAGTATGGTATAAGCACGTATAGTGCGCGGGCGCTTCGACTGCATCAACGACGACCTTAGCATACATTCCCTATGTCATGCCTCTGTCATTCATCGCATTGCATATTAAATAGTTTCTTTGAAGACATCTCCTGTTCTCGCAACCTTCTTGTAGAGACCAAGGGCCAACTGAGACTTATGTGTTTCCCGTGGAAAACGTATTCGGACTTTTAAGAAGGTATTCTCGCAATTTTTACTCTTTGATGTCTCTATAGAAATATTTATAAATTATATGCAATACGAATCAAATAAAAAAGCTACTTTTAAATAATAAGTAACTTATAAAAACGTGAGTATCTCAATCAGAAACGATTTTACGATATTTTTATAATGTAATTCTAAATTTTTTTTCCTTACGAATATATTAAAATACGTCAAATAAAAATACCTCTGGACCGAGGTTCTATATTAATATTTTTTGTGAATGCATTATATTTTAATAGTGCCTTGTACATACCCACGTTCATGACGTCACCGTTGTAATTAAGAGTTCCGCGAAACAAGATCGACATCTCTATTACAATCGCCAGTTTTCCTGTCACGCTCTGCATAGAGTCCAATTAGCCACTGTTACGAACAATAGGTACACATACCTAAACATAAAACATAAAATGAAATGAAAAATTACAATATCTATTATTTATACGATAAAACTACGTTTTATACGTTTTTAGTACGTTAGTAGTTATTTTTAGTACGTTTTGTGTTGGTTGTGTCCCTAATATTTCGGCACTATTGCAAGCGCTATTGTCATGGGTGTACTCGCACCGTGTGCAAAATTGCTCAACAGAAACAAAAGTTTAAAAACATATGTATTTAAAAGGTGTATTATTTTAAAGTTTGTGTGAGTTATTATTAGTCACTTTGAGTTTTTGACATTTCAGCATTGTGGCAAGCGCCATGGACACCTGTGGTGCACATAAAATGCCAAACAAAACATAATCAATATATAATATATTGACTATGTTTTGTTTAAAATTTTACGTATAAAACATATAGTTAATGCTCAGGATAGCTGAAAACTTATATTTTAGGCTGTACTATAAAGTCATGAGTTTCTTGGGGTTTATAGTTTAGTCTCCGTGTCATAATTGTTATTAATAATGACCAATAGCTCTAATGAGCCAAGATGGTAAAGATTTCATCCACATCAATACCAGAACAGATTTTGCCAATGTCACGTGGAATGGAGAAGACACAAAGAAAATTTATCGATATTTAAAGTTACAAACTCAACAGAATTTTGAAGACCATTTTCATCAAAGTGTGAGTCATAGGGTCGGAACGGTCATCACAAATGCAAACTCAGGCAAAACTCAGGTAGAATCAGGATTCCCCCAGGGGGTAGTTACAAAAATATTTCGTTTTGCTATTGTTTTCATCCAAAATTTTTGTCGTCGCTTTGACAATAGTTGACTCGAAAGTGAAATTAAAAATAATTAACTGGAATTCTTTTTATAACGTTAAAAGTACAGGAAATCTTTAAGAAGACGAGACAACAATAATATTAAGTCTATAGAGAAGGATTTTCTTATAAAGTGAAGAAACAAAGGAGTTTTTGACATATTATTGTTTAGTTAATTATTACAAAACACGTTAAAGACGCGATAGCGCAGCGGTAATAGCAATGGGTGTTGCGCTGGCGGTCGTGGGTTCGATTCCCGCTCACGATAGACATATGTATCGATCATATAGATGTTAGTCGTGGTCTGGGCGTTGTGTTTGTGTATTGTATGTTTCCGGACCCCCAACACAGGAGAAAATCTTACTGGGGGATCCGTTGAATGTGAAGCGTTTATTAATTCTTAATTCTTAACATGTAAAGTGGATAATAATATAAAAAGGTAAAACTTATTTTTTATTTATTTAAAGTAAATACTCCCACTAAGATTATTATGGTGTTAGCAAAAAAAACCACCTCTATTTTTGCGTCTCGTCTTAATTAATTAAGTGGACGATACGATAAAATTTTATCATACCTAATCCTTAAATCGAATGTAACTTAGGCGCCACTGTCGTAACATCACAAAATGCCCTGTTACTCACACTTAATGCTCTGGTACCTGTGAGAAATTTAAACAAAAAACCTAAAAACGATCACAAGAGGACCTATTTGCATAAAATTCCAGCAAAATGGAAAGAACGCGAGGTATATGTATGCACTCCTCTGAGCGTCGGCGACGGCAGATATCAGATTAAACGTATATATGAAGTATGTGCAGATGACGAGGGTCCTTTATTTAATTCAAAGGCTAAGCCGCCGCGAATAAGAAAATAAATCGTTCGCAGATAATGACGAGTGATAATTCACGCCCGGACCGGACCGGGCCGGGCTCGGTGAACATGTCCTACCTTATAAAGTAATCATTATTACGCCGGAGGCACCGAGATTGTTATGAACTTGTTTTCGTAATATTAAAATTAATAACATATATTCTATAATAGACGTTGATGTAAACATTACGCTTCGATTAGAATGATAATGGTAAGGAAACTTTTTAATAACAGTAATTATTGGGTTTTAATATTCTTACAAACACACGTGTGCTTATTTGATTTGTTACATAAAATTGATAAGTTAGAAAGTTTTCATTTGAAACAATTTTTAAATATTGTAAATGAATAGGAACTAAATAAATAGCTATTTTAACTAAAAATACACTTACTAAAGATATTGAATCAAATTCCAATACATCAACATCGCTTATTTTAATCTTATATCACATCACAGTTTTAACATTAAAATAAAATAAAATGTTTTAATAGAATCGACACAGTTAACTATATATTGATACTTTAAATTGATAGTATCGTATTTATTTGTAGCAAAACTTGTTAAGCACAGCAGTCAAATCTTGTTCAAAATTTTGAAGCAGCCCGACCAGGGAAGTACCTCAACCTTACAGAAGACGACGTCCAAGGAATACTGTTTCCATGTATTGTTTTATTCCTTTGGTGAGTAAGGTTATGGCTATACCTCTTGAGTAGGGTCGGAAGTAGAGTCGACAACCCGTATACAATGATCCTGGTGTTACGGGCGTCGTAGCTGCGGTATCCGCTTACCTTCAGACTGTCCGTAAGCTTTTTTTTTGCACTAGTAGTATAAACAATATATCTTTTCATTACGTATCGTAAACTATCCTTGAATCGATAAACAAAATATAAACCTTCATATCGACGCAAAATGCATATGCCTTTTTTTTTTCGTTACATGAACATGCTTCAGTTAAGTACGCAAACTAAACTGTCTCGACTTAATGCGGAAACCGACAATGCAATGTAGCAATAAACATAACAACAGATTAAAAAAGGTTAATTAGGGTTTCGGCTGATGAGGCCCGCGGCCCTGCGATGATTAAGTCGATAATGTCAGGAGGGTCGTTGCACTCGTGTGGGAGGAACTAAGCCACTATCTAATGATCGGCAACCAAATGAAGTCGTAAAGGTAAATTATGAGGTATAATAGGTCACCTAGAGAACTATAAACATATAAGCGGATTATTTGTCTGCGTGTGGGCTCCATGGACAAAGGGTTATTGTTTGAAAGCTGGGATGTGCTTGCAAATTTCGTAGAGTTGCTCTCTACTTATACATATAACTTACACTATTATATGCTTAAGTAATAACTATAATATACGAATACTTGTGTGTATTTTGAATATGACTTTTCGTTAGGGCTAAACAGTAATTTAAATTTTTGTCCGTTTATTCATCTTATGGTATTGAATTTTAACATCTTTAACTATTATATATATATATATATATATATATTTGTTTACTTATATATAAGCAAACAAATTAATACGAATAAGCAAATTTTAAAATGTACTTTACCGACTTTAATGCAACTAATTGTGAGTATAATCACAAGTAAAAACTTGCTTTTGTATTAGGCTATGAATCACAAGCAGATTATGTGTAAAATAAACAGATGAAATCAGCATAGTATATATTTCTAAGTACAAACTTGTTTTAACTAAACCCCATTATTTGTAAAACGATGTCAAAACGCTTTAAGCGACTTCCAGTAACACTTACTTATTTTAATTGAAATTGCACAGTTGTAGTATAATGACGATTATTAGAAATTGGAGAATAGCAATTTTAAATATTATAGATCTCGCATTTCAGTTATTCTGAGAATAAACTTCGGATTTTTGCTAGATGGTTAAACAAGAATTTTGTATTGACGAACATTTTTTATGATAATATTGCATTCGCGAACAACGAAACAAATTAATATATTCAATCAAATCAAATATAATAATAATAATAGAAACTATGGCAAATAAATAAGAATATATACGCAGGTTTTACGAGGTGAAGAATAGTGTGCAATTTCTTTAACACTATTTTGTAACCTATCTATTAGAATAAGGTTACATTAGATGTAAGTAGTTTATTTTAATTGTCAAAATTCTATTTGTAAGATGTTAGTTCCGATAGCATTCTTAAAAGTAAAATATATACAAATAGAATAGTCATAGAACTCTAGCACATGTTTAGTATTCGGACCTAGTTACTGCAATAAATAGGACAACGTGATCACAGAAATGAGAGCATTCATTGAAGTAATGCAAGACAACGATGCGTCTTAATACAGGAGTATCTTATTAATTTTGTAGTGGATAGGATACCTACTTTATTTTGCACTAAAGATCTATTTTATCTGTTGCTGATAAAGATACGTGACGTATGATACTGGTATCCAATAGATAACGTTTTATGTTATATTTTTTTTCTTTTTCACCATTAAACGGCATCTCTAACAGATATGTCTATTCGCAACGATTTCATTTAAGAATTTAAAATTTTCAGTTTATCAATTGAAGTCACAGACCACAAGCTCCTGTTTCACCACCTGATAAAGTATGAGTATATCAGAAATGTATATGCAATATAAAGTCTAAACAGCCCTTAATTTTAATTTCTATTCGTCAATTTGTTTTGTTAAAAAATAATTTTCCATTTAAGCATCAGTTAATAAACAACTAACCAATTAATATTCGAAGATAAAAGCCTTTTTGTCCCTCAAATATTTGTATGTAACATACATCCATATACATATATTGACCTTGCAAGTTCAATCAAATAAGTAACTACCTTTAAATTGAACTAAAAATAATCAAGATCACCTTAAACGTCTAGAAGGAAAGCAATTTTTGCTTTAATCCCGGAATCGACCAAACACGTCCACTTGAAAAATTCTCTCAATATTTCAGTGAACGTGAGACTCTTCTTATAGTCCTTAAATCAGACTGTTTGTCATGCGTCTTTATCCTTTCTACGTTTTGCTTGCCTTCTGGTTTACAATTGTACACAAGTTCCTTGGCATAGTCCCTTTATACAAAACGTCCCTAAGGCGATTCGTGTTTACATGTGGGACTTTGGATCGTTTGCCTATTGTAAACCCTTGTTATACAATTACAGAATCTATGTTGATTGTGTTATTCTTATGTCTGTATTAATAGTATTAAAAAAAATGACATGTGTACCTATCAAAAGAACCTTAAATCTATATAACTCTATTATACTAATTTAATTTCATTATCAATAATTTATTATTATAAAAACCTCATTGACTCTCAACTCGTTATATATACGTATTTATATCAAATGTCTTAGACATTATTCTCCAAAGTGGAATTGAGCATGTTTAATACTTTTAGACACGTTAATATCGTATACAAAAGAAACAATAACATCTTAAAAATTTATATTGAAATTCACCATTTTGTACCTTTTTAAGATTTTTACTTAAACCAAGCGCTCTTGTAAGAATTGGGTGAGAGCCTGAGGCCAACAAAAAAACGAAGCCGTGCCCGAGTAATTAACAACCTAACATAAAGAGTCATGAACGTAGAACTCATTTCAAGCAAGTGAATATAAAGTAGCATACCGCATCATATATAGATATATATGTTTACTGTGCCCGCGACATCGTCTGCATGGAATTTAACAAAAAAGGTATTTGTTCAGTTCGCAGGTTATAAAATAAATTTTATAAAATAAAAGTAGCCTAAGCTACTCCTTGCTACACAAGCTAGCTGCCAGTGAAAGTCCCGCTAAAATCGGTCCAGCCGTTTCAGAGATTAGCCGAAACCAACACATAGACAGACAGACAGATAAAAATTGTAATTTTTTTTTGTATATGTACCGTGTCTATATGTATTATTTTGTATATGTACGGTCTCGTGTATCCATATTCATTTTGTAAAAAGCGGTTATTCTATTATTACAAACAGACACTCCAATTTTATTTATTTGTATAAAGTACAGATAGTCTTAGAACTTTCAGAATGCAGACTACTAAACAGCCAACGCACTAACCTAAATTCAGTTTTCAGGCAGACGCTTTTATGTCCGCGGTACGGATAAGCGAACATTATTATAGTTTCCGTGATAAAACGTGAATTATTACAACTACATTGCGATCTCCACACAAAAGAGCAGAACCATTGCGGAAAGCGCGTTTTCATCGCTTCAGAAAAATATTCAAGTGCTTTATTAGCTTAAATGTTTATTCAGAAAATCGCAAAATGCAATTAAGCCGCTTTTATGATAACTGTTTTAACGTAGATTATAATGGTTGTTGAATTATTAAATATAAATCTGTTAACTGAATCTCAATTTGTAAAAATTTAAAATATGTTTAAAGATTTTATAATTTTAGCGAACTATTTTAGTTTAACCTACATTTGGTTTAGTACTTTAATTATAACTCGTAGATTTAAAATTTAAAAGAGACTGCTAAAAAAGTAGCATGATTTACTTGTTCTAACAAATATTTTTAACGAATTCACTAAAATATTTATACATAGATACAGTTTTAGGAGCTGTATCTAAACTTTAAACTAACAACCGAAGCCGGTACAAAAGCAATATGGATATAAGGTGCAAATTATGGTGTTATGTGCTAATGATATGACACGCTATAATATCAGACTCGATACGTTATCAATGCAAATTAATATATAGAAACAATGTCCCCGCATAATGAGCGCGATGTTCAAACGAAAACAGATTACAATAAAATGTTAACGCATCATGAGCGCCATTGTTCCGCGGCTTATGTTCGCGAAACACGATGAATATTAACACTTATGTAAGTCGAACTCAACTATCATTTAAATACAACTAAAACAAAGCCATTAAATAATTATTACAAAATTTTAGATAAACCACATCAAAATGGTATTATGGTGGCTTATCTACTCTAATGTCCTTGTCATCCTTGACTATGATGAAGTTAAATTTAAAAATGGGCCAAATTTTTTTTTAAGTGGAACGTGATCTAGTGAATATCGAACAGACTTTATAATTTTATAACGTATCGCTTCAGCCTGTAATATCGCACTGCTGGGTATAGGCTTCTTTCCCCGTGTAGGAGAAGGATCAGAGCTTAATCCACCACGCTGCTCCAATGCGGGTTATACTCGTATGTGGGATAACGTATATTTTGAGAAAATTGTGCAATTATTATATGTTATTTTTGTGTGTAGACAGTGAATGAAATGTATGTATTCTATTCTCCAGCGGTCATATCTGTGTGAATTAAAAGATTTTGACTGCTAAGTTTTTTCCATATATCCTCAGTGTTAACATAGCTTTTCAACAAGTAAAAGAATTTTTAAAATAATTCTTGTAGTCTATAAGGTTATCCACTATAAACAAACAAAAAATCAAATATTTTTTCTTTATAATATTAATATATCTTTAGCAAAACATACTAGTGAGTTAAGAAGTCGCATATGTATTTTCAGTTCTAAATGCTCCATACCGAAGATGTCGGCTGTATTTAAAATTGGCCAGGTTCCATCATCACGAACAGTTCTTACGAAAGGTCATCGGCTTGTGTTAATAGTCAATAGTTTTGTAAAGATATAGAACGGTGACGAACTGGCCACGTCTATACCTGCATACCTTTAATATAATTATAACTATTTCTTTTTTTACCGGTATAGGTTGGATGAGGATTGCGCAAAACCGGGATGTCTGGAGAGAACTTGGGGAGGCCTATGTCCAGCAGTGGACTGCAATAGGCTGAAATGACTGACTGACTGACTTTTTTTACAATTTTATAATAATAAAGTTTTGTTGGTTTACGAGTTACAAATATTTGAAAACACCAATTTCGTAAAACTACGTTAAAATATCACAATAAGGAGTCGTTGTCTTTACCCACTTTTTAACTAACTTCACAGAAAGGAGGAGATTCTCAATTCGACAGTAATTTTTATGGGTGTTACCTTATAACTTCTTACTGGGTGGACCGATTTCAATGATTCTTTTTTTTAATCAAAACATTACGTGTCATGTGGGCACATTTAAATTTCATCGATATGTGACAAGTACTTTATCTCTAATATAGCGCATTATTTGATTATTTTTAGTCTACCTTCATTGTATGATTTAAATTAATGTTTTAAACACTTTCGTCCTTTTCATAAATATTTACTATATATTATAATAATAATTAATATTATTTATTTCTCTGACACTAATATATATTAAATAAATATATAATAATTTTTTAATAAATATATAATAAATTCTTAATAAATATATAATAAATTCTATAAAATAAATTCTTTTAAAAATAAATTTAAAGCCAAGAAGAACCACTTCTCTTAGATCATTGACATTCATACAGACAGATCTCAAGAAAACGTATTTTTAAAATGGAACTGTAAAAGCTATTAGGTATTCATTATCACACTTTCAATCCATACAAGTAATATTTACTTATGTCACTCGAAGTGACATGGTTAAAATGGAAAAAAAATGTTCTCACAGATACAAAAAACTCATAGATACATATTTGAGCGCCAACGAAATCGAGGCCGTAAGTAATCCATCCATATAAAGGCAAGGTGCGTAGGCGCAAGCCATGTGGGAGATCAAATTGTAACAATTTCGTATAACCGACGGATAAAAAAGCGTAAATACTTTTTTGTGTACACTTAAGCGTCTAATGCATTTATTAATTATATAAAACTTGCTTACCAGGAGAACTTCGCAATAATTATTTGTTAAATCGGTTTTATATCACATGGGACGGAGAAAAAATAGAGATTCGGTGCGGTTGAGAATTCTGTTTTAATTCGTTTTTTTAGGCATTAAGTAGTGGGAATTTCATTGTTTGATAGAGACTTCGTACTTTAATATTATTGCTTAAGATCCTCATTAAACATAATTAAGGTTTAATGTGTGATGAACTTATATTGTCATGATTAATTCAATTGCCACCGAATTATGTGAAAAAGTTTTTGCTAGAAGTGACTTCGAAACATAACAAAATTTTCACAAACGGTGGTGGGGTCAATAATATCAACTGTCAAGCAATTTAACAAGTATTAAAACCAGTAAGATAAAACATTAATCCTTAATGTCATTACAATACTTATTAGTTATCGCCCACGCGCTTTATTTTATTACTTCATATTAGCATAACTGTATAATACAAAGTTGTTTTTTTTACTTCGATAATATGACTTTTTATTTAACACTTTTTAGATATCATGTGACTTTATTATAAACTTTATCATAATTAGTACAATTACAATAAATAAATATTTGTTTTTTCATATTACTACAGTATAGACGCTGAACCTTTCACTATAGGCAGATAAAAGCCTCCTTGGCATAATGATAGCCTCCATAGTAGTACTAATAAAGGAATTAATACTTTTCTTTCAATAAAAGCGGATCGAGTACCTTTATCTAGAATTGTATATGATTGCTTTAATCCTTATTACTATTATCTATAGTAGGCACAGTAACAGTATACCTACTGTTGAAGTTTGTAAGTGTTCAACTGCAAATGAGATTATTTACCTTCTACTACAGAGGAGAACAGTTGAGCTAAACACGCTATGCTGTTCAATTATTTGTTACCGAATATACGTCTTAGAATTTCAGTATTGGACCATCTTTAAAAATGTATTGTTTTTTCAATTTTTTTTTTTTGGTCATACCAACTCAGAAACCTTTGTAGGCTCATGCACAACTTATTAATGAAGAACATGACATGATCAAATGCATAGCTTACGATTCTATAAATGATAAAAACATTCATTTTTATATATTACTAGCTGACTCGGCAAACGTTGTCTTGCCGCTAAACGCTATTTAAAAATAGGGGTTGGTGGTAGAAGGGTGAAAATTTTGGGTTGTATGTATTTTTCAACGCCAAATCACAATAAAATAAAGAATTAACAATTTATCTTAAAATTAAAAAAAAATTTAGAAGTGGACTACCCTTTACATTATTATTATATATACTTTATTGCACTCACAAAAAATACATGTAAAACAACATTAATAAGGTTTATGGCAAAGGTGCACTTATCTCTGAAAGAAATTTCTTCCAGTCAATCCATAGTCATGAGTAAGTGTTTTTAAAGCGAGGCAAACAGTGCAAGAAGCATTTACTAAGAACAACAAAAATAAAGTAAAATAAGAAAAAATAAAAGATGATAAATTTATACTACATACTAACAAATACATATAAAGATAAATACAAAAATACACTTGTACACATACATAAACACATATATACTCACTACAATACATACGTAAATACAAACATATTCTATACAGATGATTACACATTAGCTAGTGAAAGCAAGTGTTTCTTTAATTTATATTTAACATTTAGGGGGATGAAAAATAGATGTTGTTCGATTCTCAGACCTACTCGATATGCACACAAAATTTCATGAGAATCGGTCAAGCCATATCGGAGGAGTTTAACTACAAACACCGCGACACGAGAATTTTATATATTAGATATGGATTTAGAACAGAAAACTCAGTAGTACTTTACCGGAATGAACTTGTATTTTCTTTCAACACAAACGATTAAAATTCATTATTGCCACAAAAATTTACTATTTTTTAATTTTAGTTCAAATGTTTTTTTTTTTCAGTATCTGTATCTCACTCAAAAGTTAAGTGACCTGGCTCCTCTTAAACTTTTTAATGGCAAAGTTTCCCAGCGCAAGCTTCGATTGTTAAAACTCGAATGCTACAGTAGACTTGACGATTCTATGCATTCCTAATTGACATACAAATGTACAATCACATGTACATATTTAATTTATATTTGTTTAAACTTCAAGTACAGCTATTTATTTAGTGCCGTGAGATCAAAAAGATATTTTCGTTTGGTAAAAAAATATGGTTAGTGATAGGTGTTTGAGGTTACAATAATTAAAAAATGGGTAACTAAAACTTCGTCATGTGTTTTTTAGCATTACTGATGAGGATTCTGATCAGTCACGTGAGTAATAAAATTATTTGAAATAAATAAAAAATTAAGTATTATTTAGCCATAGGGATTATTGTTATAATAGTTAGAACCCTTTTTATTTCAAAGTTCACAATATTATAAATAAGCAATATCCTCGAACGAAATAATACTTATCGTTAGTTAAAGATGAGATCACCGACATCGTCCGTAATCTAGCAATCAAATGTAATCGTTGATATCTAGAGTCTCATCTGGTCGCTATTCAACCGCGGAGTTACGTTTTTTGTGCCACATAAAGAACATTTATTATTACATTTAAATGTCTCTAGAGCAACATACTTGTAAAAAAGCAGCTTATTTTTCGCTGCCACACGGCGTCTCGTATTCGGCATTTGGCGATCATTGACACAATCTGAATTGCCTACTTAGACTTTTCTGTAAGGGAATATTTATAATAGTGCGCAACGTTTTATATAAATAATAAAAATATATGCGTTTATAATAATTTGCAGCGAACTTTATTTTCCTTTATTATATAATACTAAGTACATTCACTCCAGTTATCTTTTATTTTTAGATATTTATTTTTTTTTATTCAAATTTAAAGATATAGGTTTTAGGACTTTATCGAAACGTCTCGCATATACCTAATTATATACGCGTACGACTGATGATCTTTGAGGACGTTAATTTAGATTTTTTGACATAAGTACCTGCCAACTTAAATAATATTAGGAAAAAAAAATAATAAAAATTAAACATAAAGACCATTCACAAAGTTTAGCATGTCCTTTATAGGTTGACATGAAATAAATCATCATTACAGCCTATACAGTCCACTGCTGGACATAGGCCTCCACAAGTTTAAGCCAAAAATAACCTGAACTCATGTGTTTTGCCCATAGTCACCACGCTGGGCAGGCGGGTTGGTGACCGCAGTACTGGCTTTGTCGCACCGAAGACGCTGCTGCCCGTCTTCGGCCTGTGTATTTCAAAGCCAGCAGTTGGATGGTTATCCCGCCATCGGTCGGCTTTTTAAGTTCCAAGGTGGTAGCGGAACTGTGTTATCCCTTAGTCGCCTCTTACGACACCCACGGGAAGAGAGGGGGCACTAAAGAATTTAGCCATGAAATAAATAAATAAAAACTAAAAACTATTTTCTTCTTATTGAACTTGAATAAAACTTCAAAGGTATTTCTTATAAGAGAAATGAAAGTAATATTTTCTAAACGTCGATAAAACGCGTGTGACACCTTGATATCACTAAAGATATACCAACTAAAGACAACTAAGTATACCAATATAAGTAAAGAAAGCGATAAATATTTATGGTAGCAAACCCTTCAAAAAAACATTGACATTCTGAATTTATACACTGTGGCCCTAAGCGTATGACTGATCACTCGTTGTGAATATTAAAGTGATTTCACATATAATTTTATATAAATAGAAATACATTATATCATAAGGACATACTGAGTATTTGGGGGTCGAAGTTACTCGCGTCCGTAGGATGTACCAAGTCAGGTCTTAACCCTCTTTACCCTACACGTGACCCCTGGGTGGTGCAAAACGAGTAACATACATAGGTGGTAGGCTTCGGCCGTGGCTAGTGTGACCACCCATCGAGCAAAGACGCGCCGCCAAGTGACGCGTCTTACGACACGACTTGTCGTGCCGTGAGGCGCCTCGCGTTCCGGAACGATGCTCGTAATAGCCAATCATAGGGGTATGGGTATGTACAGTTGCGCTGCGTCTAGTGACAGGATCCTGATCTGCGTAGTCACTGCGCCGGACGTCTCGACCTGGAGGGTAGCGGGATCCGAAGCACGGTGCACCGCTGGCCGACCGCAGGCAGTAGGGGGCCCAACTAGTAGGTTCGCCACCTATGAAAGGCTGCCCCGCCACCTAGCGAAAAATCCAGGGATGGCTTCCATCGTGCCGGTTGGCGACCGGTGAGAGGACCCGATGGCGATTTCCTGGGGGGTTCGGGCGTCCCCGCAGTCTCCAGTCGAGTCTTCTTTAGTGTGGTTTCTGCAAAAATCGTGGAGTCTATAGACGCAGCGCCTCGTACAACTACCATTTCCCCTCCTATTCACCCCTTGACCACAATGAAGAACAAGAAAAAAAGTAAGGTTAAACAGCGGCTGCACCTCCTCTCTCTCAAAGTGCACCTCACCAACATACGAGGATTGCACTCAAATCTCGTTGCAGTCCACCACCACCTGGAGACTGAGAGGCCGCATTTACTTTTTCTTACGGAGACGCAAATTGGTAGCCCAGCAGATGTAACGTACCTGCAGTACCCTGGGTATTCGCTCGAACATAATTTTAAATCTCACGCTGGAGTCTGTATGTTTGCTCGTGATGATGTTTGCTGCCGGCGTCTACGTAACTTGGAGATACCTAACCTTTCCATCATGTGGGGTTTATTGGATACGGGCATGGAGCAGATTGTGTATGCCTGTACCTATCGGTCGCATAGTGGTGATCGGGAGACGACTCGGATGTTCGACTATCTCAGTGAGACGGCTGACATGGTCCAACGTCGGTATCCTGCTGCCCAAATGGTATTTCTGGGGGATTTTAACGCTCACCACCAGGACTGGCTGTTCCCATACCAGAATACCGACCACGCCGGGAGAGAGGCGCTCAAATTTGCTCTGTCGCTAGATCTTACCCAGCTAGTCCAAGAAGCAACACGAGTACCCGACGTTGACGACCATACACCTAATTGTTTGGACCTTCTGTTGACAACTGACCCTGACCGGTCCTCGGTATCAGTTGCAGCTCCCCTGGGCACATCTGATCACTGTGTGGTAAAGTCAGTATCTAACTTTCACCCTCTGGATACAGGTCCTACCGGAACCAGACGTGTGTGGCGATATAAGTCGGCAGATTGGGATGAGATGCGACACTTTTTTGCATCCTACCCTTGGCGGCAGACTTGCTTCTCTTCCAGTGATCCGTCGAGTTGCGAACAAGAAATATCGGAAGTGATACGTCAGGGGATGGAGTACTTCATTCCATTTGCTGATGTATCACTAAATGGCAAGATCCCTAGGTGGTATAATGCAGAATGTGCCGAAGCTGCAGCCCGTAAGGACTCAGCGTTTGCAGCGTGGGCTGAAGCCCGTACCCTTAAATCTCCGGATATAACTACGAGGAAGAGAGCGTTCAACTCTGCTGCCAAGTCCTACAAAAGGGTTCTTAAAAAAGCTCGTTTCAACCGTATTAAACGCATCGGAGCCCAACTAGCTTCCCATCCGCGCGGTAGTAGAGCATTTTGGTCACTCTCCAAGTCGGTTGAAATGAGCTTCTGCCGTCCCTCGCTGCCTCCTCTGCTTAAACCAGATGGATCGCTGGCCTTTACTGCGACAGAAAAGGCTAACCTTTTAGCGAATCTGTTTGCAGAAAATTCGCTCCTTGATGCAGGTAGTGCCTCACCGCCCAGACATCCACCTTGCGACTCTGTTATGTCAGAACTACGCATTCGCCAAACTGAGGTTTTGAAAGTACTCCGTAACTTGGACGTGAATAAGGCTAGTGGTCCTGACGGGATACCAGCAAGAGTACTTAAACACTGTGCTCCTGAGTTGTCTCCTATTCTCACGCGCTTGTACCGCCTCTCTCTAAAATCTGCTCAAGTCCCTAAAGCATGGAAGATTGCCAACGTACAACCTGTACCTAAAAAAGGTAGTCGTGCCGACCCGGCTAACTATAGACCTATCGCGATCACCTCCATACTGAGTAAAAGTTTGGAGCGTATACTGAATCAAAAGCTCCTAGCATACCTCGAGTTGAATGACCTCCTGTCGGACCAGCAATACGGTTTCCGCCGTAACAGGTCCACGGGGGATCTTTTAGTGTACGCCTCGCACATCTGGGGCGAAGCCTTGGACAAGCACGGAGAAGCGCTAGCTGTCTCACTTGATGTATCGAAGGCATTTGACCGGGTCTGGCATGAGAGCCTATTGAGCAAGCTTTCAGCTTACGGAATACCCCCGAGCTTGTGTGACTGGATATCAGATTTCCTGAGTGGACGATCATTTCGGGTGGTCTTAGATGGCTCCTCGTCTGAGTTGATGGCGGTTAATGCCGGTGTCCCTCAGGGATCAGTTCTCTCTGCAACCCTCTTCTTGATTCACATAAATGACCTCCTCAGGCCCGGTATCTTTGGATACGCGGATGACAGCACTGTTACGGAGAGATACGTGTCCGGTCCCCGAGCTGGTGGGGCTGAAACTCATGAGCATAGAGAGGCCCTGGTTGAACGCATGAATTTGGCTTTGAAAGAGGTATCCGATTGGGGTGACGCCAACCTAGTCAAATTTAATGCTTCCAAAACACAAGCGTGTCTTTTCACTGCTAAACGGAGTCCATTCACATTAGCCCCAACTTTCCGGGGTGTATCTGTTCCGATCACCGATAGTATTGATCTTCTAGGCATAAATATTTCGTCTAATATGAACTTCGGACAATGCATAGAATCCAAGGCAAAAATTGCTGGTAAGAAACTTGGTATCCTCAATAAAGTCAGGCAGTACTTCACACCGGAACAGCTTCTTACTCTCTACCAAGCACAAGTTCGATCGTGTATGGAGTACTGCAGCCACTTATGGGATGGCTCTGCCAAGTACCAGCTCGCTGCTTTGGATTCTGTGGATCGACGCGCCAGAAGACTCATCGGTGACAAATCGCTGGTTCGCTCTAGACTTCAAAGTCTCGAACATCGGCGCAAGGTTGCCTGTTTGTCGGTATTTTACAGGTTATATTTCGGAGAGTGTGCTCTAGAACTATACAATTTGGTTCCACCATCACCTTTCTACCACCGAACCGCAAGGCATCGCATGAATCTGCACCGCTATGTGGTTGAAATCCCACGATCTCGCACTAAACGATTTGCTTCCTCGTTCCTAATTCGCACCGCTAAAATTTGGAATGCCCTACCGGCTTCCGTTTTTCCAACGAACTATAACTTGGGTATCTTTAAATCAAGAGTGAATAGGCATCTTCTAGGCAAGCGCGCACCACCTTAGGCTGCATCTTCACTTGACTTCAGGTGAGATCGCAGTCAAGCGCTAGTCTATATATTTAAAAAAAAAAAAAAAAAAAAAAAAAAAAAAAGTATTCAATCAACACTATTCATTATCAATAAATGAATAGTGTTGATTGAATACTGACAGCACGCTTATCATTATAATATTAATTTTCATAAATAAAAAAACCATTAATTAGATTTACTAGACACTGTGAGAAACTTCTTTTTAACCGACTTCCAAAAAAGGAGGAGGTTCTCAATTCGACTGTTTTTTTTTTTTTTTTTTTATGTATGTTACATCAGAACTTTTGACCGGGTAGACCGATTTCGACAAATTTTGTTTTAATCGAAAGGTTTTGTGTGCCAATTGGTCCCATTTAAATTTATTTGAGATCTAACAACTACTTTTCGAGTTATATCTAATAATGCGTTTTTACTTGACGCTTTTTTCGTCGACCTACGTTGTATTATACCACATAACTTTCTACTGGATGTATCGATTTTGATAATTCTTTTTTTGTTGGAAAGGGGATATCCTTTGTTTGATATCATGATAAGGAAACCAGGATCTGATGATGGAATCCTAGACAAATCGAGGGAAACTCTCGAAAATCCGCAATAACTTTTTACTGGGTGTACCGATTTTGATAATTTTTAATTTAATTGAAAGCTGGTGTTTATCATGTGGTTACATACAAATTTTATCGAGATCTGATAACTACTTTTTGAGTAATCTTTGATAACGCGTAGTTGCTTGACTATTTTTTCGTCGATCTACGTTGTATTACTTGTCGATGTAATTGAAGTCGGTTTTTTTTTCGTTTGCGAGCAAACACAATTATTACATTCTTAGTTTGAATATTTTTAAGTTTCGAAAAAAAGAAATTTAAAATTCGATTTCTAAAAAAATATATAAGTCTATACGATCTAAAGACTGCTTTTAATCGAATACAAATAATATACAGAAAAAAATTAAATAACTAACATTAGCCAGTTTAAAAATAATTAAGTCATAGGGCCAATAGTAATAGAATTTACTGAACAAACAGGCAGTAAATTATTGCTGCAACTAGCCAGTCTATATTTCAGTCTGCCCGGACTTGCACCCGAGACGTGTCAGGAATGCGATAGCTATGTCGCAATATACCGAGGGCTGGATCGCCCACGCTGAACTTGTACTGAAACACGAAACATCGTATTTGAAGATTCCTAAATAACACGAAAATGTGTTTAGAACAGATAGACCTGGATTTTAATATTAAATTAAGTCAACAAAGTGTAGCTAAAAAATATGATACAGTTAATCTTGTAAACAATGTTAAAGTAAAAAATATTTTCAGTAATATATTCCCTACCTATGAAAACACTAACGTTATTTGACTCAATAAAAAATTAAACCATTAAAATACTCGCACAAATAATGTCCCAATTATACACAAATAATATAAAATAAATATTAAAATGTTCAAAAAGACAAATGAATAATTTCTAAATCGTACGCAGTGAACACAGGTACGCGCTATATCCCCGACCCTCCGAGCGGCCGGCGCGCTCTAGTTTCGACCACATCACGCGTGTCAATTTTATAAATGAGTTTCGTCCCTCGCTCTGACAGCCGTGGGAGCGGTGGAGCAACCTTGCCGGACATGGTATTTTAACTACTTTTACGTGCGATTTACTTTATATAAGCTTCAAATTATTCATTTTTTGAAGTGAAAACTTATTTTGGCGCACCGCACACATATTTTTTCGTAGGTAGTAAGTTAGGCTGATCCGTCACGTTCTGAGATCAAAGTCTCGACCGGGTGAACTCGGCACCGCCGAGAATACCCGAGCGAGAAAGATACAGTCAGCTGATATTCGCTGTTGCGTCGCTGTGTTTAGTATATTCACAATGAAGTTTTCGCTACTGCCGCGCGGTCTTAAGCACACACTCTATTTTTTTTTATAAGGACAAATGAACGGACAGTCCTAACGTGCCCGTGCGGATGCGTTGCCGAACTTTAGAGAAAGGTAACATCTTGACAAAGATTAAATATTGGTTATCTTACTCTACCAGTCAATGTCATTCACTCCTCAGTCATTGTTCTCTATAAAATTGTAAATACCATATCTGAAGTTTATTTTGCATAATTAAAGCTTATAATATTAAAATATTTTGACCTCCTAATAACTATAGAGAAACAATACAAATAAAACCAAAGTCGTAGCTTATAAATAACAAGTCCAATATCGTTGGTCCTCGCAAACAATCTTAAACAAGATTGCATGACCGTATCTGATTGATATTGATAGCGGAAGACTCAAACAACCGACTAACGGCCGATTCCAATAAACGATCTCAAACCATTTTTACTGATCTGAGTTTAAGTTTGCAATCTAAATTTTAGAGAAACCGTTTCAATAACTGAACCATAGATTGATTATGCAATCCAAAACTGCAAGCGATCCGTCAGAGGCACCAATCCGGATTCGAACGGTTTTCGGATCGTCCTCCGTTTGAAAATGGCAGTTGATGGGTTTCAATAACCAATCTTTTGACTTTGACAAATCTTATTTGACTTATCTGTGATCCAAATTTGCAATCCCTAACATTTGGTGGTTTCCGTTGCGATCTTTTTTTCTTTATTACTTTTCATCAATTAGGTACTTCACCTTTTTAAATTTTATCACCTTATTTACTATAATCACCTTAATACCAATCCGGCATTCAATTGTAAAAAATGTACAGTGATAGTGAAAGTGACTTGGAGTTGGAAGTGCTAGAACAGCTTTCAGATTGGGATGATGACGAACTTCTTCCGGCGCCTCGTAAAAGTTTTACGCGGATCAACCACTTGCGCTTACTAAATGAAGCTGAATTTACATTTAGATTTAGAATTAATAAAACTGCGGTAGAGTTACTATTATCAGAAATTATGCCATTTATAAAAGTAACCTCAAAGCGGTAAGTAAACAATGTCTCAATATCTACTGTTGTCCTTTGTGCGTTGTACTATTGCCAGTTATCAATAATACATTTATGAGGATTTATCATAAAACAATATTTATTGTTTCCAGAAATAATGGGGTTTCACCGCTTCACCAGTTATTGCTGACTCTTCGATTCTATGCATTAGGCACAATGCTTATTGCTGTAGGAGACTTTGTAGGGGTGTCAAAGTCAACAGCATGCAGAATTGTGCAAAATATATCGAAATCAATTGCAAAGTTATATAACAAGTACATTTATATGCACCAAAACAGTGTTAATAAGTTTTACCAAATAGCCCATTTCCCACGTGTTCTTGGTGCAATAGATGGTACTCATATACGTATACAGTCTCCAAGTTAGTAAATATATTTATAATTTAAAAAAGGTACTTTTTTACAAAAGATTTATAAGTTTGTTTTTCAGTGCAAGCAATCGGTGAAGAATTTAGGAATAGAAAAGGTTACTTTTCTTTAAACGTTCAGGCTGTATGTGATGCAGATTTGAGACTGATGAATGTAGTAGCTCGTTGGCCTGGTTCTGCACATGATGCTACTATCTTTAACAATTCTGTTTTGAGAGGCAAGTAACAATTAAATATTGGATTCTAGTTTTAAAATTCATAGCCTTGCGATAATTCCAAATACATACATATGTACATGGATTTTTATCTCGCCTACATATTTATTCTTTACAGCTCAGTGTGACATTGGGACCTTTGGCAACCGCTGGTTACTTGGTGATAGTGCCTATCCCAATAGAGCATATTTACTAACACCAGTTTTAAATCCAAGTAATAGCTCAGAACAAAAATACAATGAAGCTCATATTGCAACAAGGAATCTAATTGAACGGTACTACAAATACTTTTTTATTTTCTACCTACACTTCTATAAAAATCAAATATAAGTTGTTGTTAATGTTATACTAATAAAAAACTTATTTTCAGTACTTTTGGTGTTTGGAAGCGTCGTTTCCCAGTTATTTTTTTGCCTCTGCGCTTGTCACTTGCAAATGTTCAAGCAGTTATAATAGCAACAGCAGTTCTACACAATATCTGTAGAAAATACAACATGCAAGAAATGCCTTCAGAAGTAGAGTTGCCAGCAAGCCTAGTAACAGATCCTTCTGTTGCAGACACTCAATCTCAAGCTCTGGGATTGCAAGATATTGTTGAAAGGAATGAGCTTATAAATGGATATTTTTCGACTTTATAAGAGGAATTCAATATAATTGATGAATTTTTAGTTTCTAATGTATAAATAAAGTAAATAGTATAAATTATTTTAATGTTATTAGTATTATTTTCTAATTAATAAAATTTAATTTCCTAAGTTGTCAGTAATATTTAGCTGTTATTATTTTAATAAACTAATTTTTATTTGTAAGCTTAGTTGTTAAGCATTGTATTTTTTTTTAGAATTTTTTAATATTATTAATGTTATTTTTATATGTTTTACTAGTTATGTGGTGACTATGGGCAAAACACATGAGTCCACGTTATTTTTGGCGTAAACTCGTGGAGGCCTATGTCCAGCAGTGGACTGTATAGGCTGTAATGATGTAATGATGATTAATGTTATTTTGCCATTTCATATACTATATTAAGGTACTTTCTCTGTTTTGTTTGTATGTTATGTGTTTAGTATGTACTTTGTTGGTGCTCAAATAAATAAATATTTTCTTTACTTAAAATACTGTTTATTTTTTCATTAAAACAAGCAGGTATTATCAAATATATTTATTACATAGAAATATAACACAAAATACATATCAAAAAAGGAATACATAAAACAAACATTTTTACACTCGCAACTTATTATTATTCTACAAAATTAAATCAAAATACAAAATATAATTTAACGAATTAAAATAAAAATAACAATAAATATTTAATTTAACTTTTATCTTTTTGTAAATTATCTATCTCTAGTTGTAGTTTTTTTTTTCTAATATCACCTTTTCTAAGTTCTCTTCTAATAACTTAGTTTTAGCTATAAAATAATTTGCTATTGCTTGATTCCTGGCAGAACGGTTTTCATCACCCTTGGTGAAGAGTTTTCTTTTGGAACCTGTAGGAGTTCAGAGATTTGGTATCTTTATGAATTGCTAATGACTTACAGTCTACCACTCTAACTTTATGTAAACATCTAACATAATGGGTTAGCAAAAACCTCTATTACAGCCCCCTAAGTCCAAGATTGCAATAAAAGTTAAGAGCAAATATCATGCAAACCATCTAGCTTACTACTTGTTCTGCTTGCCATCCGATCATAGTTATTAAAAAAAGTTGAGTTGTCGGGTCTGCACCAGCAGTAGTAAGTAAAGTTGTCTATAAAGGTTTAACTGAAAATTATACTATAATATAAAAAAAGCAGATAATAGTTGTTGAGGTGTACGGTGGCATGATGTAACAACTGCATTAAATTGGTCGGCGATGCGTTTCCATTCCTCCGTTTTCATTTTGTTGGTGGTAGCATTGGTAGCTTTATTGTATATTATTTTGCTGCTTTCTATAAAAGACAGCAAAGTCTTTGATTCATCCCTCGTTAGGGGTTTCGTTGAAACCTTAAACAGAAAAAAAATAGGCGCGAAATGTAGCGTCTTCACAGCGGGTGGTCGGGAATGCTCTGTTCGACCAACATAATATGTACTATAAATCTTAATATATTTTGTTATCACTCACCTGTCCACTTTCCATTTTAAATGAATAAACAAAGGTACCAGTAGATATCCAAACACAATAAAACAAGCAAAGAGCGCGGTGTAGTACGGAGAGTTCTTTCGATTGAGCTTTGAAGTTGACAATTGACAACTTCACAGTCTTCACGTACGTTACGTTCCGATCTCAATCTTAGTAAGTTTTAAGGTGTGTTATTTCATAAAATGTAACATTATATTTAGAAAATTATAATATAATCTGGTGTTTAAAGAATATTAAATGGAAATATCAATATAAATAAATGAAAAAAGTTATCAAATGCTCTCAAATCTAGAATATGAGTAAAACGCAGTCACATAAATACTGATTAGAATGGAACGCACGGGAGGGTACGGATTGATCTCCAAACGCTCGTCGAATCTCGATCGGCGTTTGAAGATCGTTGTATTGAAACGCAGATCGAGGATCGATCGAGAGAAAGAATTCTATCTTGGATTGCAACGATCTCTAGATCGAAGTTTGAATATTGGAATCGGCCGTAAATGGAGAAGCCCCTAATCGAATACGCCCTAAGCGTGACTCTACATTGTAAGAAAGTTTGGTTAAGAATTTTACGCCCATCGGAAGAGGTATTATACACGTCTTAAATATTCTACATATTATTGCATGTTAATACAAAATTTTCGAATTGAAGCAAATCGAATCGAAATCTAAGTGCTATCGCATATTTGAGGAATATTTTTTAAATATTTAACGACAATAGGATAATATAACGTGCATATGTTTTAGGTACACAGACAACATCCCGCAATTTTTTCCTAAATGTAACTAGATCGGCAAACCAGCGTACGGCTCACCTGATGGTAAGTTTGCAACACCAGAAGCATTCCAGTTACCCCCAGGAGCTTTGGTCACGTTACTCACCAACAGGAACACAACATTGCTTGTAAACAGTGTTATTTAGCTGTGATCTTCTGTAAGGTCGAGGTACTACCCCAGTCGGGCTGCTCTAATATTTTGAGCAGGAAATTTCCTGCGGTACCCTACCTCAGTTAAAATATTTTCAATTATCAGGTGTTTTATGTTAATAATCGGAACCATTGGTTTTACGATCTCTAGAGTACCGTAGAGTGTCGCTGCGTTGGCGCAACGGTCACAGCCATGGATTGTACCTGTTGCGCTGGCGGTTGCGGTACGATCCCCGCACATGACAAACATTTGTATTGGCCATACAGGTGTTTGCCGTGGTCTGGATGTTTGTGCAGTCCTTGTGGGTCTCCCCACCGTGCCTCGGAGAGCACGTTAAGCCGTCGGTCCCGGTTGTTATCAAGTACACCTGATAGCGATCGTTACTCATAGTAGGGAATATATCCGCCAACCCGCATTGGAGCAGCGTGGTGGATTAAGCTCTGATCCTTCTCCTACATGGGGAAAGAGGCCTATGCCCAGGAGTGGGATATTACAGGCTGAAGCGTTAGAGTACGGTGAAAAATACGCAATACAAAAACAAATATATGTACCAATACAAACTTCTGCTGCGGATATCGAACCCTAAACCGTCGGCGTTAATGAAATTTTTGACATCAACACCATCACCGCGAGAAAGATCCTCGAGTATTTGCATTTATAAGTATTATTATTAAGGGTACCATTAATATTAAAATTTGTTATATTAGTGATTTATTTATACTTTCTGAATACTAGTGCCAGAGTAACAAAAATTGTAATTATAATAACTAAATTATAATGATATATCAGTCTTAACAGGCAACCCTATGGCTAACAGCAATTTCTTGAAGAGATAATATTTATCTGTAAAATCTAAATTGAAACATTTTACAATGAACGGTCACATTAAGCTGTCATACGACACCCGAAATTCGTGTCATGACATTCTTTCTAATTAAATTTATACACAGTTGACACTAAATGTTTATTCATGTACGCTTTACAAATTTGTTTTACAATCAATGCAAATGGATGTTATTTGCATGTGCAATTTGCATAAAATAGATCACTTTAGTATATTGCCCTATACCTATTTCATGTGTTGAACTCAAAGCGTTACCTTCATTCGACAACACATTCCAAGATAACAATTGAATGTTTTAACTACAAAACAATAACTCTTACATTTAATCGTAGTTTGGTATTGATTGTCTGGAAGAGATCGTTATAAAGCGATAAGAGTGCCAGTTGTTCTACTTTTGTATACTGCTATATTTTTCGTGTATTCGATTTTCGCTTGGAGTAGACATTTGTTTTATACAAATATCTATTTCTAGTCTGTGTCTTGAGTATCTTTGTGAGCCTGCCCATCGTGCCTCGGAGAACACGTAAGTATATTAGACACCAGGTACTGAACTACTGATCGTTACTAGCGGTGAGATAATTAACCAAGTAGTAATCGCCTATTAATTCCACTCTTCTCCTATAGAAGAGGTCTACCAGTGCAAAACTTACAGACTGAACCAGTTCGATCGGTTAATATCGTGTAGCACAAACTACGTAATAAGGTTAAATAAATAAATTGTATTGATGTTATTTATAATAAATTACATTAACAATGAAAATCTTTATCATTATAACTAGCAACCCGCCCTGGCTTCGCTACGGTGTAAAAACTATCAGTGTTACTCTACTATATTATGCACGTATTATACATATGAACCTTCCTCTGGAATCACTCTATTTACTAAAGAAAACCGCATCAAAATCCCCTGCGTAGTTTTAAAGATCTAAGCATACAGACAGCGGGAAGCGACTTTATTTTATACTACGTAATGATAAATGAACCTGTGCTAAATATATGTGACACTAGTTCGACTATTAAAGCTTGAATATATTTTAACTAGTGCAAATACTACGCAAATCCGATAACAGTTAAATAAACATGACAAAATAAACGTCTCTAAACGAGGTTGCCGGTGGACTTGAGCTAAGAAAATGCAATATAATACTAACAAAACACTGTTTCACAATAGTGGATATTAGTCTACCATAATTATAACTTGTTTATATTTTAGGTCACAAAAACGACTCGTTCTATATTTACGTATAAAGTGGTAATTTCAATTTATCATCATTACATAGTATAAAACAAAGTCACTTCAATTGTCTGTATACTAGGATCTTTAAAACTATGACACGGATTTTGATGTGGTTTTCTTTAGTAAATAGAGTGATTCCAGAGGAAGGTTTATATGTATAATACATGCATAATATAGTAGAAGAACACTGATAGTTTTAGAGGTTTCTAATGTAATGTCGTAAATAAACATATTTTTTACGCTTACATTGCGAATATTTATTTTACATTTTATATTTAGTATCAGCATTGCATAGGGTTGCCAACCATACTTTATAATAAAGTATTCTACTTTATTTTTGGTAAATATACTTTATACTTTTGCATACAAATAAAGTATATGAAAATACTTTATTTTCAATCTTTACTGTGATGCGTGAAACTAAATACTCATTATGGGTACTTAACTATTTAACGGTACACATAAGGTAAAAGGGATGATGGAAAGGATTTAAAATTACTGATTAGATGTCGTCCAGGTGACGGCGACACCTGACACGGGACGGTGACGGGGCAGGTGACAATCTGACATTTGTCACAGATGTCACTACTCACTATCAACGATATTGTAGAAAAATTGACCGTTGGCTTTGTTTATGTGTAGTTAAGGAATCAATGGTTGGAAAAATGGTTTGACCTTAGCGAAGATAACTGGCTTTCAATACTTCCTAACGTGTCATTAAAAAATGCGGTTAAATTTTAACATTTTGAAATGATAATTATAAAAACTAAATTACAAGACGGATTAAATATTAAGATGCAGGATATATATTCCGAATGTATAAGACAAAAACAAAATCACTAATGATGATAAAGAATTTTCAGTGAAAAGTACAGTTGAAAAATGGCAATATATACTCAAAAATGCACCTGATAGCTTACCAAATATAAAAAAAAAATTTCTTACTTACTCTCTGTTCCCACTACTTAAGCTTTTACTGAAAGGGTTTTTTTAGTAATGAATCTAAAGTAGCGAGAAGAGAGAAATATAGCGTCAATAAATATAATTAGAAACGAATTTTTATTTATATAAATTTAAATATTGATTGTTAAACAAGTTTGAAACATTTAAATATAACAAAAAAATTTTAGCATGTGCTAAAGGCACACAAAAATACGTTTTTAAAACAATAAAAACATAAAATTTGAAAAATACTTTTTTTTTCTTCCAAATACTTTATTTTTTCCTATCCAAACCATTTTATACGTTTTTTTTTTGTCAAAAAAAGTTGGCAACCCTAGCATTGCACCTGTGCAAAGCTGGGGCGGGTAGTTTATATAACTATAACTTTTAAAAGCTACAGTAAATTGTAACTTTTGTAAATTTTATTTACTTAAATTATCAATTTGCAATTAAAATTGACTAAATAATCACTTTTAAATATTCTTATTCGTCGCAACACTGTTCCTTGGTAAGAATAAATTAAATAATTTTGAAGTTTTACTTCTTAATAGGTAGTTAAATGTTTAACTTCCTAGAAAAAAAAGAAAAGAAAGAAGAAAAAAATCAGTACGACAGTTTTGTAGTCTAGATCGCTGTAATGTCTCCGTCTGGCGAACTTTCACAAATATTCGAACAAAAGTAAAACGAACCTTTTCGACTCGTATGGATGTCCCGAAAACTGACATGTCCGCTACTAACGGTCGGGACACTTAAAAACCGTTCAAAACTTGGCGCAAAACTGTAATTAAAACTTTGACGGCTACGAAGCGACAAGACGATATTGCACTCCTATTCTCTTAAAAATTTATGCATGCCATGTCATAGCAAGCAATATGTGTTGCAGTTTATATTGCAGTTAGTTTGTATGCACCCATCAACAGACACTTCATAATACCAACACGCTTCCTTTTAAACGATATTTTATTTATCAAACACTCCGAATATAATCTTCCACTTGATGTGTATCGAGTTCTTCGTTAACATTTCCCTGTTTCACTGAAGTCATTACCTGAAACAAAATAATTGAAAGGTTATAATTTTATTATTATACGATAGCATAATAAATATTATTATTATTATTATTATTATATTATTTGAATTGTGTTTAGGTATTTTGATAAAGAGCCAATACAGTGAGTGAGCAGAAAGGTACAGGCTACTTTTTGTTGCAATGTGGGATAAGATCCTACAAAACTGTATGATACAGAATGACTTTAAACGAAAGAAATAATCAACTGCAATATTTTATAAACCAAACTTAGTTACGTTAGCCAGTCATAAATATAACAAAACTATGTGAACTTTGTTAATATTAATACAATTGTATGTAAGTGTCTCGGCAATCTTTTCCCGCATAATGTTAGTTGAAGCGGAGCACGATTGAATTGAATTAATTATTCGGGCCGAGGGGCAAGCGAGCGGTATCCTGGGGCGTAATTAATCGCACGAGCACTCAGTACGAATTGTTTAGTGCCTCACATTCTAATCGATATAAACAAGAGGACCTGAAACTATGGAGAATGTACTCAAATATCTTCACTTCGCGAATACTTAACATTTATCTTGAATACTGTAATACTGCAAATTTCCTTATTTTATTTTATACAAACAAAACTTATGATATATATATATATATATATATATATATATATATATATATATAATATTTTTTTATAATTTTAATTTTCTCAGATCTCTCATTACATCGACAAAATCTTGGAAAACAATTTAGCGTCACTCGCATAGAAACAATTATAATTGTGTTTGCTCGCAAACGAAAAAAAAAACCGACTTCAATTACATCGACAAGTAATACAACGTAGATCGACGAAAAAATAGTCAAGCAACTACGCGTTATCAAAGATTACTCAAAAAGTAGTTATCAGATCTCGATAAAATTTATATGTGACCATATGATAAACATCAGCTTTCGATTAAATTAAAAATCATCATAATCGGTACACCCAGTAAAAAGTTATTACGGATTTTCGAGAGTTTCCCTCGATTTCTCTGGGATCCTATCATCAGATCCTGGTTTCCTTATCACGGTACCAAACTAGGGATATCCCCTTTCCAACAAAAAAAGAATTATGAAAATCACTACATCCAGTAGAAAGTTATGCGGTATAATACAACGTAGGTCGACGAAAAAAGCGTCAAGTAAAAACGCATTATTAGATATAACTCGAAAAGTAGTTGTTAGATCTCAAATAAATTTAAATGGGACCAATTGGCACACACCACCTTTCGATTAAAACAAAATTTGTTGAAATCGGTCAACCCGGTCAAAAGTTCTGATGTAACATACATAAAAAAAAAAAAAAATACAGTCGAATTGAGAATCCTCCTTTTTCCTCCTCCTTTTTTGGAAGTCGGTTAAAAATATAGATAAAGAGAACCAAAGCTGTAATTTAAAAAGGTCCTAAAACTAAAATCGGAATAAAATAGTCCAAATAAATGCTTACATTGTCACTCAGGTTGCACCTTCGACAATAGCAGCGCAAAGGGCTTTGTTAAGACGGAATGTCTCATTATGACTGGAAGATAATTCAAGAAGCACTTTGCTCTACCGCAAACTCGAGCTCACTTTTTAAAATTGGTTATTGTTTCCATTCGATTGTTTCCATTCGATTGTTACAAACGCTTTTATTTTGATTTTTAATAATTGCTTGTCACTAGATAAAATTAAAAAAAAAAACTGAGTTTTTCAATGAAAATGTGTTTCATTTAAGATATTAATAAATAAAAATATTAATGGTTTCATTAATGCTAGATACTAAAAGTATTAAAGCTTAGTAACGTAACGTAAAACTAATTCATTTTATAAAATGAAATTAACCCTAAAATTGCTAACCTTATTTTGTGATCACGCTTTTATAGTATGACAATAAACATACATAAAACAAAGAAAATATCGAGGTTCGACTTTCAAAATCTGATATAAATTTGTTTAAGAATGTATCTTGTTCTCAAAAGTGAAAAAAAAAAAACATTGAAAGAAAAACGATATGTTTCGAAATTTCAAACATGTACCTTGTACATGCTCGTCAATTTACGGTAGTTTTAACATGACTGATTAATCCACTATAACAGGAAAACATCCATCTGCCTCAACCAGCTCGGCAATGGTACATTTACAGGCTTTTACAGTGGGCTATAACTATAAAAGTCGTAGTTTGCGCATCCGCCCTTTCATCTCAGCTTCTCTAGCTGAAGTACAGAGTTTCGCCAAACGCCGGCCAAGGCCATGAACCTAAGGAAACGAGACTTCTATTAACTTGAGTGCCGAAAACCTTATTACATTGAATAGGGAATGAAATGGAATATATCTAATAATACTACAATAAAGGAAAACAATAAATTGTACATATATCTTAATATATATAAATCTCGTGTCACAATGTTTGTCCTCAATGGACTCCTAAACCACTTAACCGATTATAATAAAATTCGCACACCATGTTCAGTTCGATCCAACTTAAAAGATAGGCTATATTTTATTTTGATATATTATGTTATTATTATATTTCAGAAAAAAATAAGGTGATACGAAGTTCGCCAGGTCAGCTAGTATATATATATATATATATACGCTATTGTGGCAGTCGCTATTTATGTTGCGACAATTTTAAATCTACATCATAATTTGGTTCTGTCAATGATATACAGTTTTTTTCCTAAGCGTACCGTGTTAGATGAAGTCAAATTCGTACTAAAGTTTACAATTATAAAACCAAATCCATAATTATTTTTACGTCAACATTAACACTTTATGATAGTTATTAAAAACCTATATTATTATGGTAATGTATTAATCTCACAGTAAAACTACGTGACAATTTTATTTGCAAACCTGAAACTTGTTACTATTTTACGTCTCTCAAAAGTTAGTCGTATGTTGTACAAACTCTACTAACTACTGTTTCAAATATATAATTTATCTAAACATATCCCTCAAAACCTCTACGAAAAACAAATACTACTTCAACATATTAATATATCTAAATTAAATATACTTTTAAAGACCACATCGCTTTATTTCAATAACGAACCGCGTATGAGAAAAACGTGAATAATGTCCTAAAGATCATTCTCCCGAATTTAAATATAAGATCGGGCGTTTTCAGTCGAATTCTTGATGATAACGAGAGACTGTACGAGATTCGGAACCGGCAGGAAGAGGGCCATTTCACTGTCACGGATAAATTGATTTAATCTAATCAAGCGATAAATTGCCTCCGACTCCGAGAACACGTCATATCTCACAGGCGTTTCACGTTTCGTTCTTACGTTCTGAGATACTTAAAGTTGTACTTCATTTTCCTCTTTTGTTATATTGAGAGCTGTTTCTTGTCTTCTTTTGTAAGAAAAGTATGAAACAAGCTGTAATATCTCTTTATACAATCGTTTGTTTGTATAGTATTATTTTGTATTTGTATTTTGTTTTACGTTAAAGGTCATCTAGGCGATTCTTTCTTGAAACGTATAATTATGCAAATTTTTAATTATGATCTGGATATTTTTTCTTGTCTGTCTCTCTACAGTACCTTTGAAGGGCACATTATGTTATTGGTCCTGATTGTTACATCAAATACCCAATTAAGGTAGGTATACCCACAATTGGTTAGAGATTTCCGCCAAGGTCGATTAGACGAATGTGACAGATTAAGTCCAAACTACTACAAGTAAATTTTGTCCAGCAGTGAACTGTGGGAGTGGTCACTTCAGTTCAATTTCAGCAACAATTATTTTTAGATCCTTGGTACAGAGTCCGTATTTGCGTTTTCACCCGTCCCCATTCGTAACCGACATTATTAGTTGCACGGTGGGACCATAAAATATATTTAGCACATCCTGTGACGTCACCGCCTACAGAACCACATGTTAGCACGCGCTTGTATATTTCTTAATTTGGATTTTAAAACAGAGAACTATAAAAGGATAAAGAAAAGAAACAAGGGAAACATTTCGTCACAATCATTTTTTTTTTTCGACGCTCTCTGCTTTGTATCGACGTATCTATCCATACAAATAAAAATAAATCGCCAAAATGTATGAACTATACTATTATTTGTATACTTTGTATGTGCTATTTATTTATTTTTGTGCGCGTTATTATCGAGACAAAAACGTTACAACTAAAAAAAACGAATGTGCTTTAGACTGAAGTAAAACTTCTTTAGCCCCATCTAACTTATATCTCCCTCTCAACTTCCGTTCGCCTCGCCCGATCACAATTTTCGTAACGCTTTCGTTACAAATTCACCAGCTTACTCCCCAAGTAAAGCGTATGTAAAGAGCTTTTACTTCAAAAATTAATTATTCACTTAAAAAAGATGGTACGATCGTCAGCTAGTTAAGAATATAATTATTTTTGATAGAAATCGATTTACAAGTATACATTCTTTAAAGAAAACCTTTATACACGAAACAAGATATGCAAAGAAAAAAAGGGTATATGTTTAACATGTGGAATTGGGTTGAATATTTTTATAGGAAGGATCATTTCCCCAAGGAAATGCTACTCGAAGCAGGTGACATTTTCCGGACAATTTACTTTTAGAGGGTTACCAGTTTCGTTAAATATAACAACTTTGTCTTTGTACGTGTCTCTACATGCATTTATTAGCTTTCTATAGCTTCGCCCTGCGTGTAATCACATGATGATTCGACTTTTCTGTTCTCCCGTTAAAATATCATCTATGTCACTCAGTGATAACGAAGCATTTTCTTGGTATCTCAATTTTTAAAATCTATCCAGTAGATTTTGAGTTATTCATTATGAACAAACAAAATTTATAATATTGATTCCTATTTATGATGCTGATATATACACTTATTGAGCTTATGATAGGTACGGAACAGGTAGATTTACTCAAATAAACCGTAGGTAGAGGCCGCTAGACAATATCCCGCATAATTAATTCCAATACAGACAGACAATACGTTCCAGAGTGTTCTGACAATATACGATAACGCTTACCTAAATGCTGGACGAGACTATTGCACACTATATTTCATTAATGATCATTATGGTGATATTCCTAAATATATAGATTGTACAATTAGTAACTTTATTATAAAAAAATATGGATGAACACAGCGTACTCAAAATCACATTTCATTGTTTTTTCACATATTAAAAAATTATGATAGCTATAAAAACGTAATTATATAAAATATAAATAAAAACGCCACCTGGCAATCTAGGTAAAAAAAAATCACAAAAAGTAATGTATTTTTAAAGATTTTTGAGTAATATTTACATTAGATCATATGCTATTAGATCATACGTAACGTTTCAAAACGATCAATGCAATCATACAAAACACTAATATAAATATGCACTTATGTCATATTCATATACATATACAACTAACATTGTATCCAATAAATAAAGACATAAATACTTTAAAATAACCACAATTAAACTAATAATCAATACCCCAAAAATAAAAAGCCCCAAAACGTCCTAATCACATAAACCACGAAACGAACCCTACTATCAATGTAGTCTGACACGATTGACTCGTGCCGTGACTCACTCCAAGGTAACTCGATCGGGAAGCCCGACGGATGAAACCGATACACCACCACCTGTTCTGGTCGATGTGACGACCACTAATAGCTGTGGTTCTATGTTCAATACAGAGTACTTTTAACATAATACTTTTATGCTAAATTGACCTTCTTGTTATAAACGTTTAAACATTATAATCAATAGATTTTTATTGGCAAGTATGATTTCTGAACGATTCTATTTATAATTTTAGCGATCAAACACACGTAAACTTTAGATTAATTAACTATCAAGTAAAAATGAGAAGTACGCCAAGCAAAGAAACAAACGAAACGACACACTTTTAACAAAATTTCCATAGAAAATAGCAGTTAAATGTTTTCGATTAAATTCCATAAAACATTCCAGCAAAAATTGTCCTAAAAATTACGAAGATAAAAAGAGTACGAACATACAAATTAGTAATATCGACCAAACATGTATGTCTCAGTGGCAAATGATTTTTAATCACATAACTGTACTCGTATAACACTTTTCTACGTCACAATTTAAAAAAAAAAACCTACTCTTCAAAACATTGCCTTAACATACAAATAAAACAAGAAAAAATACTGATAAAGTCGAGTCACAGCCGTATCCGCACGTCCAAATCCTTACAAGTCGTAATAAGAAAATTTGATAAACGTCGAGTTCTCTGAACGTAATAATTTTTTTATTAACGGTGTCGCCGGCAGGTAGCGCACCCGTCGCCTCCCGGGGCAAATCTAAATCCCTACTTCGTTATACTACCTCATGACCTGCTTTGCTGAGATAACTTTTTATCTATTAGAATAAATACGTTTGGAAGCGAATTTGTAACGTGTACAGTTAAGTCAAAGTTAAAGCCAGCAATGTCTGATCTGCCATTAATATGCATTCGTAACTTAACACTTTTTAAATCACTTTTAAATAAAAATAAGTGCATGTAAAGAAAAACATTTAAATAAAGATAAATGAAGAAGGAAATGCTCGGCTTTATGAGATAGGTGTGATAATATCCTGTTAATAGATTTTATGAAATTATCTAATACACATTTCTTATGTTATCTATCTACTAATATATAATAAATGGATAGCCTTTTTTTTGTTCGATTATACTGCAAAAACTACCAGTACTAACCGATCGAAATAATAACCATACTTATAAGATGTAGCGTGTTTCGGAGAAGGTTTTACTATATGATATGTTGGTGATTATTTATCATGCAAAAAAAGTATGGGCGGAGGAGGTACACTAGCGAGTGTTAGATATTCAGCCTATCGCAGTCCACAGCTGAACATAGGCCTCCATAAGTTCGCGCCAAAAATGGCGTGAACTCATGTATTTTGCCTATAGTCACCACGCTGGGCAGGCGGATTGGTGACGCTGGGCAGGGCTGGCTTTGTCGCATGGAAGATACTGCTGCCCGTCTTCGGCCTGTGTATTTCAAAGTTAGCAGTTGGATGGTTACCCCGCCATCGATCGGGTTTTTAAGTTCCAAGGTGGCAATGGAACTGTGTTATTCCTTAGTCGCCACTTACGACTCCCATGGGAAGAGAGGGGGAGGCTATATTCTTTACTGTCGTAGCCACACAGATAAATAAGTGTTAGATATAGTGAATTATATTAATAACGATGACGCGTTGGCGCAACGGTCACAGTTGCAACGCACTGGTTTGTGACTGTTGCTCTAGCGGTTGCGGGTTCGATCCCCGCACATGACATATATTTGTATTGGCTGTGCACATGTTTACCGTGGGTGTTTATGTTGACCTTGTGGGTCTCGCTACGTGCCACGGAGAACACGTTAAGCACTTCCTCCCGGTTGTTATCATGTACACCTGATAGCGATCGTTACTCATAGTAGGGAATATACCCGCCAACCCGCATTGGAGCAGCGTGGTGGATTAAGCTCCGATCCTTCTCCTACATGGGAAAAGAGGCCTATGCCCAGCAGTGGGATTTTACAGGCTGAAGCGAGCGAGCGATTAATATTAATAATAAAATTTCAGTATCAGTATTTTAAGCTAAAAATACTAACTTTTGTTATCATAAAGATATTTTTTCTTAGTGTGAAATATTTTTATTCATTAATTATTATGTGGCTCGAGATAACTTCTCGGTGGCCCCTGGCCCGGAGCAACCCAAAACCGAACGACTCCTTGGATAATTATATCGTAGTCTTATCTTCATTAATTAATTTCTCACTAGAACGATCAAAACGTAGGTTGAAATATATGTACCTACATTATATCACATATTTATGAATTTAACCGTAGACCAGAACATTCGATTTTACTAATAAAATAATGTGTCGTTTACGAAATTGAAAATCAAAAATTTTCTCTAACGATAGACTTACCTACAGTCAGTATATCTACAGTAGTAAGTAGCCCACTCCAAGGCAAAAATACGTCATATTTTAGGGTAAGATAAGGTAAGGTTTTGTAAGGTCTCAAATCCGAATAGACAAATGTACATCTCTTAGAATACATTCTCGATCCATACAGTAATTCCTTATAATGCTTTCTAACTCCGTTGATCAAAAATTATTTTAATAAATGGTGCACCAATATCTAAAAACTCTCCCATTCTACACAAGTCTTGAATTTATAAACATTTCAAAAACAAGCGAAATCTATGTGTCTTCACCTACTAGGTCAACTTGACACAAAAGCTAAGCAAACTTTTATATTCCCTTCCCTCCTACATATCGATTGTAATATGACGTCAAAACACAAAGTAATCTTTCACGGCAACGACGCCTGAAAACGATGTCACATTTAAAAGTTGTCGCCACTAAAAGCACTCGCGAGCAGCGAAAGTTTAAAAATAATCGCTATTTAGAAACGTTCAAAGCTAAATAAAGGAAAAAGAATAATGGAAAGGAATTAGCTGAATTATCTCCTTTGTGAATATTCAAAAGCTAAAATGAGACTGAGTGATGAACTTTTCAAGGGTTCTTACAAATTAGCGACGCTATTTGTTATCAATGTTCTTAAAACTGACTTGACTTATAATGATTAATATTTTAGATCGTGCCTTCTAAACTACGATAACAACACCTAATTTGTCCAACATTCAAATGTATTTCACAACACTTATTGAAGAATTTTTTTTTTTGGAATGTCTACTTCTGGTTGGCCCTTGCGGCCTTGACAGCGTCACCGGGTGGGCTGGCCGGATACTAAGACCCAACCGTGAAAGACTTTTTTTTAAGAACAGTATTAGCCTCTTTAACTGTAACTACTTTTCACCATGTTCATATATTTTTAACCGACTTCAAAAACTGGAAGAGGTTCTCAACTCTACTGTATTTTTTAGGTGTGTTACCTCAGAAATTTTTACTGGGTGGACATAGATCTACCCAGTAAAAATTCGCAATAAATTTTGATCAGTCTTTTTTTAATCGAAAGATGGTGCTTCTCCACAGTCTCATTTAAATTTAATCAAGATCTAACAAATACTTTTTGAGTAATCTCTAATAATGCTTATTCAAGTGAATACTGGTGACTGTTTTTCGTCTACCAACTTTGTATTACTGGGCGATGTCATTAAAGTCGGTTATTCAGTTTACGACAAACTAGTCTCTTTCTTAGTTATTCTAGTTATCATTTAACGTCTAATTTAATACAAACAAGCACCATTCACACGAGGATAACATTATTAATTTAAGCGTTAGAACCTTTTATCATCACTACACCTGCTTCAGCGGTAGTAACGCCCCTTGAAGATATTAAAATTATAATATTTAGTAAAGTTAAACCATCTATCAGCAGGAAACGCTAACGAAGAAATACCTCAGGACTTCCTTTTGTAATTATCTTACTATAAGGTACATTAATTTCGCTGTTACATACTCACTCAGGGGTGAATTTTACTTAATGAGCAATTAAAATATTATAATACAATATTTAAAAATGAATGTCTTTAAAAAAAATGAATGATTCACTAGACTTATTTACGATATGGTTCGTGATAAAATATATTTGTGACTTAAATAATATTGTAATTTCTTAATTGATAAAGTATCTTTAAATGATATTAAACGGTTCAAATACTTCGTGAGAGTACAGCTCTGACAATTTATTTTCTCGCCTTACTCAGACCTTTGTATTTAAATGAGACTTTCCTCTTTTATGATTTCTATGTTCCCACTTCAACCTGATTGCTATTACGTAATCAAAACACGGAGTAAAAGCTACGTGTTGTGCAAAAAAAACGTGAAAATTCGTTTCAGAAGCACCGCGATTTATTTTAGCTTGTGCAAACGTTTTGTAAATCCACTGTATATCGAATGAGCGTCGATCGCTATGGTTTTTTTACGGGCTCTAAGTATACACCCAAATAAATAAAATATAAGTAACAAAAAGCGCTACGTGCCTTTTTTAGAGCTTGAAAATATATAATATTATTATAAAAAGAAAATATCTATATAAATAAAAATGAATGTTACTAAGCGCATTACTCGAGAACGGCTTGACCAATTCGTCTAATTTATTTTTTGTATGTTCCGTAAGTCCAACGGAAAGTTTTCATACTAAAAAAAATAAAAAAACATGTACTATTTACTTTTGACAGAACGAAGTCTGTCCGGGCAGTTAATAGAAAATAAATTCAAAGACTTGACAACTTGTATGCAAATTAACAGGGAACACCGTACCCAATCAGCGCATACTTAGTCATGCCACCCTTGACGAAGACAAGGCTTTGCAACTTCTAAGCATTTGTCAAAATATATAAACAAAAATTTCGGGCAGCGATACCTGCGCCGGCGCAGGTAAAACGGGCACAATGGCATTCCGAGCATCTAAAATTATAATTTTAATGATATCTTGTATGAACATTGAACACGTCATTATTAGTTTGAAAAAATAATTCTCATTGACGTTTAATCGATATATACTTATGACTGGACAAATACGAGTATAACTTACATTTGATATGAACTTGGTGTATCGTAAATTTCAATTATTAAAAAAAAAATATTATACGTTTAGTTTTATAACAATTACATTTTACGATAGTATAATTATATGCACGGCACATATCTTCGACATATAAAAAAAAATAATCGCATGTTTCACATTCATCAAGGCTAAGTAGAAGAATCTCGCTGTTTTGCGCTACAGGTCCAATGAATAACTACTTTGGTCCCAATGGTAAGTCATAAAAATACCATTTGAACCGACTTTAGAAAAATGGAGGAGGTTCTCAATTCGATTGTATTTTTCATTTAAGTTAACTGAGAAGTTTTGACTAAGTGGGCCGATTTCGATGTTTTTTTTTTTTTGTTGTTTTTTAGTAAGGTGGTGTGTGTCGCGTGGTGCCATTTTAATTTAATTTAGATCTGGCAGTAGTTTTCGATATATCTAATAATGCGTATTAACTTGACTATATTTTTGTCAACCTATGTTGTATTATACCATATAACTTTTCACTGGGTGTACCGATTTTGATGATTCTTGTTTAATTGAAAGCTTATGCTTATATTGTAGTCTTGAATTTGATCGAGATCTGATGACTACTTTTTGAGTAATGTCTGATAACGCGTTTTTACGTGTCTATTTTGTTGTATTATTAGTCGTTGTAATTGAATTCCGTTTTTTTTTCGTTTGCTGGCAAACACAATTATATATTTATTTTTAAGGGATGATTTTATGATGTCGTAGGTGAAATTTGTCGCTGGATTTTATTTATGACCAGCTACTATTTAGTTCGCTGCTTAAAATTATTTTTATGTGTGTAAAGTTTTGATATGTCATTAAAATATTAACGGAATTACGGATTTTTCTTTGACAAAAACTCATAAGTGAAAATATAACTGCTATACATTGTGCGAGGCATGGGTTGTATCCCAATGAAATAAGGTGATGTCGTTGACATACAAATTAAAAATATAACAATCAAAGTGAAAATGACACAATATAAATAACTGCTTAACAAGCGTTCTCTGAAGCCTAAATTTAATTTGTCTATTGATTCTGTAACTTTACCGATTGAGGCTTTTTATCGATATTTCAATTTGCCCGATTTTCCCTAAAATGTCATTTACGGACGGCGAACTTGCTTATTGGAGGTAGCCAACAAGTCTTCCCCACTTAAACGACTGGTTTTATTATTTGTACGTGGAGCGGCGACCTCCCGCGCCGAAAGGAACAATGAAAGTGAGAGAGGGCTGGAATGCGTGCAGGACGTCGCGCGGGGCGGCGGTAGCGGTGCGGGGAGGCGCCTGTTCCCGGTTCCCAGGCGAGGAATGCCAGCGCGAGCAACAAAGCCTACTCGCCGCCATTCACCCCGCACCCCTTCCTCGCTAGCGGCTCTACTTTGACTCGTAATTTTTCGTGACTTTCCCCTAGAAACGGTTTCCGATCGGTAACTGATTCATTCTAATAGTCACATGTTCATTTCTGACATTCGCTTTTGAATAAATCATATAGTTAAAAATAATATTCCCTCTATATCAATATAAACTACCCGTTGTTTCTGTTTTAAGTGGCTCAGTGGCTATGTAGCGCAAAAATAATGTGCGTTCGCTCCATTCAAGAGCGCAAAGTTCAGGGTCGGGTGTCAAGTCACGCCAGCTGACATCACCTATCGCATTTTACTTACATACATTACACCATTTACCAAGTCCAATAATGGTACAATGACTCTGTTTTTACACAATTAATCTTATCAAAGTGTAGTTAAACCGTGTGTTAAGTTGTAGTTGCAAGGTATACTTGCATCTACGAACATATTCTTACTTACATATAAAACAACACATGATAAAAGAAAGAGTGGTCTGGACAAGTCTATTCAAGCATATTATTATAAGCTAAGTAAATTACGGTATTTATATATATGCATATTAAATATATAAATATATATACTTAACCAAACAATTATCTCTCACTTGCTAAATTGCACGCCACGCTTTATGCTCAGCTGTTGATGACTATTCGAAATACGTTCAAGAATATTACATTTCAAAGAGTAAATTTTAAAACGAAAAGTAATTGAATGGCAAACATCATTACCATATTGGAATACAGAATTAGCAGATGTAATTCGCGTCTCGAATGTTTTTACATTACATGTTTAATCACTGAGCGCCACGCCGGCTGCCGGCGCCGACTGTAACATCAAACTCGCATTACGACGGCATTATGGATTTTTATATACATTATATTTTCTTACTAGTTAATGTGATTTCAGTTTGAGCGTACAATACGTTAAGGTTAATAAGATCTCAGTATTTATCCTCAAAAAGAAAACTGATGCGGCAAAATTTACTCAATTTAGTGACTGATCCAATCTGTATTAAGAAAGGACTTTTTTTATCAAAATATGGTAGAAATCGCAGATTAAGTTGTTAGTAAGTGTAAACTCTTTACATTGATTATAGTTTAATATACGATAGATAATAAAATATATTAATATACTAGCTGACCCGCAGACGTTGTCCTGTCTTGCTAACTGAACTGAAAAATGTAGTATCATACGAATCGCAAAAACACAAGAATATAAAATCAAAATATAACGTTGCTCAATCAGCCTTTCACGTAACTGCTTATCGAGGCATAAAAATAAAAAGTGTATCAATAATAATCTCGTGTCTAAAATGTCACGTCAATATAATATCAGCGTGAAGAGCCGGCTAATAGCTATTATATTTACGTGTAGCTCTCTATCAATTTTAACTGTCAAACTACATCCCTAGGCGGTGGGCTCCGCTGCATGTCGGTATATCCGCGCAAACACGCGAACTAGACGCGATTGATAGCTTATTACTGTCACATAATAATACCCCGTATGACACTATTCGACTCGTTAGATAAATATAGGTTTTGTGTCAATGCAGCCATCAAAGAAGTAAAAAATAGACGTCCATTATTTAAAGGTGTCCGTCTCTTCTGTTTTCTCTTTTTTATCTAATTGTAGCTTATTCGGTGAACTTGGTACCGCAGTTTTATTCATGAACATGTATAAAAAATAATAATATTGTATGCAGAACCTTATCAATAATGAATATGAAAGGAAAATTAATCAACTTAGTGCTGTCGTTCGGAAATTACACGATCTTAGACATTTTTAACCGACGTCCAAAAAAGGAGGAGGTTCTCAATTCGACTGTATTTTTTTTTATGTATGTTACATCAGAACTTTTGACCGGGTGGACCGATTTCGACAAATTTTGTTTTAATCGAAAGGTGGTGTGTGTCAATTGGTCCCATTTAAATTTATTTGAGATCTAACAGCTACTTTTCGAGTTATATCTAATAATGCGTTTTTACTTGACGCTTTTTTCCTCGACCTACGTTGTATTATACCGCATAACTTCCTACTGGATGTACCGATTTTGATAATTCTTTTTGTTGGAAAGAGGATATCCCTAGTTTGGTACCATGATAAGGAAACCAGGATATGATGATGGGGTCCCAGAGAAATCGAGGGAAACTCTCGAAAATCCGCAATAACTTTTTACTGGGTATACCTATTTTGATAATTTTTGATTTAATCGAAAGCTGATGTTTATCATGTGGTCACATATAAATTTTATCAAGATCTGATAACTACTTTTTGAGTAATCTTTGATAACGCGTAGTTACTTGACTATTTTTTCGACTATTGACGATCTACGTTGTATTACTCGTCGATGTAATTGAAGTCGGTTTTTTTTTCGTTTGCGAGCAAACACAATTATTTGAGTATTTTGTTTGGCAGATTATGTGACAAAATGATGATCGCTTGCGACGGTCACAGCACTATCGGTTATTCGATACCTCTGTGTGTGTAAACTACTCTCTCCTAATAACAATCAATTAACCTCTTGACACCTACAATATTTGTGGAAAAAATACAGTTCCATTTCTCTTTAATACAACCGTTTATTATTAAATAATGCGAATTATGTAAAATATTCCTACACTGGTATAGTTTATGTATATCAAAGAATATATAAATAATACTTTGTTACAATGTACTCTGAAGTCGTGTGGACATTTCCATAATTTCTAGTTAATGTCTTAAATTGATAAATGTTTTGATTTATTACGTCTGTTCAATATGTTTACATATTTACTCGTAGGATAACTTATTGTAATTATTTAAAATTACATATACATATTATATTATATTACATTATAAAACAACATGTTTTATAAAAAAACACATTCTTATTAAAGAAACACATATGTACAAAATATAGTTATTCTTTTTTTAATCATGATTTATCCTTAGTTCTTTCTTAGTTGTATAAAAAATACTCGACACTGTGTCTACAACTGTTGGTAGACCTGTTTTCATCACTTTCCATATCATATAATCCTTTGGTAATATTCGCACCTGGTTCATTTTGGTTATCAGCTGATATATTGTGCCTCGCGAAGAACTCCTCAGAGGGGGCACAAGAGGCCACTGCAGCGGACGCGGACCCAGCACAGGCCGCAACAAATAAAATCACCACTAAATACTTCATGGTCACTGCCAACACTTATAAAAATAGTTTAAATTATCAAACGCGTTTGTTTTTATTCGCAAATACAACACACGCGTTCGCGAAGTTCTCTACGGTCCCGCGGCGCGCGTGCGACCACATCGGAGCGCCTTCTACGACTGGACACGGTGTAGGAGAGCCGTCGCTACCACAAACTGCATCGTTATAAATTAGGAACAGAAATAAAATAACCCGAATATGCTAAAACTTTACTAAGAATTTTTTTTATCGTTAATGTTGTATATATATTTTAGTATCGTTATTTATAAAAAAAAATTTTTTAATTGTGACTGGTAAATAAAATTGGTCCGATCTGATAACGAAGCAACTATTTTTTCTTTACTTTTGCAATTTTTTTATTTATAAATTTTATCGTTTATAATGAAGTTTAAAAATCTCATCCTTATTAAAAAAGTAAACATTTCAGGGCCTAATAGAGCAAGTAGAGCAACATGCAGTATACAATTTTGTCTCTATAATCGGAATTATAATATCGTAGAGATTATACTGGTAAATTAAAAGTAGATAACGAAATAGCGTGCATTCTATAAATAAGGCTGTCGTCGTACTAGGTACGTAATGCCCCTCGCGGCTAGTGTATGCGGCGTCGATGCGCGCGCACTGATATCGAACCGAATGCCAACTTCACTGCCGGCTGCCGGCTGCCGACACCTCAGAGCACAGAACTGCCATTAAAATAAGAAGAAGTGCCAATAAATGTGACGGAAACGTAAACTTTATAACCATATTACTGTAATATTATAATAGTAAAAGTGCGCTATCACGGCTCTTGATCATTGATTTTTATTTATCAATGACTAGATGATTTCAATATAAAAACCGATTACACAATTTTATAAAATTTCTGGCCCATTTCTAAACGGCTTTGTGTTCTTAGGGTGGCCTTTAACAAAAATTTTGCAAACCACAATCAACACGCGAAATTGCGCTAGTTATACGCTGCACAGTGAACCTAGTATTACGAATACGCCAACTTATACCGTAGTTAAAATAATCCGACTAATATTATAACAGCGATCAGAACGTGCTAAAAATTATTTCACCCGCTTCACTGACTTTGGTATGAAACCAAAATTAGAATACAAGACAAATATTTTTATGAAACACACGATTTTGGACATAGCCGTTTGTTGTGGTCAAATTTGTCAAAATTAGTCGAGACAACCAACTTTTTTGGTTTTATACCTTGACAAAGCTTACCCTCAGTTCAACTAAGCAATTAAAAAAATGGATCTATCACTAACTATAAGGTACTAATTTTTTTATATTGGTACACAACAGCTTAACTCCCATAAAATTTTAGACATTTCGTATGAACGTCAGAATATTTTTGTGCAGACGTTTGATTGAAATAATACGAGTACATCCTTCTGTTTTCCCCTTTCATGTTAATCAATCTACTACGTTCGTCACGGTCTTCCTTGTCATGTCTAGATATTTTCACTTTGTTATTTTTATTGGATTTTATGGACATACCTACATGACAAGAGACCGGCCGTAAATGTGACAACAGTTTTTTTTTATTTATCTGTTACCTTCTTAGATTAAGGCGTTTAAACAAACCGATAAGCGTATTTTTTAGGTAAATTTATTGGGATTAAGACAAGACTTTCTTTTTTTGTTAAGTTACACTTTTATTAGATACATAAATATAGAATACGCTTAAAAAAACATTTAAAAAAAACATAGATACAATTTTAACATTGGAATAATGAGTAAATAAAATATAAAATTGTTTATAATATCAAGTAGAGACACTAATTAAACTACAATTTTATAAAATTAAGTTGAACACGTCTCAGTCAGCGCATTATTAACAGAACGATATGCTAACTGTCAGAAACCGGTGAACACTTCAGCTCAATTCCATATTGAGTCGCCCGCAAAACTAAAATTCGATGGAAATTGCACTCCAACGCACCGAGCAACTTTTAAATTATTTTAACGGGCTTGTCATTTCGTACTCACGAGCTCTACTGAATGTTTTAACCCAAATTTTAAAATTCAAACCGGAGCGTTTCTCGGTAGTACGACAGAAACAATTGGTGTCGAGAAGCATACAAAACACTTAGTATTTTTTTTTTGAACAATAGCTCTCTAGCGTTCGAAATGACCCATTGGGATGATGAATGCCGTTGAAACGCCATATTTTTAATTTATCACTCGATAGATAATCCAGGTAGGTTGGTTCATTGAGGCTCTTTGGGTCGCTCACCGCCCGCCGCGACGCTATTGTTGCCTCCGATAGGCGGCTTCTAACGGTGGCGCGCAAGCTACGAGATGTAGCGATCTAACACCTGACACATTGTCAATCGATAGTATGGATTTTGCTGTAAATGTATTAGATTCATTTTCGTGGTAGTAGTATCATTTTAGTATATACCTAGTAGTCGTTTATTTTTCTAGTAGTCATTATCCTTATTAGCGAGACCAAAATTGAGAAAGATTAAAAATTAAAACATATTATGAGTATCAAGTACTATGTGGCTACGGTACTGAAGAATATAGCCACCCCCTCTCTTCCCATGGGTGTCGTAAGAGGAGACTAAGGGATAACACAGTTCCACTATCACCTTGTAACTTAAAAAGCCGACCGGTGGCGGGATAACCATCCAACTGCTGGCTTTGAAATACACAGGCCGAAGACGGGCAGCAGTGTTTTCGGTGCGACAAAGCCAATACTGCGTTCACCAATCCGCCTGCCCAGCGTGGTGACTATGGGCAAAACACATGAGTTCACGTTAATTTTGGCGTAAACTTGTGGAGGCCTATGTGACTATATGGGCTGTAATGATGATGATGAGTATCAAAATTCAAATTACATAGTAATAAGGAAGACACTTAAATAGCACTATTACTAAAAAAAAAATACTTAATTTTTTTTTATTTGAGGAAATCATAAACTATTAATCTTCAACGTAGCTAAAAACTAGTTCATACCTATAGCATTTAATTATTTTTATAATGAAACGAAACAAGCTTCTTTAATAACATTTTTGTCTAAGTTTCACTTGCTCCATTCAAGCAACACTGGAAAACACTTTCTCTATTATTATATATAATAAGCCTTATCCATTCAAAAGTCTATTTACAAATCTAAACATCGATATTGTTAGCAAAATACACACTATTATAATTATACTATAAAAGATGTGTCAATGTATGAAATCACAGCCGCTCTTATATTGGGCCTTTAATTTATTTATACAGTCCCAAACTATATTATACGATGGCTGTGAATGTTGTTGGTAATAAAGGGGATGTCTCATTTATTATTGACAAATATTTCGCGTTGAAATACCTTTAAAATTATTTGAACGGAAGGCGCCACATTAATATCATTCTATTTATTGCGTAGAGTGAATATGAAAACACTTTGGCGGTCAGTTTTTGCATCGAACGACAGGAAATTACGTGAATAAAAAAAATTTAAAGGTTTATTCGTGTGAGGCAAAGCCAGTTGAGCGCGTTTAATTCTATTGTTAACGAGTGCGCTTACGCAGTTTGTCAAGTATTTTAAGGATTTGAATTATTCTTAAGGTCAAAATTTTTGTAGATAAATGTGAGTCATCTACCTTATACACATACATGTCTTTTTCCGTTTTATTTATACTCCAGCTACTTTAGGATTCTCAAGTCAAATTCAAACAATATTACTTTAATTAACAGTGCCTTAAGACTGTATTGCTACCTCAAATTGCTTATTTTCCACTCGGCAGGATGTCCATATTTTCCAAACTACTGAATATTTAAGTTTGAAATTTATGTATGGTAAAGTTCAGGGCATAAACTATCTTTCGTATGTTTCGAAAATACGATTCCATAAAATTATCTCGATACAAAAAAATCGCAAAGTTACCTCTATTTTTGTATTAAAACCTTAATATCTCAGTAAATATAGTAGTTATGGATTTGAGATTAAGCATGGTAATTGAAATAAGTATGAAGAACATTTTATATATTGCGTTTTTAAAAAAATAACTATTGGTAATGTTTGTGGGGAGAAAATGCATATAATTCGCGCGATGAACAACCAAGCGCTCGAGCTGGGGTAGTGTAGCCCCTTAAGTAGTTGTGTGTATAGCTAAGGTTTCTCAAATATAAAGACATGTCAACCAAATGTTAAGTAAATTTGAAATAACAAATCTATTTGCCAATTACTTTAATTTGATTACTCATTAAAATAATAAACATATTTACAAAAGATTATTTAAATCTGATTAATGTGCTCCCTAATTGCGAGTTTCCATTGATTAGTGTGAAAGCTAGATAAACCAAATCTACGAAATATGACGTGTTGTTAGGCGTGTCGTATCTTGTCGACACAAGCGAACGATTAGCGGGGTCCTTAGCAAAAAACACATATAAAAACACAGGAACACAATGGCTGGATACCATGAAGAATCTTCACAAATAAAACAACCTTTGTATCACCGCCTGACGTAGTTTTACACGGTTAAATATGTACATATTAACATTTGAATACTGCAACATCATCACTTACCTACTGATCGAGTAAACGAGTACAATTCTCTTGTTGCAGTAATGAAATTTAAATTATTGTTTTATCTAAATTGAAAAAAAATAATGCAGTTTAATGAAGAAATCAAACATTTACAGTGATATACATTTTATTTGATGACTAATTAAATAAATAGGACTCAAAAACCAGTGCAATAAAAAATAGAGGTAAAAATAAAGCTGTCGAAAAAAGGAAGCAAATATTAAAACAGTCTATTTTCTAAGGTGATTGGAACCGGCATTGTGGACCAGTTAAGAGAAATAAACGTCCCTATTGTTGAGTTCCGAATCATTAATATCGTGCAAAGAAATACCAAACAAAAGAAGGTAAAGAATAGGATTTTTTCGCTTTCCCGGCGTTCGTGCTCCAGTTATGAAAAATGTTTCTTAGTGTCATTTTTATTTATAAGCTCGCGGGGATGGTCGTTGAACCTCGTAACTCAAGTTAGAGTAGCTAGATATATAATAATACCGTGGCGAGATCATTTCTGTACATTTAATGTTTTCTTAAGCAATATTTGTTATATATGTTTTATGTTATATCGCAACTAAAAGATTGTTAATTTGTTTGTTTATATGAGACATATTTATATTTTATATGTACAGTCACAACTTATGCTTTTAAAAAAAGCACTTTACGAGTCGTACCAGTGGAGCAGTCACTGAAATGAAAAACAATGAAAATAAAATCGCGCGGATATATTATATACATTTCAATTACGATTAATAAATAAATTTTTACGTACTTTTAAAATTTGCGATAATTTGATAGGCAGTATTAGAAACAACGACGGACAAAAAAAAACAATTCTTCGTTTACACACATAAATAATAAAATGAACATTGAATGTGCATAAAAAATATATATCAAAATGGCTGTGCTCGTATCAGAACGCACACATAACAATCCACAGACGACTAATAAAAAGAATGTCATAAAGCAAACAACACTGTTCATACAGCCATCGCTAGCCGTACGTTCCCATCCCTTCAAAGCCTGTCACCACTAGAGATATGAGCCTAATTTATAATACCGCCTCCGTTGATACCCTCGATAAAAAACCGTCACATGAGATCACTTGATCATTACTAGGATGCTTTACTTTGTATTACTGTGGTAGGTGTTAAAATTATTCTGTTTTTTCACCACTGCTCACACTATAAGAAACTCGATGACATAAATAGAGTATTAATTTAAAACGTTTGTTTACTAATAAGATTAATTCGAATTTATATTATTGGCATCATATAATATGTCCCCTGGACACTTGTAACACGGGTAATGTGAATGAAATACCCGCACAAGTAAAGGCGGGATCGGGGCTCGAAGCGCGAAAACCGCCGTGGGCAACGCTTTGACGCGCCGCGCGCCTCGATCAAATACTTGTACAGTATATCGCCCAAGAACGGAAATATTTTATACACTTTTTTTTATATATGCAAACATCAAACGAAGTTTCATAAATATATTATATATCTAACACACAATTTTCAACCGCTATTGATATCATTGTTAGTTTGTTACAGAGGTAGGCCACAGCAGGAAGTTTCCTACTCAAAATATGGAGCAGCCTGACTGTGGTAGTACTCGACCTTACAGAAGATAAATAAATAATACTGCTTTTAAGGAGTGTTGTGTTTCTGTTGGTGAGTAAGGTGACCAGAGATCCTGGGGGAATTGAAGATAGGGTCGGCAACACGCTTGCGATGCTTTTGGTGTTGCAGGCGTCTATAAGATTCGCTAATCGCTTACTATCAGGTGAGCCGTACGCTTGTTTGTCTGGAAGAAATAGATGATTATAGCCATAAGTCCAATCTACTATACTATTTTAAGACTGTGTCTAATATAAATACACCGTGTAAATGAATATATAAAATGTAATCTAATATGTAATCTAATTTTATTTTTCCCTACCTCAACTATTATCTTTGTCACTCTATTTTGTCCTAGGAAGTAACAATGGCCATCAAGCTTGCTAAGCTTAGAATTCTCTAAAAATTGATGACAAGTAACTTTTTTAAAATTTTGTTGCACATCGCCAATACAAGAAAAAATTAAGATTCTAATTTTGAAATATTTATCTTGGTCATAAAACATTAATAAGATTAAAATGAAAACGAATTTAAAATAAAAAATAAAACGGATTCACAATGAAATCAAGTTTTGAATGAAACCAATTTCACAGAAGGTCTTCACAAATCATTATAATGTCATACCTTTAATTATCCAAGCTGCATCCCGATATGATAAAATCTCGATCTCCACTAATCCAACGGTTGTGTGACTAACGCGCTAGGAATGTTGCGCCCGCGCGGGAGTCGGGGTGCGCGGAAACCTGCTCGCTACGATAAAACCCCGAAATATCATAAGTACGAAATAATCCTGTTCATAAATATATATCCTTTTCAGCTGACATAAGAACTAAAATACGATTCAATTTTAATAAATGTTTAGTCGTTTTTATAAAGACGAATGTTAGCGCCGGCGACAGTGCACACTCACGATCGTGGTTACGATTTCATAGCAGATACGCCGTGTCCTTTAAAGGAATTATTACACTAAATTAAACCTGTTTCATATAAAATAAAAGACTCATAAACATTTTTATTGTTATCTTAATGGTTATATTTAATAACTAGCCGTACACGCAACTTCGTTTAGTGTAGCATGATGCTTATTAGCTTTTTAACTTACAGACTTTTTACTTTCTAGTAGAACAAAAAATTTATCGAAATGACAGATCCTGAGATGAGCGCATACACAACCAAACAATTAACAAACTTACTAACAAAATAACAAACAATAATTGTGTTTGCTCGCAAACGAAAAAAAAACCGACTTCAATTACATCGACAAATAATACAACGTAGACCGACGAAAAAATAGTCAAGAAACTACGCGTTATGAAAGATTACTCAAAATGTAGTTATCAGATCTCGATAAAATTTATATGTGACCACATGATAAATATCAGCTTTCGATTAAATTAAAAATCAAATCAAAATCGGTACACCCAGTAAAAAGTTATTGCGGATTTTCCAGAGTTTCCCTCGATTTCTCTGGGATTCCATCATCAGATCCTGGTTTCCTTATCATGGTATCAAACTAGGGATATCCCCTTTCCAACAAAAAAAGAATTATCAAAATCGGTACATCCAGTAGAAGGTTATGCGGTATAATACAACGTAGGTCAACGAAAACAGCGTCAAGTAAAAACGCATTATTAGATATAACTCGAAAAGTAGTTGTTAGATCTCAAATAAATTTAAATGGGACCAATTGGCACACACCGCCTTTCGATTAAAACAAAATTTGTCGAAATCGGTCTACCCGCTCAAAAGTTCTGATGTAACATACATAAAAAAAAAAAAAAAAATTAGTCGAATTAAGAACCTCCTCCTTTTTTTGGAAGTCGGTTAAAAAAACTGATATTAGATATTCTGCACATTTCCCTGTGGAATAAAGCGATTTTACATTTTGCCACAATGTATATTTGCGACGAACGACAAACACTAGAAACACCTAGGTAATGTCTATCTACGTAAACGGCGTAGTTTTTATGATAAAGCAGCTAGCTTAAAACTATGCAATAAATAAAATTGGTCGTAATGTAATGAATATGATGTAATGAAAATATTTGACAACATTATTGCAACTAAAATAAAATATTAAATTTGATTCAGTAATCAATAAAACTATCAATTACTACCTTTAATAACTTTTCGTAAAGCGTCTCATGAGTAGTTTGATACTAAATTAGTAAGTACTTAGTATGTTTGTGTTTTCAATAAAACTGTTACTATTATAGATTTTAAATAATGAAAAAAAAAAACAATATAAACGCATCACAGTATATGAAAAGTGGTTCTAAATATAAGTGGTAGCTAAAAAAAAAGTTAATTGCTGTGCTTTGATGCGATTATTACACATATCTAAAGAATATCAATGCCTACAAAAGTTAAAACATGTACCTACTTGTGGCATTATCTTTAACTCAATAATAAGTTATTTTTAAAAAAAGTAAAATTCTATGCGAAACATTAGAAGTTTCCAATGATCATTTCAAGGGCTTAGCTAACTATTAAAAACTCAAAAAATTGCCTAACCAATTGAAAACATTACCGCAAAACCGTAAAAATAGGTAATACCTACCTTTCTTTAAACGCACCTCCAAGGAAAACCTCTCAACAAACATTAATCATCGCCAAAACTCGTGCTCAACGAGAAATTTCGTCTGCGTCAGCTAAGATGGTAAGGTAACCCCTTAGTCAAACCCACAATAAAAAAACTTAGTAAAAAGAAAAGTACTGCATACGTTGATATATTCGTTAGAAAGTTTTAATGGGATATGTCACTTGTTTGAATAGATACAAATTTATGATTTTATATTTATTTGAATGGATTGTTTGCTTCGTAATGTTTTGCCCGATTTTAACATTTTGCTACGTAATCAGGTCAGTATATTTCAGGCAGTCGAAAACGTTTTATTAAATTCTAGAGCACTTAATTGTCCACTTTAGCTCGAAGCAATTAAATTCTGAATGAATAAATTTTATCAAAAGTATTCATGCGACGTACATCTATAGCTACCATGTGGTAGCTATAGACATGTTTTTTAATTTACAATACAATAGTGTAAGTTTTTCAACAAATATTTTAGAGACCTATGGCCTCAATATTTATATACCATTGTATTTCCCGTATAGGATTAAATGTATGTTTTTCTGTGTGTACTTCTATCAGTCTATTTTTGTTGAGTCTAATACATTCACATATCATATTCAAAATAAAATTATAAAACGAGAAAAAAAGTTTCGTAAAATAATTCTTTGGGACGTTAGTTAAACTTATAATTATTGTCAAGTTCACAGGTAGGTATTTATTATATTGTTTCAATTTTTTAGAAGACAATAATAGTTTTAAGATTAATTTTAAAAAAGTACCTAAAACAACCATTGAACATATAAACTGTAAAGGTGAAACTTTGTAACTGTTTGGCTAGTAGTATCGTCATAAGAAAGTCATGATAGCACTTACGAGTATTTGATAAAGGTCGGCTTAAACACTGCTTACTTATTGCCTTCTAACATGCGCTCTGATATTTTTTTATACAATACACCTAATCACAAGTGGTTTGATAGATTTCCATTGTTTCATCAACATTGTTTGTTCAAAAACCTTTGGAGTACAACGAATGTATCTGATTTTACGAATGACTTAGCGGTATAAACGCTATAGTAAAGTGATCCAGAAGGGTCCAAAATTCTCCTTTCAACCCCTTTTTTTCATGTTGATCCCTTTGCCCCTACAATCATTAAATTCCAGTCTATATTAATTTATGACAGCAATAGTGACATAATTCAGCCTTTCACCAGTGGACAGTCGAATCGTCTTTAATGATATTTGTTTGTCTCTTGATTGAATCAACATATCGCATTGTCAGTAAAAATTGTTCTACATGACTTTAGTCTGGGGTACAGTCATCATAGTAACTGAGGTAGGGCACAGCAGGAATTTCCTGCTCAAAATATGGAGCAGCCCGACTGGGGTAGTACCTCGACCTTACAGAAGATCACAGCAAAATAATACTGTTTTCAAGCAGTATTGTGTTCCTGTTGGTGAGTAAGGTGACCAGAGCTCCTGGGGGGATTGGGGATTGGATCGGCAACGCGCTTGCGATGCTTCTGGTATTGCAGGTGTCTATAAGCTACGGTAATCGCTTACCATCAGGTGCGCCGTACGCTTTTTTGCCGACCTAGTGACATAAAAAAAATAGTAGAATATAATTTAGTTTACTTTGGGCGTAATACAATAATCATCCTAGGTATGGTGGGATATAACAAACTCAGGGTTAGAAGGCAATTGGCCCTAGCTGTTTATATGTTTCACCTTATTAGGGGCAAGTTAAATAACCCAGAGTTGCTCGGAAGGATATCCTACAATGTGCCGGACCGCTACGTGGAGAGGAGATGGCGGCCACAGCTGCTAGCGGAGCTTAAACTGTTCATGAGTACACCGAACGTCCAATGATAAATTATTTTTCTTCTTATTTTTAGCTTTTAATTCGCAAAATAATTTCTTTTAAAACTGATATTCTTATTGCTGTCTCTTTTAAATTTCTATTTAATTATTAATATAAAAAAAATATTTCGTATAACACGAACCTAGGTACTGTTTTTTACGCTTCATTAACGGCCTACTTATGTTGGAATAAAAAAAAAATTAGGTTATTATGGTTTTATCAATCCGATTAGTTATATAAATAAAATGAAATTATTATATTTATAAAAAAAAAATACGTTACAATAAGTAATATAATTATATTTTACAAGAATGAATTAACAAACGGATGGTTTGTTTAAAGCTGCCAGCAGCCCGCCGTGGGACTTGAAAGCCGAAGTCCTCTCAACTGTCTTCTGGCGCACGACGGAAGCCTACCTGAGAGAGAAACCACTTCTTCCGTGAGAGGTCGTGCGATGGAGGAAAGTGGCTCGCGACAACCTCTTTCGGAAGTGGTGGGCTAGCCTGGAGAATACAGAGGTGAGTCGAGAGTTGGTGGCGGCGATTCGGCCCTGCCTGCGTGACTGGGTTGAAAAGAGACACGGTGGGGTGTCGTTCCACTTGGCACAGATATTGACTGGGCATGGCTGCTTCGGCCGCTACCTGTGTCGAGTGCTGGGGTGGGAGTTGACGTCGGAGTGTCATCACTGCGACGTCGGCGCCGAAGACACGGCGAAGCACACGCGCGCGGACTGTCCAACGTGGAGTAAAGAGCGTGCCGCCTTATCGGCAGTTGTTGGGCTAGATCTCTCGCTGTCGGCTTTAATTAGGGCTATGGTCAACAGTGAGGAAAAATGGATTGCAGTTTCCTCCTTCTGCAATTCCATAATGCTGCAGAAGGAGGCGGCAGAACGTGAGCGAGCACAAGATCCAAACTCGCTCCCCAATACCTGGCCAATCTGCCGCCGTAACGCCGGACCAGCGGGCGGTAGATCGGGGGATGTATCGTTCTCATTGCACGGTCCTGAGATGGGAGGCGACCCTTGTGTTCGAGGGAGCCTCTCAGGAGTTACTAATCGCGTCGAGCTTTTAAGGCAACCGCTAGCGGTATCGCGGAAGTGTAACGGCGTCCTCGTGATTCGGCCCAGGCGTGTCGAAGGAACACCCCAGAGGTTTTGGTCCATGCGAATCGGACATACCCTCCAGCTCCCCCGGGCTGGAGGCATCCGTTAATGATTTCCTCTGGGTAAAAAAAATGTATAGAGTACCAACTATCGTACCATTGATAGAATTATTCTTAGTCAGGGTACAAATATTTCGTAGAAAGTTAAAAAAAAAGATGCTGCGACATCTAGTGTAAAAAGAGATTTAACCCAACTTTGTACAATTCATACAAGCCTGTAATCAATTTAAGCCCCGTGACCTGTTTCATGAGCTGCGACCTACATAAAAATGTGAAAAAACTCGCGCGAAAAGGATTTACGTGAAATATCACACTGGATGCGTATTTATTTAATACAATTCGCGTATTCTTTACCTGCAATATTTGTTGACGATGCTATTCAAATTGGTTTTTAAATTCTTACTAGTAGTTGAAAAATACTGTTGTATTTGCGTTCTCGCTACGAATTTTTAATAGAACAACAGCGTTTCAGACTTAATTGGAATGTGTTGTCAGCTGTTAGTGTGTAATTTAACTATATACTTTATTTATCATTTGTAAATTAGCATCACCGTATACAAACATTTTTCCTGGAATTTTACATTGTATTCATTAGGTGTCCCGCATTAGTTTAGTAATTGCTTCGATTTATTGTTATTAGGACTATACAGTATACATGTTTATGTAAACTAGTGGTCGCCCAGAGGTTGAAATTCGACCATATTTAATTTAAATTATAAGTTTGAACATTATTAAGGTTCTGTTGTCAAAGACTATATTTCTATAATAATAAACAAAAGAGTATATATACGTGTGCATCAAATACATGGTAGTGTGTGTATTATTATTTTTTTTTTTTGATGAATTGTGTTTTATGTGCAAAATTTTACAAAAATATTAGCATTCTGCACTCCTTCACTATATACACTATAAGTGTCCGAAGTTTCCTCCGTAATCATACTACTCGTCCGCGCAATTTTCGTTTAAAGGGGTACAAAGTTTTTGCTTCACGTATTAATATTGAGATAATATTAATATAAGATAAAATTTGATACTACAGGTACGCATGGAATGGTTAAAGCTAATATTTCATTGGTCTGCACATTAAAGGTTTCGGAGGTAGATTACAATCACTCAATATAAATACTTGTAATCTATAAATTATATGTATTCTATCCTATGAATTTATTAGGATATGATGATATCATAGCCATTATAGGCGTGGTGCCTAAGGTTGCTAACAAGAGTACGGTCCGCCTCATGATAAGCGGATACCTGTATAGACGATATAGGCTATAAGATGGGTGGCGGACCTCTCACTACCGCAGGAACACAATACCACTTTAATACAGTATTTCTACCTGTTTTTCTGTATAATTTATTTTACACAAATCTTACGAAGATAGTCTTATTGATATAATATGCTGTTTACATAATTCCTTACTCAAAGAGATTTGGCGTACAGACAGATGGACGAATACGGATTTATTGTAAGGGAGAAATTGAAAAATTGATTACATAAACAAAAAATTATGTTTCAATTGTCGTTGCGTTTGGCCAACGGTTACAGTACTGGGTAACAGAAGTAAATCCCACTGGTATACCCATATGAGGCGTTTTTTTTTTTTTTTACTTTAGGCAATTGGGAATAAATAACTAGATACAATGATCTTTTAATTAAATAATTGTGTTTGCAGGCAAAGGAAAAAAAATCAATTATATCGACAAGTAATACAACGTAGGTAGACGAAAAATTAGTCAAAACGATACGCATTATCAAAGATTACTCTAAAAGTTGTAATCAGGTCTCGATGAAATTTAAATATGACCACATGATAAACATCGGTTTTCGAGTAAATTAACAATCATCAAAATCGGTACACCCAGTAAAAAGTTATGCGGATTTTCAAGAGTTTCCCACGATTTTTCTGGGATCCCATCATCAGATCCTGGTTTCCTTATCATGGTACCAAACTAGGGATATCACCTTTCCAACAAAAAAAAAGAATTATCAAAATCGATTCATAAACGACGGAGTTATCCCTGAACATACATAATATAAATATATATATATATATACACGGTCGAATTGAGTAACCTCCTCCTTTTTTTGAAGTCGGTTAAAAAAAATAAGTTTTATTAAAAATACTTATTTATTCATTTAAAATGACAAATATGACAGTACAAAACATTCTGAAACGCTACATAGGCACGAGATTAATGTTAACAATCTAGTGAAGCATCCTCACATGAAGGTAATTTTCGTTCGCACTTGGTTCACTTGCCACACATTGAGGTTTTCGTACTCTTCGATGCAGGCGTCCACCTAAATAAAATTGTACACATTATTTCTATGAACCAATTTTTTTGTCGTAAGACTAACGGTTAGTGGAACGAGGTCAATGGAAACAAAATGTTACATTACAATTGTAATTTACAATATAACACAACTATATCTTTACATATCTACACACTATACTACGTAATATATTAAAAAGAAATTATTAGCTAAAGCTTATTTATTATTCGGTGCAGGATTATACTAATGATGAAAATGTGTGGATTTGATTTTTTTTTGTTTTTTTTTTTTTATTTATTTATTTATGTGTGACGCTGTATCTCAAGCATGCTTGATATAACCAATTTTATATTTTTTTATTCACAGTTTTTTTAAAGAGTAACTGTGCAATTTCTTGGCGGATCTTTTCTGCGGAATCTAAATTCCGAATCGGTGGTAGTTTCACTTTTAACGATAATTACAATTTTTATTTTTAAAAGGACGAAAAGTGCTTTTTAAGTACATTTGAATAAATATATTTTTCATTTTGATCTTGATAACAGACAACTACTTCTAGTAGTTCAAAAATACTATTACAGGATCTTCTGAGAAAGATCTCTCATACATTTATTTTAATTAGCTGTACCCTTCGCGCGTTGCTACGCTTTTTTTATTTATTTATTTATTTTCTGGTCGTACCAACTCAGAAACCTTTGTGAACAACACTTTGCTGAAGATCATGACGTGATCAAATTCATAGTTTACGATTTTATAAAGGACATATAGACAAACATTCTTTTTTATATATATTACTAGCTGACGCAAACGTTGTCTTGCCGCTAAACGCTATTAAAAATAGGGGTTGGTGGTAGAAGTGTGAAAATTTAGGGTTGTATGTATTTTTCAACGCCAAATCATAATAAAATAAAAAATAAAAAATTTATCTAAAAATTCAAAAAAAAAATTTAGGGGTGGACTATCCTTAACATTTAGAGGGATGAAAAATAGATGTTCGATTCTCAGACCTACCCAATATGCACACAAAATTTCATGAGAATCGGTCAAGCCGTTTCGGCGGAGTTTAACTACAAACACCGCGACACGAGAATTTTATATATTAGAGATGTATCGTACCTGGTCAGGTTTGAAGCCCTTGTCGACGCAGCGCTCGATGACGTCCGCTATCTTCACGGTCTGTCCGGAGCCCGCCAGGTCCCGCACGATCGCGAATATGCGGTCCGTCGCGCTTATACCCCTGGAACAGTTAGTACAAACATTAAGGGGCACACCTCATCTCGAATTCAGATTTCACCCGTACTAAAAACACATGAGAATTGAGAGCGCTTGGTTGTTCATCGCGCAAATTATATGTATTTTCTCCCTACAAACATTACCAAAAGTTATTTTTTTAAAAAACGCAACATATAAAATGTTCTTCATACTTATTTCAATTACCATGCATATTTACTGAGATATTAAGGTTTTAATACAAAAATAGAGGCAATTTTGCGATTTTTATGTATCGAAAATTTTTTATGGAATCGTGTTTTCGAAACATATGAAAGATAGTTTATGTCCTGAACTTTACCGTACATAAATTTCAAACTTAAATATTCAGTAGTTTGGAAGATATGGACATCCTGCCGAGTGGAAAATAAACAATTTGAGGTAGCATACACTCTTAAGTAAAAATACATATATATCAGAGTCAGTCTTTGATACAGAAGAAGGGGAAAAAAGGAAGTTTGGCGCGTCGTCCTCAACCTGACAAGACGCGTCGCACGATTAAGAAAAAATTTGTCAAAATCGTTCAACCGATATGACATTTACAGCGTATTGTCTTAGCTCAATTATCCCACTATTTGCCCACATGATGTATGACAATAGTTAGAATAACGCTGTCTTCTGACAAATGTTATTTACTTGACACGTGTGATTCACGAAGCTTAGTTGAAGGTAAAAATTATAATAGAACATGACTGCTTTAAATTTATTTATCTAAAAACACGAGGCAATGTATTATAAATCATTTAATATTACTAAATAATAACAATTTTATTTAATCTTCAATATGATTTCAAAACAAAGATAGCAAAATGAAGTTAAGTTTTTAACAATTAATATAATAATAATTGGGCCGTCTGGAAGAAATTCCAATTCAGCCATACATTGCCCACTGCCCTACACAATGTTACTTTTTGTAGTTAAAAAAAATTGTAATGTACTACATATAAATAAAGAAACGAGTGTGCTTTAGACCACACGACTGAAGTAACTAAAACTTATGAAACGTAACTCTCTCTCTTTCCATCTTCACCAACTTACATCTCCTTCTCAATTTTCGTTCACCTAACAAATCACACTTTTCGTAACGATCTCGTCACGCATTCACCATCTTACTCCCCAAGTCTAACGTGCGTAAAAAAAGTTTTACTTCAACAAGTATACAAACATTTCACTGATACCGATGCATGTTTAAATAAAAAAAAAAACAAAATAACAAAAGCACGGGCATAATAATCCTGTGGATATATCGCTTAAATAAAAAAAATAAAAAACATTTCACTGAAAATTAACAAAAATATACAGACAAACATATACACACAATCACGTCTAAATATTGTAACCCAAAATGATGTTTTGTCTCTTACTTACCTTTGGACATTTTCGTCAACGTGTTGCAGCGACTGTTTCGACATTTCCACGAGTCGTATGGCTTCTGACACGTCCTCTTTCTCAACCACATCTGATAACCTACCGTTGAACAAAAAATTATAAATGATTCGTATACATAAAATAAATTGAAATTGAATTATAAATTCACGGATAAAAAAATTAATACGTAAAAATTATTTTACCCTTGTAGAGTAATTACATCATTACAATATTTCATTGTGAAGAGTAAGGTTTCAATAAAGCTTCTATATCTATTTCAGTATCGACTAACTTCCAAGGTATTTTAGTGAAACTTAAGATGTCGTCAACCAAAATATAATGTAATTTTTAAATATAGAGTACGTAATTTTTCTTGAATGCTTCCCAGATTACATATTCCGAGCCAGTGGTATCGTCAATCAGAACTAAAAATGATTTATAGTATACGAATTCAAAATGCATAGAAAATCCCATTGGAATAACATAATTTCAGGAGAATTATCACTGAAGATTATTGAATACGTCCAAAAATTGTTTATTTATTTATTTAACAATTTATGTACACTAGGATAGCAAAAGGAAATAGCTCTTATAAACAATGCTTGGTACAAAGGCGCTTTTTACTTGCAAATGAAAAAAAACCGACTTAAATTTACATCGACAAGTAAGATAACGTCGATTTACAAAAATAATGAATTAAATTACAAAAATAAATAATTAAAAACGATTTATTACAGATAACTCAAGATGTACTCAAATTTAGATCAAATTTAACTTAGCACATTACATGCACCAGCTTTCGATTAAAATCATAAATATAATCCAATAAAAAGTTAAGAGGCAACAAACGTAAAAAAAATGCCAAGTGCGAGTCGGACTCGCACATCGAGGGTTCCATACAAACAAAATTATTAAAATTATTTTTAGTACATGATACATCATATAATAAAAATTTAATCTTCTCGCAATTTTTCCTTTATCTGTGCTATAAGACATTGCTTAGTACCAAATTTCAAAATTCTGAGTTCACAGTAGGTACGATTTTAGATTGTATTACCCACACATTGGGAAATTCTAAACATTTTTTAATATCATATCATAAATTGACCGTTCCGCCACGTTCGATCGCGTTCGATCGCCACGGTCGCTTAGACCGAATATAAAATCATCATATCGAAAATTTCGATCTAGCGGGTACATCGCTCCATAGCTTAATTGGCTAGAGCAGTCGGTCAGTCGGAGATGCAGGTTCGATCCCCGCTGGAACGGTCGATTTTTGATATGATATTAAAAAATGTTTAGAATTTCACGGTAGGTTTTGAATTCCTTGCGAGTATCGAAATTTTGCTGCATAAACGACTGTATCTTTTGATTATGTTGGCTAGAAGTTTGGTTTTTTTCACTCCAAGGGACAGTAGACCTCAGTATTTAATATGAATTTCAGCTTGATATCTCTGTGTTCCTGAGAAAAAGGCTCTTGACAGACAGACGGAAAACAAATCGATCCTACAAGGGTTCCGTTTTTTCACTTTGAGATACGGAACTCTAAAAACACAATCGAATTGAGAAAATCCTCCGTTTTTTGAAGTCTTTTAAAAATAGAGCCTCACCTGAGCCTCGCCAGTGCCGTGGATAATCGCAATATGGCTAGCAAATTTCTAGCCGAAGTAAACGTGGTATCGCGTGCATTACGCGCTTCTCTACGAAGTTCCACGTAAGATGCTGTGAAACAAGAATAACACTTTTATATACATTTTCTTAATGTATAAATTATAAGTGCATATTTAATATTTATTATCATTTTATAAACGAGGAATCAGTTCTATTTAAGAAATAGAAAGAACTTATTTATACAATAATATTTAAAGAATATATTATTTTATACGCACGCACGCACGCACGCACGCACGCACGCACGCACGCACGCACGCACGCACGCACGCACGCACGCACGCACGCACGCACGCACGCACGCACGCACGCCCGCTCGACCGACCGACCGTCCGCCAACACGACGGGTTGCTTGCGGAGCGTGAGCGCGACGTAGCGCCGCTCGAGGCGCATGCGCACTCTCACGTCAGACGTCAGACGCCAGACAAAGAGGTGGTCAGCACTCACAGACGATGTAGTCGGCCAGCGCGCGCGGCACGATGGGCTGCTTGCGGCGCGTGAGCGCGACGTAGCGCCGCACGAGGCGCATGCGCAGCGCGCGCGTGGCGCCGGGCGGTTGCGACGAGTGCTGGTGCACGTACGCGATGTGCTTTGCCAGCTCCAGATCCTTCTCCCTGAAGCACACAATCCCTTTCATTAACTCAGAAATCGAAATAGGCTACACATTTACTCCTCCCATACAATTAATCATATTATAATGAAACCCCTAGACGCCTACAACACCTGCAATATCTACAGGCCACAATAACCACTTACTATCAGGCGGACTATTCACTTGCCAACCTAGTCATATAAAAAAGAAAAAAACACCTGCAACGCCAGAAGCGTTGCATACTCATTGCGGACTCTACCCCCGACGCTCCTCTTTCTAGAACTCTGGCTAGAAGAACTCTGGCTACATCACTCACCACAGAGACGCAACACTACTTGAGAGCAATATTATTTAACTGTGATCTACAGGAAGGATGCCTGCACCATATTTTAAGCAGAACATTTAATTCCCATTATAGCATTTAAATATTTAGTTAATTACCTATTGGGTTTGTCCCGTATCAGCCACAGCAGGTCGAAACGCGATAGCAAAGCGGCAGGCAGCTGGATATTTTGCTCGATGGACCGCTTGGGGTTGTAGCGTCCGTACGCAGGGTTAGCGGCCGCTAGGATCGAAACACGCGCGTTCAGACACGTCATTATACCAGCCTGAGAGAGATATCATTATTATTATATTATATGTTTTATTGCACAAAGAAAGAATATACAGAAAATAGCATATATGGGCAAAGGTTAACTTATCCCTAGAAGAAAACCAATGGTTATGAGAGAGTCGTATAGCGTGACATGAGTGTCATTAACTGTTATTCTATAAAATAACTAATTGGTTTCTAAATGCCATAATTAAGGATTTTAAAAAGATAAAAGAAACATAATCAGAACAGCGTATTTGGAAACAAGACATGGTCAAGTGTGAGTTGACCACAAATACTTATGCAGATTATATATACACAGATATTTTTTATAACCATCTAAAAGAATCTATAATATATATAAACGCGAAAGGACATTCATCACGAAATCTCCGAAACTATAACACCTACAAACTTGAAATTTGGCAAGTAGGCTCCTTATAGGACGTAGACATCCGCTAAGAACGGATTTTGCGAAACTCAACCCCTAAGGGGGTAAAATGGGGGTTGGAAGTTTGTATGAGAGTCCCATGTTTTTGACGTAAGAGGCTTGAAATTTAAAATGTAAGCTCTATAGATAGATGGTGAAAAGGTGTCTAAATAATGTATCTTTAGAAATCAACCCCTTTTTGGGTTAAAACGGGGGATAGTAGGTTGGCTCACTGATCACGAAATCTCCGAAACTATAACAGTTACAAACTTGAAATTTGGCAGAAAGGCTCCTTATAGGGCGTAGACATCCGCTAAGAACGAATTTTACAAAATTCGACCCTTAAGGGGGTAAAAAGGGGGTTGGAAGTTTGTATGAAAGTCCCATGTTTTTGAAGTAAGAGACTTGAAATTTAAAATGTATACCTTATAGATGATGAGAAGGTGTTCAAATTATGAATCTTTAGAAATCAACTCCCTTTTGGGGTTAAAACGGGGGATAGTAGGTTGACTCACTCATCACTAAATCTCCGCAACTATAACATCTAAAAACTTAAAATTTGGCAAGTAGGCTCCTCATAGGTCGTAGATATTCGCTAAGAACGGATTTTACGAAACTCGACCCCTAAGGGGGTAAAACGGGGGTTGGAAGTTTGTATGAAAGTCCTATGTTTTTGAAGTAAGAGACTTGAAATTTAAAATATATGCTCTATAGATAGTGAAAAGGTGTCTAAATAATGTATCTTAAGAAATCAACTCCCTTTTGGGGTAAAAATGGAGGATGGTAGGTTGACTCACTCATTACAAAATATCCAAAACTATAACAGATACAAACTTGAAATTTGACAGGTAGGTTTCTTATAGAGTGTAGACATCTGTTAAGAACTGATTTTATGAAATTCAACCCTTAAAGGGGTAAAACGGGGGTTAGAAGTTTGTATGAAAGTTCTATGTTTTTGAAGTAAGAGACTTGAAATGTAAAATGTGTGCTCTATAGATGATGAGAAGGTGTCCAAATAAAGTATCTTTAGAAATCAACTCCTTTTTGGGGTTAAAATGGGGGATGGTAGATTAACTCATTCATTACGAAATCTCCGAAACTATAACAGATACAAACTTGAAATTTGGCAGGTAGATTCCTTATGGGGCGTAAACATCTGCTAAGAACTGATTTTATGAAATTCAACCTTTAAAGGGGTAAAACGGGGGTTGGGAGTTTGTATAAAAGTCCTATGTTTTTGAAGTAAGAGACTTGAAATTTAAAATGTATGCTCTATAGATGGTGAGGAAGTGTCCAAATAATGCATCGTAATATATATATATATATATAAAAGAGAAAGGTCACTGACTTACTCATCACGAGAACTCAAAAACCGCTGGAGGGTTCATCCATCTAGGATGGACAAAGATGAAGTTTGGCAGAGAGGTAGATTGTAGTTAGTAGACGTCCGCTAAGAACGGATTTTGCGATATTCCATCGGTAAGGGGCTTAATTGGTGTTGATAGTTTGTATGAAACATATACAACAGCTATAAGTTCGCCTGATAGGTTATTTATACTGCAGCCTGAAAATAAAACTAAGCATGTGGTAATACACCAGAGGTTTTATAAAAACAACTATTAAATTATACTAAATTGTGCCTTTGAAAAAGTTACTCAGAGTGATAAGCATTTCAAGTGACTGAAATAGAAAAATAATTTGCGTTAAGCATCATAATAGTAATGCATATCTTCATAACCATGCGGACGTAGTCGCGGGCAACAGTTAGTGTATTATAAAACAAAGTTCCCAAAAGCGTATGTGATCGATTCCCTCAAAATCTACTGAACGGATTTTCATGCCGTTTCACCAATGGAGAGAGGGCTTCAAGAGTAAGGTTTACGGAACGGCTAAGCCGATTTTGATGAGAGTTTCACTGGAAGTATGCCGGGAAAACTTTGTGACAAACTGATTTCAACGCGGGCGAAGCCGCGGGCACAGCTAGTAGTTTATATAGAGAAAGAGTGCAGAATGCTAATATTTTTTTAATTGTGTATAAAAGTACATTCAATCAATAAATAAAACATTACATACACTGCCATGTGTTTGACACATACACGCATATATACTCTTTTGTTTATTGTTAAAGTATGTGCTTAAATTATGGTCGAATTTCGACCACTAGGCGACCACTAGTATATTTAGATGTGTCCTATTATACCTTACATCCGATAGGATCTAATACAACAGATATACTGGCATACACAGCGGATGTTTGTGAATTAGTTGTAATAATTTGTTTAAATTGGCTACATTATTTACATTAACATTCCTGCATAATTTTCAGCTGTTCTAATATTGAGTCGCTTTATCTTATATATAAAAATGAATCGCAAAATGTGTTGCTAAGCGCAAAACTCGAGAACGGTTGGACCGATTTCGCTAATTCTTTTTTTAAAATGTTCCTTGAAGTACGAGGATGGTTCTTGGATGGAGAGAAAAATTCTAAAAAAAAATTTAAATTTCCTGAAAAAGTCTAAAAACAACACTTTTCTATACTCCCATACAAAAGATTTGTGATAATACTTAAAAGTCAATTTGAACTTTAATACCATACGATAAAGTTTGTGTTAGGCGATACGAAGTTCGCCGGGTCAGCTAGTACTCATATAAACTTATTGAAAATAAATCAAATATACATTTTGCTATCTTTTTAAACCATTGTAATTTTCATCTTCTAATACAATTAAACGATCTTCATAAGAATCTGAACTAGTTGTACACCGTATTTTTACCCATGTTACTTTGAAGAAAATCATACTAAAATAATATATAGCCTATAACCCTCCTCGCTAAATAGGCTATTTAACACAAATAGAATGTTTCCATTCAAAATAGCAGTTCCTGAGATTGATAATATTAAAGCTTAATAATATTAGTATGGATAAACAAGATAGAACCTTTGCAATACTAATAGTCTGCTGCTCCATAACTTCGTGTATGGCGGTACGGTCATTCTCCGCCATCTTGTCGAACTCGTCGATGCAACACACGCCTTGATCAGCTAGCACCAATGCTCCTCCTTCTAACATCATCTCGCCGGTGAATGGATCCTAAAAAAATTGTAGAGAGCTGAGTTTACTGCTGATTCACATCATAAATAATTAATTTACTGATGACTGGTATAGTAATAACAAAAATTCATATAGATATTTTAAACGTGAGAGCCTCGGCGATTTTTAGGAATGGTAATGGATAACTATTGCGAAGTCAGATTACCGCAACCCAAAAAATCCCTACTGATTTTGAACTTTCATGCAAATAATAGAGTACTCAATTTTTAAATAAAAAAATTACCTTTAACACAGCAGCAGTGAGACCGACGCCTGATGAACCACGACCCGTGGTGTACTGACTACGGGGAGCAAGTCTGTCAATATAGTTGAGTAGTTGTGACTTGGCTACACCAGGGTCACCCATCAGGCAGATATTTATGTTGCCGCGAATTTTCATTCCATTTGGACGTCTGTTAAATGCAAACACAAAATTACTGCTTGAAATAATCACATTTTTTTAAACAATTAAAAATAAATACAAAAGGCTGAACTTAGTTTGTTTCTTTTTTCTTTTAATTTATTTCTTACAGTTTTTATTAAAAACTAAAATTAAATTTTAAAGAGTCTGGATCTTCTATCGAAAGAATAATTGTACAGAAATTAACGTCACTATGAAAATGTCCAAGAAATGTAATTGTAACAATGTTATTAATTTTAACACAATTATAAATAAATATAACGTACTTATCAACACCTCCGACAAGCAATAACAACAAGGCTTTCTTAACATCCTCGTGGCCATAAATCTCAGGTGCCAGACTGCGCGCCATTCTTGAGTACAAGTCCTCATCAGCTAACTCTGCTAACTCTTCCTCTGTTAGCGCTTCTGTCATTTCACCCTCATCACTTTGATTTAAGCAAGTAACACTCTGTAAACATTTTCCAGTTTGAATTTTCTAAATGTGATGTTACTTGTATTTTATATTATACTAGCTGACCCCGCAAACGTTTCTTTGCCATATATGTTCTTAACTCGCTTAATCCCCCCCCCCCTTCCATAACTTAGGGGTATGAAAAATAGATGTACCCGGTATGCCCACAAAATTTTATTAAAATCGGTCGAGCCGTTTCGGAGGAGTTCAATGTTTAACACCATGACACGAGAATTTTATATATTAGATAGAGCAAAGGGGGATACATCCTGCTCAAAATCTGGTGGAACCAGTCTGGGGAAGTATTTCAACCTTACAGAAGATCACAGCTAAATAGTCTACATAATAATACTCTTTAAAAAATGTGTTTGATTATAAAACTAGTAAAATTCTTCTCCTATATGGAGAAAGAGGCCTATGGCCAGCAATGGAATATTACAGGCTGAAGTAAAAACGTTTAAATTTCACTCACATGAGCTTCAAGATAAGTATCGGAGAGTAGGCCCTGCATGATCTGCTTGAAGCCAGAGTTTAGCAGTGGCAGGAACACTCCAGTAACGGCTATATGGTCACCAGGCTGAGCACGTCGTGTCACCTCACCTCGACAGTATACTGACAATTGGCGAGGGATGTGCCCCACTGGCACTTGGTCTGACTGAAATAGGGATATTACATAAAACTATATTATTTACTATACAACCTTTGCAGATGACTGACATTCATTATATATTTTTTTTATATCAGGGGCAATCTATTAGGTTGTGATGCCATCTGATGTAAAATGAGTTCAAGTAAATTTATTGGTAACTGTAAAATCCTAAAGTATTGCTTTATTTATTATTTAATCACTTAAGATAAATTTTTTATTCCAAAATACAAAATACTAACATGCTCCTGTATTTTCAACTCCTGAAACTTCTGGAACCTTGAACCCCTGGTTTGTAAATGCAACTGTCCAGCTGTTTTGTTGATCCGACACTCCTCAGCCGTGCAGGCTGGAGGTGGGGTGAACTGCAGGGATCTGACGGGCTGATAAGTCTCAGCTCCACACGCACTGCATGAGTATGTCGCTACTACTAATAGAGGCTTGACGTCAGTGCAGCGAGTTACTATACCTGATATTATAAAAAATAATACAATAACTTCTTTATTGAATTTAATCTTCAATTTCGTGTCATTCATGAAAAGTCAATCATGATAATCCATTATCACAAATATACAAACTGTAGTGGCACGTACAATATCATAAGCTAAAAACAATTTTAATAACATAATTTTTTTTATTCTTATTAATTACTAACTTGCTCTTCGAGTCTTCCCTATAAGTTATCAGGGATACTTGTTATGTGCGTGGAAAATTATGGATGTAAAACTTAAGTACTAATTGATTGATTTAGCCTAAAGTTCCATGCTGTTGGAGAACAAGTTTTTTTTTGGTGAAGAATAATTGTGTTTGCTAGCAAACAAAAAAAAACCACTTCAATTACATCAACAATTAATATAAAGGTTTCTCTGGGATGCTATTATCAGATCTAGGATCTGATAATAGCATTCCTTATCATGGTACCACCCTTGGGATATCCCCTTTCCAACAAAAAACGGATTATCAAAATCGGTTTATAAACGACTATTATTATTATTATTATTAAATATATGCTCGAATTGAGTAACTTCCTCATTTTTTTAAGTTGGTTAAAAAGGACTTTTACTTCCCAATAAACAGTAGACAACTTGAGTTAATTTAAATTAAAATAATCTAACAAATATAAAAACTATACCTCTGACTGTTACAAGTTTTCCAATATGTTCTGCCTTAACATCTCTAATGGGTACTGATTTTGATGTAGACATATCCTTGAAGTATACCTCACTAAAACATAAATAAAAAATAATGGAAATAATCTCATTTTCAAAATTAAGAAAATAAAATAGAATATTTTTTTTAATCTCACAATCGTCTAATAAGTTCTGGTGGGTATCTATTCCTGGGGTCTCTCATTTCACCAGGAATTCTGTGATTTCTGGCTTCCAGCATAATTCTGTGTTCAATGTACACATCCAATACATCTTTAGCTACAACCTACAAAAAGATATTTGACATTATGTACTATGAAAGTAGTTTTACTGACAAAAAGTGTTACCTAGTTAATACACCCTACCTCTTTATGCTTAAAATCTGGAAGCATTTCATACACAACATCAGAAACCATGTTAGTATACCGTCTGGTATTTTTCATCACTGCTGCTGCTAACTCCTCATTAGATTCGTGCAAATCATCTAAATCCACTACAAAAGCCACCTGAAATAATACTTAGTTGTTTAACTTAAGATCTTTATACAAAGAGCTAAAATATGAATTGACTTAATACATTTGACCTATAAGTAAGGAATGAAAAACGTACCTGTTCCCTGTGAGCTAATTTTGATAGTTGTTCAGAATATTTAAAAAATTTACCGCCTTCATCATCGGTCTGACAAAACTCCAGAAAAAAGTTCTTAAAACTTTCTGTAAACATAGGAAAATATTACAATTGTTGTTATAGATTTTTTTGAAGCGTGCATTAACGAAATATTTTACTACCTTTATCAGCCACATAATCACGCATCGCCATATCGATTACAACACAAAATTATTCAAGTAAACAAATTTTACTGTTACTATTTTAGACTTCCACTATTTTACTGTTTTAAAAACATTAAATTTAACTTAAACTTTTGTTTGACACCTTTGACAGCAAAATTGGCGCAAAAAGATGTGTCACAGACAATGATTAAATATTTTATCTATGGTCGCAGAGGATATTACACCTTCACACGAGCCTTTACTTCACAAGTTCATAATTCATATTTAGCATTAAAATATAAACAGTTAAAAATAAAATAAACTGCTCAAGGCCTCAAGAGCATAACTTATTCAGGTAAAATATTATAAATTAACACTAAAATTTTAATTAACAAATATTTAGAAATGTACAAATTATGCAGTTACAATATATGAATGTTTTAAAGTTTTAATGGCATTTGATTTAGAACGAAGACTACATTCGCGCCAATTCTTTTGTCAAATGTGAAGTCCTGATTGGTGTGTAATGTTCCAACATATAACAGAATACTCTGTTATTTGTGTTTTTTAGGAAATCGGTATTATATTTTATTATTTATTTATGATAACTTATATAAAATCATGGCAGAATCTTTAGGTAAGTGTAAGATAATCTGAATTTAAAATTTAAACAAGAAATATTAAAAATCTAACTCAAAATCTATATTGTTTTCAGCTGGTCAACGAGCTAAAAGACAAAAAATTGATAAACATGGTCGTATGTCAGCTTTAGAGAAGCTGAAACAGTTAAAGGGCAAAGGATCCAAACACAAATATGACGTGGATGATATGGAAAATGTTTATGATACGGTCGACGAAACCGAATACACTGAACGTGTTTTGCAGCGCCAGGAGGATGACTGGATTGAAGATGGTATTTTGCAAATAATTTAAATAATTTAACATATTAACTTCGTAGAAAGTTCTTGAATAAAATTGATGTCTTGTAAAGTTCTATTTTGCTATGACATATATTCATAACCAATGGCATTTAACATACTTTCAGATGGAACTGGATATGTGGAAGATGGCAGAGAAATCTTTGATGACGATGAAGGAGATGATGATTCATATGTTGCAACGAACAGTAAGGAATCTGGACGTGGCCAGAAAAGAAAAGCTAAGGTTGCCCCACAGCTTTCTGGTAAAGGCAATATTAGAAATCTCTTGGGAGCTATGCCGACCAAGAAAAAGGAGGTAAATATTTATTACATTTGAATACTCATATAGTCATCATACACATACACATGAGTTCACGCCATTTTTGGCGCCAACTTGTGGAGGCCTATGTCCAGCAGTGGACAGTGATAGGCTGAAATGATGATATTTATCATGTTCTACGCTGTAAGAGATTAGTGTAACTATAGATCATAATAGTAAGAATAATGATTAATAAGACTTGATAGATAGTATTAAAACTAAATGAAATTTTATCAATGTAAAACCAACAATTCATTAATTGAGAACCTAAATAATTAAAAATACATAATAAATATCTTACCTGTAAAGACAAATCATTCAGAATGGTGTGTACAATTGTGTAACTTTCATACCCACAATCTTCTAATAATGTGTCGATGTGTGTCTGTAAAATAAATAAGTGTAATCTTGTAATTAAAGTGTGATGAAATCCTGTGTTGATTTAATATTTATTTCTTGCAACCACTGCCCTAAACAGCCTTCAAATTAATGTGAAAATTCAACACAAATGGATAATTGTAATAGCAAGATGAATGATAAAATTTATAATAGTAAGAATTCTTATTTATAAGCAAATGTTGTTGCAGGATGTAAAAATATCAGAAGACAATATTTTGTCAGACATAATGTCAGATTTAGATGGAAGTGCTCCATCTGTGATTAGACCAAAGCCTTTGGTTGCAACCAAGTCTAACATAGTTGAAACAACCAAAAGAGAAGCACAAAACTACTTCAAAAACCTATCAACTTCAGTCAAAAAACCCACCCCTGTTGTTAGGATTGATGAAACTCCTCCTGAAGTGATCAAAGACACAAAAGTAAGTAAAAATAAAACCATAATCGAGTATTTTAAAGATTAGGTATAGCTTTTGTAACTATATTGTATAATATTTAATTATTTTAAAGGTACAGAATGCCCCATCAGAAAAACAATCAAATGGCCACAGTGTAAAAAAACCAGAATGGACTATAGAAAAAGAAATAAAAAAGGAATTAGAAGACTCAGCAACTCAAAATATAGAGGAATTCACAACACAAGAAATACATTTTCATGACGACTTTAGCAACGATGCTGCTATGTGTGATATTCCAGAAATAAAAGTAGAACCTTCCACTATCTCAAACACCATAACTGATGTTGCTGAGGAGTTTTTAAATGAAGATTTTGAAATATTTCCACTAAAGAAAGAAACAAAGGAATTGAAGGTATTAAGCAGTAATTGGGGAGATCAGAATGAGAATCAAGTTATATCAAGTGTCCAAACAGATGGGCATCTTCCACTCCAGACTAATAGAGACGGTGAGAAAGTTCTAAAATTTTATTGGTTGGATGCCTGGGAAGATAGGTTTGTTAAGCCGGGTGTGGTCTATCTGTTTGGCAAAGTGTATGTGAATCCTTTGAACAAGAAAGCAGGATGTGCTTCTTGTTGTTTGGTTGTGAAAAATGTAAATCGTCAGTTGTTTCTGCTTGCAAGGGAATATGTAAGTATTTGCAGTATATGCAATAACATTGTACAATAAATTTTGCACAACTTTTTTCTATAACTAAATGGGTAAACAAGCATTCAAGCCTCGGTGATGTTAAGTAGTAGTACTTTAGTTTATTGACCCCTGTAATACCAAAAGCATTCCAAATGGATTGTTGATCCTACCCTCGACCCTCCCTAGAAGCTCTGGCCACCATACTCATCACAGGAAAACAAGGTAGACAGATTAAGATAAAACTACTTGAAAGCAGTATTATTTAGCTGTGATCTTCTGTAAGATTGAGGTATTTGCTCAGTTGGGCTGCACCAGATTTTGAGCAGGATATATCCTACTGTACCTTACCTAAATAAAAGACCATTTTTGTAATTGTGTCTTTATTGTTTTTCTTTTACAGAAATTAGATCCCATTACATTGGAACCGACAGACCAGGAAGTAACAATGATGGATGTGTATCAAGAGTTTAATAGTTCTGTAGCTAGCGAGTTGAATCTTAAAGAATTTAAATCTAGGAAAGTCACCAAGAACTACTGCTTCAATCTGCCTGACATACCTGCACAGTGTGACTACTTAGAAGTGAAATACTCTGTAAGTTCCTTTCCTACAAATTATACTATGGTATATATATATATATATTAATTATATATATCATATTTTTGGAACGAAGTTCCTTACGGCAGGCTTGACATTTGGCTGGGCGAGCGAACTGAAAAAAATGTGATACTAAAACCGTAAGAAAAATATATAACGGAAGTGACATAATATCAGTCACACGACTGTATAATATGACGTTTGCAAAACTAAAATATTACTAGTAAACTTTTTTTTATTATTTATGTAATTTTATACTGTCAAAAATATCATAAAAGTTAAGTTAATAGTTTTATTTCACTTAATAGTTTGAATTATTATTATTATTATTATTATTTTGTTTGATTTATTTTATTTTACGGTATTTGTTACTTTCTATAATACTAAATTTCCTAAATACTTTTATGTACTTAATTAAAAACCAATCAACAAAATTTAAAAAAAAATCAAGAACTAGAAAATATATATAAAATTAGTGTTGCTTCTATATTATCCGAAGGAACTTCGTTCCTATCTGGTGTCCCATGACACCACAGAATTTTATTTTTATGATTTTGCAATTCATTTTTTTTAAATAAAATGTTATCTACAGGCTGCGTTACCCCCTCCGCCTACAGGAAAGAAATATTTAACATTCTCACATATATTTGGAGCAAATACCTCATCTTTAGAGACACTGTTGCTTGAAAGAAAAATAAAAGGTCCTTGTTGGCTTGAAGTAAAGCAAGTTGAAAATGTTCTAGCCAAAGTGTCCTGGTGTAAAATGGAAGCAGCTTGTGAAAAAATGGAACACGTAAATGTGATTAGAAATGATAATAATCTAGAACCGCCACCAATAACTATTGCTACTGTAAGTTTTTAGATCATTACGTATTGATAAATTATAATTTTGGTGGTTAATGAGAAAAAGCTAATGAGTATAATTTTTGTGTAAATTTCTAGCTAAATATGCGAACTACGACAGATCCAAAAACGAATAAGACAAAAATTTTAATGCTGAGTTGTCTAGCACACAATTCTTTCCCAGTACATAAACCAGCCCCAAATCCATCCTTTAACCAACATTTTTGTGGTAAGTTATCGAATAAATTGCACTGCTTTTACTGAAAATAAATATGAGAATAATAATTATAATTTATATTATTTCTATTGCAGTAATGACAAAATGTAATGAAATATGGCCACTTGATCTCAAACAGCATTTACTGCAATACAAAGCAACTAGACTGACCAAATGTGAATCAGAAAGAGAACTTCTTAACTTCTTTATGGTACAGTTTTGGAAATTAGATCCAGACTTAGTCGTGGGTCATGACTTGCAAGGTTTCCAACAAGACTTGTTAATTGGGAACATCTTAGATTTACGAATTCCTAATTGGTCTCGTTTAGGCCGACTTAAGAGATCAGTCGCTCCTCAGAAGAAATATGCAGCCAAGGATGCATTCTTAGGAAGATTGGTTTGTGATATTAAAATCTCCGCCATGGAGCTTATACGAGCCCGAAGCTTCGATCTAGACACACTTTGCGTTAATGTTCTTAAAATGAAAGAAGGTGATCGCGTCGACGTTGCACTCGAAGATTTACCGCGTTACTATGAGAGCACTAATGATCTTCTGCAGTTAGTAACACTAAGTATGCAAGATGCGTCCTACATTCTAAAAATTATGTGCGAGCTTAATGTGGTACCACTAGCATTGCAGATTACCCAAATAGCAGGTAATGTGATGTCTCGTACTTTGATGGGGGGTAGATCAGAAAGAAATGAATTTTTGTTGCTTCATGCTTTTACTGAAAAAAATTATATTGTACCTGATAAAGTGTATGGTAAAAAGATTATTGTTGATGACGCAGAAGAACAAGAAGAAGCCGCACCTAATAATGTGTCTAAAAAGCAAGGTAAGAAAAAAGCTGCATACTCTGGTGGCTTAGTCCTCGATCCTAAAAAAGGATTTTATGATAAATTAATACTTCTGATGGATTTTAATTCTTTATATCCAAGTATTATTCAGGAATATAATATTTGTTTTACTACAATCAAAAGAAAAAATGGTTCAGTAAATGATGACAATATTAATAATCTTGTTTTACCTGGACCCAATACCGACTTTGGAGTACTTCCAACTCAAATTAGGAAACTAGTAGAAAGCAGACGAGAAGTAAAAAAATTAATGAAATCACCAGATTTACCATCAGACCTTTATATGCAATATAATATACGACAAATGGGCCTAAAACTGACCGCCAATTCTATGTATGGCTGCCTTGGATTCACGCATTCTAGATTTTACGCGAAGCCACTGGCGGCGCTAGTCACGATGAAAGGTCGAGAAATTTTAATGGACACGAAAGAAATAGTACAAAAATTAAACTATGAAGTTGTGTATGGAGATACTGACAGCTTAATGATAAATACTAATTGTCTAGATTATGACTACGTTTTTAAAATCGGTAATGATTTAAAAAGAGAGATTAACAAAAAGTATAAACAGATAGAATTAGATATTGATGGAGTTTTTAAATATCTACTTCTTTTAAAGAAAAAGAAATATGCTGCAGTGATTGTAAGTAAAAATAAAAATGGAGAATTTGTATACACTCAAGAACATAAGGGTTTAGATATAGTAAGACGAGATTGGTCACAATTGGCAGCAGAAGCTGGAAAGTTTATATTAAGTCAAATTCTTTCTGAGCAAACAGCAGACGAGAGGCTCGAAAGTATTCAAAATCATTTAAATAAATTAAAAGATGATTTAATAAATAATAAAATGCCCTTATCCTTGTTAACGATAACAAAGCAGCTTACGAAAAACCCTAGTGAGTACGCTGACAAAAACAATCAACCACACGTTCAAGTGGCATTGCGATTAAATGCAAAAAATAGTAGAAGGTTTAAAAAAGGAGATATTGTACCTTACATAATTTGTGAAGATGGTACTGCTAATTCAGCAACTCAAAGAGCTTACCATATAGAGGAGTTAAAGAGTTCTGAACATCTTAAAGTCGATTACAAATATTATTTAGCTCATCAGCTACATCCTGTTATATCTCGAATATGCGAACCCATTGACGGTATGGATCCAGCGCGTGTCGCTGACTGTCTCGGCTTAGATCCTTCAGGCTATCGACAAATTATTAAAAAGGAGAACTCTAACACTGAAACATATGAAGTAGAAAACGATCAGGAGAAATACAGGTATTGCAAAGAATTCACATTTGTATGTGTAAATGAAAACTGTAAAACTGAAAATAGGATCAGAGAAACCTTTGTTAAACTAGACAAAGAAAACGTAACATTTTTAGAAAAATGTCAGAATCCGAAATGTTTAGTAAAACCAGTAGACTACTTGGCATGTATTCAAAACCAATTGACTTTACAAATGAGGGAGTATCACAACCAGTATTACGCAGGCTGGATATCCTGCGAGGACCCGGCGTGTGGCTACCGCACAGTCAGACTTCCGCAAACGTTTACCGCTGGCTACCCCTTATGTAGACAGTGTGAAAAAGGAGTGATGTTCAGGGATTACACAGAGAAAGATTTATATCTCCAGATAAATTTCTTTCTCTTCTTATTTGATGTTAACAAAAATAATACTTCAAGTAAGTTAAGCTATATATTCATTTTTAAACAGTTTAGACATTTTTTTAAGATTAAAGAAATAATATTCAGTTAATATTTTTTACCTAGTAATTTTTTTTGTTTGTTAAATTTATAAATACGTTATTTTTTCAGAAATAAAGTTAAGTCCACAAATCATTACTGCATTTCAAATAATAAAAGAAATGGTTGAAGACATTTTGGCACATTCAGCTTATTCTATAATTAATTTGTCTAAGCTGTTTCGATTTTTCCGTTTGGATAACAAGAATGGAAGCAGTGTGAAGTCTGAACCTGTGGAAATAGATATTCTGCCAGAAACTGAACATATTGATGCTTTGATGGAAATGGGGACCTACTAGAATTAAACATAAGGCTTTATTTGTAAATACAACTTTATTCTTCAATTATACTGTAATTATATCAGTTTTATAATTAAATTAAACACATTCGTTACTTAATCCTGTTTATTTATTTTATAACTATAGATATTCAAATATAATCCACAAATAGTGTGCGAATGCAAAATACATTAATGAATTAATTTTAGTTTATATATTTTAATAGTAGCCGCGCCCGCGGCCTCTGTTTGGTTTTGTAAATCCTCGGCCTCTGCCTCTAAAGTTATTTTTGTCGAAATTTCCATATTGTTGACCTCCAAATGATTGTGGATTTCCATCCTGCCTATTACTAAAGTTGTCTTTCATTCTGTTACCCATAAAGTTGCTGCTTGTTCCTTTATTAAAATTCTTATTACTTGATCCTCTTCCTGCCCCATAAGACTGATCTTGGTTTCTTGGCCCTGGGTTAAAGCCATCTAATAAACTTTTAGGTACCTGATTAAAATTTTCTGGAAGACCTCTTCCTTGATTTAAGTTGATTTGTGGACCCTGATTATAATTGTCCATTGGTCCACGAGATCCTTGGTTATAATTGTCCTGAAGTCCACGAGATCCTTGGTCATAATTGTCTTGAGGTCCAAAAGATCCTTGGGTATAGATATCCTGCGGTCCTCGAGTCCCTTGATTAAAATTGTCTTGAGACCGTAATGCTTGATTAAAATTGTCTTGAGATCCTCTTTGTCCTTGTCCATATTGGTCTTGAAGTCCTCTTGGTCCTGGAAGAAAATTGTCTTGAGATGGTCTTGGTCCCTGAGCCCCATGTGAGGCTTGGTTGTAATTTTCTTGAGCTCCTTTTAACCCTTGACTATAATTATCTTGAGGACCTAGTAAACCTTGATTATAAGTGTCCTGTGGGTTCTTAGGGCCTTGGTTAAAGTTGCCTTGGTGTGCTCTGGGCTCCTGGTCATAAATTCCTTGAATACCACGTTGGTTTTTATTATAGTTATTTTGTGGACCTTGATTATAATTATCCTGAGGCTGCCTCATTCTCTGATTGTATAAATTGTCCTGTTGGACATCTCTGTTATCGGAAACTTGTCTTGACTCCCAAACTGGTGGACGAATTTCATTTGAATTGTGATTTCCTCCGTAGTTTGATGCATTTGGAGGAATTCTAAGACCTTGTTGATTGGCTACTAATTGAGTGCCAAATAAATTTGGTGGATGATGATTAGGCTTTTCCATCACAGATGATTCAGGTAAATCACCAAAAGATCTTGGCTGAATATTGCTAGTAACAACTTCTGATGTTTGTGTTGCAGTAGGGGCACGGGTAGATTGCAACGATGCTTGAACTAATGCTAAAAGATCGGTTGCCGAAAAAATATCTTTTTTTACTTCATCTGAAGTTGCTGTTGTCATTGTAGATTCAACCATCTTTGGTGAAGCTTTTGATTCTTCTATAGACTTCTTTACTATTTCCATTTCTTGTCGTATTTGATCTTCTTTCACTTTTTGTGTGGCTGATTTAAACACCTGCAAGATATAAAAATAAATAAAAACTGTTACCTGAAATATTAAATTAATTTATTCGATTATCTTATTAAATATTTTTAACAAACATACATCCTCAACAGTGTAATCATCGTCATCGTCACTTGCAATGGGAATCGGCGCTATATTGCTTGGCTTAGCCTGTTCTTCAGGCGTCGGAACATTAGCCGCATCGCCTACGTATTGTCTCAACCTCTCAACGCGTTGCGGTTCACGGGCTTCAAGCTTTTTAAGATAAGCTATAAGACTATGTTGTTCCTCTGCAGAGAGTTCATTGAAATTCTTTAATAATGTTTCCAAATCCGAGTCTGATAAACCATCCATTGCATCTGATACATCTTCTTTCTCAACTCTAAAAAAAGATAAAGATTAGATATTACTTTGCCGACCGATGGCGGGATAACCATCCAACTGCTGGCTTTGAAATACACAGGCCGAAGACGGGCAGCAGCGTCTTTGGTGCGACAAAGCCAGTACTGCGGTCACCAACCCGCCTGCCCAGCGTGGTGACTATGGGCAAAACACATGAGTTCACGTTATTTTTGACGTAAACTTGTGGAGGCCTATGTCCAGCAGTGGACTGTATAGGCTGTAATGATGAGATATTACTTTAACTAGTTATATAAACTATAAATGGTCGTCCAGTGATCAGTACAAAAAAATACCAAAAATAATGAACATAAAGAACCTTTTTTTTTAATTTTTAAATTTGACTACAGACAAAAAATCATAAAAGAGTATAATATGCGTGTGTATAATGTTATTTTTTTTTTATTGATTTAATATATATATTTATGCATAGTTAAAAATAATATTAGCATTCTGCACTTCTTCTCTATATAAACTATAAGTGTACGAAATTTCATACTCCTCCGTCCACGCAATTTTCGTAAAAAAGGGAATATTTTTTTTGCTTCACGTATTAATATATAGGTGTACTTTTTGAAATATTAAACCAAAACTGACTTCTTGTCTTCGTATGCAGACTGCAACAGCTGAAGTGCTGACGCTGTACCTGAAGATGGAGCCCCGGTTGACTTGTCATTCATTTTCCTTTCCTCCGTTTTCTTTTTCGATTCAGCTTCTTTTTTCTTGGCTTCAGCCATACCCACCTGAGAAATTCAACTTTTTCATTACAATGTTATTGTACATCATTTTTTACCGGAATTAATGAATATAAAAAAGAACTAATCCTTTTTTATTTTTAACACATATCTCCTCCTATTCTATTCTAAGGTATTTGTGATATTTTGTATAGTTTGCTGATAACACATCTTTTTTTTTTTTCTTTTTTAAAGATAAAAAGTTGGTTATGATGGCATGCATGGTCCTTTATTACAGTAACAAGACTAATTAAAAACAAAAAACGAACAATAATACCCAAGAAAATCAAGTGCATCGTTTAATTTACCTAATTTGTAATGTCTGTTTTCATAAAAAAAATATAATTTAATTTTCAAGAACTAGCCATTATATTCATCACTCATCACTTCAGCCTATCGCAGTCCACTGCTAGACATAGACCTCCACAAGTTCGCGCCAAAAATGGCGTGAACTCATGTTTGTTGCCTGTAGTCACCACGCTGGGGAGGCAGGTTGGTGGCCGACATAATAATATTGACGGTTATTAAAAGAATAGCTGTTCAGTTTTTTATCGAATCTTTATACTTTCTAAATCAATTTTATTACTCAGAGGATGTGTCCAATAATAATAAGTTCGTATCAAATAATGTTTATCAATAAGCACAATCATCTGACAAATATGCAAGTATCACAAATCTACAGTCAACAATGAACTAACAATTGTATCATATATATTAAATCTTGAGTTGTGAAGTACCACAACTTTACAGAAGATTACAGTCAAATAATATTGCTTTAAAATAGTGTTGTGTGCCTGTGGTAAGTTAATCAGAGCTTCTGAAAATGATCTGAAATTTGATTTAGCAACGCCACTGCGATGCTTCTGGTGTTTCAGGGTCCTATAGGCTACGATAACCGTTTTTTGATATATAACTCGGTTAGCAAATAAGCTCACGGCTCATCGATCTCTCACGATATACTCACGACGGCGTCGACGAGTTGCGCCAGCTCCTCGGCGGTGACGTCGGTCTTGCCCTGCGCCACCAGCGCGGCGGCCATCTGCTGCGCGATCTCCTCCCGGTCCACGGCGCCCACGCCCGCCACCGGCACCGCCGACTGCCCGCCGCTCGCCGCCACCGACGCTTCCTGTTCAATACTTTGGGTATGTTACCCGAGTTTGTTATGTACCTAATGCTAAAATGTTATTTATAAATTGTATGTCCATTTTGCTCCACAAATTACTATTAGTTTCATAAAAAAGTAAAGAAATAAACGTTTTAATGGAATTTTCAGCTGGGACATGAATATAGGATATAATAACGATCGTATAGCGGGGGTGACCTGCTCCTTGCGCTTGCGCGTGCGCGTGTCGGCCTCGTGCAGCGTGGCGGCGGCGCGCACCACGGCGGCGCGCACGGCGGCGGCGGCGCCGCCCGGCACCAGCCCCGCCTGCACGGCGCCCTTCAGCTTCTCCTTCGCCGTCTCGATCAGCACCACGGCCCGCTCCGACTCCAGCAGCTCCTCGGACGAGTTCGCCTTCTCCTGTCACGAGCGAGTGACATCCGTATATATTTAACGGACAAAACGAGCGATAGCTAATTTTCAGAAATCACAGATAATTAAAAAATATTGGAATCGCTTGTTAATTGAAAAATGTTGTTTCATTATTATTAAAGATTGATAATATTTTTACGACCAAATATTTTAGAGTTAAAATTTGTGTAAGAATATTTTAAAACAAATAAAACAACAGTAGGCACGAACTTTCTCCATCTTAAGCGCTTCGGCGAGCAGGTCGACGACCTTGGGTCCGAGGCTGCCCAGGTAGTCCTCGAGGGCCACGAGCAGGCGCAGCGTGGCCACCACGTGGTCGGCGGCGCCGAAGTCCTGCGGGCGGCGCGACGGCACGCGCGAGACGCGCGAGGCGCGCGAGGCCCGCGAGCCCACGCTGCCCGCCCGCGAGCCGCGCGCCACCGGCGAGCGCGCGTCCGGCAGCGAGCCCAGCGACTCCTCCGAGTTCCACGGCGACAGGCCGTCGTCGCTGCGACGTATTACGATTTATTGTAACACCATTTGCGATAAATAATAAATACTCAACAGTACATTGTTTCGGCGTTATTAAGGAAGGTTTAAAACATCTACAAACCTTACGAGCTGTGAGAGGTTAAAAAAAAGTCGAAATTAAATAGACTTAACAAAGGTAATGAAATAAAACATAGTTTTGTTTCATTACCTTTTCTTTGCATTCAAATAGTTACAAAAACACCGCGAGATTAGGGCGTGTTAGGAGGTTTGACAGAGACGGATTTAGAGGTCTAGAGGCTTTGGGGCAACAAAGTAGTGATAACCTACTATACTATATTACGTACTATATGTATGTGTAAGTAAAACATTTAAAAAAAATCTAAGGAAAAGTTGTTTACTAGTTTTTACTCATTAGAATTTGTTTTTTTTTTCAAAGACTACTGTGATAGCCCTTCTTTCATGAAAGCCTCGGGACTTTAGCCTAGGATGCCCTCCACTAAATCGGTCCCCGGGTTTGCCAACTTACGGCTTGAGCTCCTCGTCAGAGATGAGAACGGTGTCAGTGACGACGGGCGCGCGCGCGGGGCTGTGGTTGCGCGGCGCCGACTCGCGACGCGACAGCGGACTACGAGCCCGACGAGCTCGCCCTTCATGGATCTCCCGCCCGTCTCGACCCTCTGACCTGAAATGCAAACGTTGCTGTTATTCATTTAGCAGTGACTTTTTTGAGGAGTTTTATTTATACTTATAAAAATCTCCTTTTTAAAAGTCTGTTCAAAAAAGATAACGCTAAATATATGTAAGCTTTGTGTTGACGTTGACACAGACATTGACATTTGAGTATGTACTATCAGTATCTACTATCAATTCAGCCACAAAAGGGAGCTACCAGTGGGGAGAATGTAAAAACATATTTTTTTTTCTTTTGTTCAAATCGAATAGTTACATTTATTAATGTTTTCTTTATAACTTCTTTAAAACTCAGTTGTGTTTGTGAATTTATTTCAATTTAAAAGTGCAAAGAACGATTTAAAATTTTATAATAAGAATAGTAAAGCATGAATATTTAATTGTCGATTCTTTGTTTTAGGTTAGTACCTACCTAATTAGTTCATAGTAATATTTGTTATGTAAAACTTATCTGTATTTAATAAATAAATCTTTGTTTTAGATGAATCAAATCGTGTTATACTTTAACATGAAAATATATATATAAAATTCTCGTGTCACAATATTAGTTACAATACTCTTCCGAAACGGCTGGACCGATTTTGTGTGCATATCAGGTAGGTCTGAGAATCAGACAACATCTATTTTTCATACCCCTTAGTTATAAGCAGGGGATTAAGGTGGTTAATAACATATATGGCAAAACAACGTTTGCAAGGTCAGCTATTATCTATAAAGTGTTGTAAGCACCTGTAATTTGGTCCAACTTGGGAGATAGGATAGTTTTTATCTCAATTGGACCCGTCAAGTGGTTCTGCTATCGGTGTGTAAGTCCGAAACTACTGAACCAATTTTTATCCAATTTTGTAGACATCTATAATTTTTCTTACTTCTGCATATTAGGATTCTTTTACAGTAGCCAGCCAAAAATAATATACATCGACCTTTGGAAAGAGACAATAAGCTAATTTCAACTTCGTGGAGGGTTGACTGTCTGAATCACTATTTATGGCCGGGTACAGTAAATACTCTTTTTCCTTGCTGTTGAAACAATAATAATGTTAATGTTTGATTGTGCTATCAATAAATAACACTCACCTTTCAAAAGTTTAGGAATGGATTTTTTGTTTTTAAATAATATTTGTATTAGAAAAAAGGTATTACTTTATCTTACTTGTGTATGGGACTGCGGGAACGCGTACGCAAGTGTCGCAGAGGAGAACGACGCCGTATGGGTGAGCGACGCTCTGGAGACCTACGAATTTATTATATTTAATTATTTATTGAATTGCCATATCATTGTAAAGAGAGAAATGTGTTATCGATTTATATTTCGAAACAACAAATGTCGCAAATCACATTCAAATATCACAAAAATAGATTTTATATTAAATACAATAATAATCAATGTGTCAATAATAAATGTGGTCACCAACCCGCCTGCCCAGCGTGGTGACTATGGGCAAAACACATGAGTTCACGTTATTTTTGGCGTAAACTTGTGGAGGCCTATGTCCAGCAGTGGGCTGTATAGGCTGTAATAATGATGACAATAATGTAAATGTTTGTTTGTCCAGCGTTTTTTTTTTTTTTTTTTGAAAGAAAGTTCATAAAGAGCCATTTTGAGGAATGTGGCCAATAAGTAAATCTGATATTAAGATATGTATTAACTTTTACGAAAACAATAAATAAACGATTCACACTCAACGGCTCCCAGTAGGATTTCCTGCCTTGTCGGGGATCCGGAAAAGCACAATACAATGGCGCAGCGATCACAGCACTGACCATCGCAGTGGGATGTGCTGGCTGCACCAACGCGTTGTCTGTTATTAGTGTTATTAGAAATCTCACCGTCGGTCTCTATATTCACGTTTTGGTGGGTTAAAGTTCCGCCTGGATGGCGATCGTCTCCGGGGCTCCGGGCTACGCCTCCGGAGCACAGGTGACCGGTGTCGGGACTCTGGAGACCGACGACGATCCGATGATCGCACGCGGTCTGAAGATTTACGGCGCTCAGACGATTTGCGATGATTTGGAGATTTCCTGTTCAACAAAATAATCATACTTATTTATTATATTAAATCTACATTTCGAATCCGTAGTAGTTTCAAATTTTAACTTCTTAATTATAGTTTTTTTCCACTGAACATGTAGAAAATCATAGACAGTGTAATGCTTTTGCATTTTCTTATCATGATCTTCTTTTCCTTTCGTACAAAATAAAACCTCCCAAGGCTAAGTCAAGGATTCTTCTGCTTCGTAACTTTGGTGGTATGGACCTTATTAGTTTGCGTGAAGATGCAAACAAGATCGATTGGTCTCTGATTCACTTTGTTGATACAATCGATCAACGAGTTACAATTTTTAACTCACTTATGACTGATTTGTACAACATACATGCTCCAGTTCGTCCAGTTCGAATAAAGCATTTGCCAGCACCCTGGCTTACCGAAGACATTAAATATCTACAACATAAATAGTATAAAGCGAAGGCTAAATATAGGGCTAACCCCAATATAAGAAATTGCGAGAATTATAAAAATATAAGGAATCGCTGCAATACAATATGTAGGGATAAGCAACGACGCTACATTCATGGACGCTTAAATGAAGAGTCTGATACTTCTAAAATTTGGAAGTTCCTACAGAAACTTGGAGTTGGAAAAACACACCAGTCTTGATGTAAATAAATAAATAAAATAAAGAAATGACGATTCAAAGGTACTTTTGAAGCATATTTGAACAAAGCAATTTTTGATTTTGATAAAATAAAAATTACCTAATTTTTTAACTAAACTAACTACCACGAAAATTACGCACGAAGCTTACGCAATCCGTCAAGTAGTTTTTAAATGGTGGCAATCACTTTAAAAACAATTAATTATATTTATATTATAAGATATGAAACATTGATTAAATAACTCACGCAGATTTCTTTACGTTTATCTTTACTACTCTCCATCCTATAAGTTGGTTACACTATGCGTATCTCTCACTCTACGGAACCTAGAATTATTTTTCAGTTTCCATCCAAAGATTGCCTGGACAAAAAGGCTTTTGTAATTTGTTTTAAATACTTTTTTTCTATTTTGGTGTTCAATAAAGAATATATAATACTTAATTATTATTTTTATTTATATTAAGCTTCGACCCATCTCCTACACGAAGAAAGAGGCCTGCACCCAGCAGTTGGATGTTAAATCGTCATCATCACCATTAATCTATTCTAGTCTACTGGACATAAGCCTTCCCCAGGGTACGCCGCAAGATCTGACCACCTGGCTTAGCCATCCAGCCGGCACCGGCTACCAGTGACTGTTAGAGGGCATCGATCAAATGATTACCTGGCGTCGAGGCGGTCGGGCGGGGTGAGGCACAGGCGGCGGTAGATCTCGGTGACGGTCGCTCGCAGCTCTTCTTCGTGGAGCTCCTTCATGCGTGTCGTCCAAAACACGATCCACTCTGGCTTGAAGTCATGTTTCGACGGGTCCTTGCCCTCTGTGATCGAAAAAAAAAAACGCACTTTCACAGAACATCTTATCTTAATACATATAAATCTCGTGTCACAATGTTTGTCCTCAATGGACTCCTAAACTACTTAACCGATTTTAGTCAAATTTGCACACCGTGTGCAGTTTGATCCAACTTAAAAGATAGGCTATATTTTATTTTGATATATTATGTTATTATTATATTTCAGAAAAAAATAAGGTGATACGAAGTTCGCCAGGTCAGCTAGTGTTCTATATAAAATGCACTAATGTAAATCATACTTCTCAAATCAGTGATCAATCGATAATTGACATAGCAATGGTAAATTTTTAACCTGCTTCAAAAAAAGGAAGAGGTTATTAATTCGACTGTATTTTTTTATGTATGTCATCTCATTATTTTTTACTAGGTATCAAATGGGTACACGATTTTGACATAGTTAAAAGTTTTTTTTTTTTTAATTTTTCGAACTAACGTGGTTTGAATGTCAAGTCAGTGACCGAATCACCTGAGTTTTACTGTTAAATCACTTATGTCTTCACAAAATATTTTTATTCAAATATGTCTGTGGTGCCTACGTCTACTGTCTATATGCCCCTAAACGGAAGGATACCTGTTTCGAAAGACGCAACATAAACGAATAGAACGGCTCAGTAGCGAATCTCACCGGTCTGGATCTCCTTGTAGCGCCGGTTCCAGAACTTCTTCCACTCGTCGGGGTAGAGCGGGTGCTTCTCGGGGTTCTTCTCGTGGTAGGCGAGCGCCTTGCGCGCCAGCTCCTCGGCGCTCTGGCGCTGCTCGGCCGCCAGCTTGTGCTTGTACTCGTAGTTGGACGCCCGCTGCCCGCTGCGACTCTCTGCCACCTGGGGGCGACACCTTGCTAATTATATATGTTTAACGTATAAATATTTTATTTGACTAGCCCGTTGGCGCAGTTTGTAGTGACCCTGCTTTCTGCTCCGGGGGTTGTGGGTTCGATTCCCACCCTGAGTCTGGGTGTAATGTATATATTTATCTATATATTTATATATGTATTATTTATAAGCATGTTTATCAAAAAAAAATGTAGCTATACCAGTCGGCTGTTATCTATAACACAAGCATTAAGTTGCTTACTTTAGGAACAGACGACCGTGTGTGTGTTGCGTAGATATTCATTTATTTATTTATTTATTATTTCCTACGTTGCACTTAAAAAAAAGAAAAAAGACATTTGAAATACAATGATAAAAAGGCTAAATAATAAGTCCTTTAAGCAGTGTTGTACTCGTGGTGGTGACCGGAACTCATGAAGGGAGTTAGAGTTAGGGTCCGCAACGCAATTGCGGTACCCCTGATGTTGCAGGCGTCTATAAACTATAGTAATCGCTTACTATCAGGTGAGTCATACGCTTGTTTGGCGACCTAGTTATATTTTTAAAAAAATACAATTTTTATATGTGCAAAGGCGTCTGCTAGACTTATCTTTAGAAAAGGTCTATTCTTGCCAACCTGCAATAATGAGTACTAATTTTATAAAGCAGGGTATGAAGTAACATACACACAGTGAATTAGCTCCTATAGAGAGAAAGAGGCCTATGCCCAGTAATAAAATTTTATAGGCTAAATCAATTACGCCGAGTTGCACAAAACAAAATTAAAAATTAAGTAGAGATTAAACTAATTTAATCACAAGAATTTCATACAATTCTTGCGATTAAATTAGTTTAATCACTACTTAAATTTTAATTTCTTTTCGTGCAACTCGGCGTTAATGTACTTTTTAAGCTTAATTTTAAAAAAAATTAAGCAATCTGCACTCCTTTTCTATATAAACTATAAATGTGCAAAAGTGGCCTAAGGAGCATACAAAAAAATAAATTAACTAAATTGGTCGACTGTTGGCCATTTTCGAGTTATGCGCTTAGCAACATTCATTTTTATTTATATAGATTATTTACCTTCTCCTTAGAACCAGCAACCTTATTCTTTATGGCAAATCGCGAAAGGAATGGATTCTCCGACTTGCGTTTATCGGGATACGGCTCGTAGCGCTTCGACTCTAGTTTCTGCCTAATTAAAATAAATAAACCATATATTCTATATTTATTTACATAAATGTTTTACCGCACATTTCAACAGCAAAAACACTACAACAAATAGGCAGTCCACCTTAGTCTTTATAGCTAGAATGATTTTAGCATTAGACTAAAAGCATTTCTACCCGCCAACTTAAGGATGTATAAGAATGGACGTCAGTAGGTGTGTAAAATGCAAAAACTATAATTTAATATATAGTTTTTGCATTTTACACACCTACTGACGACTGACACCTATAACTATAATTTTTTTATAATTTTATAAAAGTTATAGAAAAGTTATCCTCCACAGAGAGTTATAAGCTACAGACAATTATCAAGTATAGACAGTTCCTAGTAACAGTTGATTTTTAGTACTAGACAATTGTCTGTAGCAACATTTACCAGTAGTAGACAGCTAACAGTAGTAGATAGTTATTAGTCGTAAATAGTTAGCAGTCGTAGACAGTTGTCAGTATGTACGAGTATAAAGTTGACAGTAGCAGTCAGTTACTAGTGAAGATTCGTCTTGAAACATCCCATTGCTGGGCATAGGCCTCTTTCTCCGTGTAGGAGAAGGGTTGGAGATTATTCCACCATGCTGCTCCACTGCGGGTTAGTGGATATATTTCCTACTATGAGTAACGATCGCTCTTAGGTCAGTTACCGTTGACAGACCGTTATGGGTAGAAAACAGTCGGTAGTATTAATCAGTTGTCAGTAGTATACATTTGACATTAGCAGTTAGTTACCAGTAGCAGACAGTTATCAGTAGGCGACAATTGACAGTAATAAACAGATTTCAGCAGTAGACACTTGGCACTGGCAATCACTTACCAGTAGCAAACAGTTATCAGTAGGAGATAGTTGACGGCAGCAGTCAGTTATCAGTAGGATACAGTTGAGTTTTTTTTTTTTTTTTTTTTTTAATGTCACTAGGTCGGTAAACAAGCGTACGGCTCACCTGATGGTAAGCGATTACCGTAGCTTATAGACGCCTGCAATACCAGAAGCATCGCAAGTGCGTTACCGACCTAATCCCCAATCCCCCCAGGAGCTCTGGTCACCTTACTCACCGACAGGAACACAATACTGCTTGAAAACAGTATTATTTAGCTGTGATCTTCTGTAAGGTCGAGGTACTACCCCAGTCGGGCTGCTCCATATATTGAGCAGGAAATTCCTGCTGTGCCCTACCTCAGTTGTCGTCAGTAGTCACTTAGCATTAGCAGTCAGTCATTAGTAGCGGACAGCTATCGGTAGGCGACAGTTACAGCGCTGCGTACCTGTGGTCGCGGCGCTCGCGCTCGGCGGGCTCGGACTCGTCGCTGACGTCGGACAGCGGCTCCGTGGCGGGCGCGCGCCGCGCCGCCTGCGGCACACACATAGGGTCGCGACTGTTCGGACTATTGACTCTACCACATCGATTGTATTCTGCTATTACTAGTGTTGTAATTAATTTATTCTTTCTATATATATAGTATATATATATATATATATATATATATATATATATATATATATATATATATATATATATATATATATATATATATATATATATTATTCTATATATATAGTATAAAACAAAGTCGCTTCCCGCTGTCTATATACTTACATCTTTAAAACTACGCAACGGATTTTGATGCGGTTTTTATTTAGTAAATAGAATGGTTCCATAGGAAGGCTTATATGTATATGCATAATATAGTAGAGGAACACTGATAGTTTTTGCACCCGTGCGAAGCAGGGGCGGTCGCTAGTATAATATAATAATAATGTTAATCTTTCGTGTAATATGTTCTCTGTAGTATTTATATATTTATTTATTAATACTTTATTGCAAAATGCATTAAAGAATTGTACATAATTGTGTTTGCATGCAAACGAAAAAAAAACCGACTTCAATTATATCGACAAGTAATACAACGTAGGTAGACGAAAAATTAGTCAAATAAATACGCATTATCAAAGATTACTCTAAAAGTTGTAATCAGATCCCGATGAAATTTAAATGTGACCACATGATAAACATCGGCTTTCGATTAAATTGAAAATTACCAAAATCGGTACACCCAATAAAAAGTCATGCGGATTTTCGAGTTTGCCTCGATTTCTCTGGGATCCCATCATCAGATCCTGGTTTCCTTATCATGGATATCTCCTTTCCAACAAAAAAAGAATTATCAAAACCGGTTCATAAACGACGAAGAACCCGAACATACATTAAAAAAAAATATCGCATTGAGTAAACTCTTCCATTTTTTCAAGTCGCTACAAAAAGGCGGTCTTAATGCTAAAAGCATTCTCTACCAGCCAACCTTATGATGTACAAGAGCAGACGTTTGTAGGTGTGCAAAATTGAGTATTAGTAAAATTCACACTAAGAAGGAAAAAAAGGAGGAAATATAAGGTAACGTTAGTGGCAATACATACATACATACATACATACATACAAACATTGTATTGTGTCTCTTATATATTGTACTCTGTGACTATGAGCAATAGCGTGTACAACTTTTCTCTTAATAAAGCTTACTTGTATTCTGCAACTCAAACGTTATTTTAATTCACAAATTCAACAATTAATTAGGCTATGTATTGTTACTTTTGATCCTACGGGTCTTACCGCGAAATGGAAATCGTGTTAAGTCCCGTGAAGTCAAGTGTTATTCGCGATTGTTTGTTTACCGTGCCATGTGAGTGAGGAACTCGACACGCGAAAATTTTCACTTGATGTCAATCGATTATTATTGTAATATACTTACATTATTATTAGTAGGTTTCGAGGGGGCGGCGACGACGGGAGGTGACGGGTCACGATTTCTTTAAAAATAGATATAAATTTAAAAAAGTTACTTTTATAATTTTAACTATTTTTTTCAAACATAATAATATTAATTCGTACCTTATATTGTGCTTGTTACCAGTATCTGTTGAGGACAAAAGAATAGGATTATTACAACTATTGCAACAAGAAATACAATACAAATGAGATAGCAATATTATAAAATAAGTCTTCTTGTTAAAATGTTATTTGTTTTACATAATCATTTATATCTATCTCAAACAAACAGGGTCTCTTATGCAAAAATATGTGTGCTTTTATGAACGTAATAAATTTTAAATTTCTCAAAACCTATAATATTAATATTTTATATATAGTAATCAGTATAAATATTAATTTATATATTATAACAAAATTTTATTTATGAACTCACCGAGAGATGATATTAAATCAGCATCGACAACTTCTTCAAAAGTACAATCATCCGTTTCACTGAAGTGATACCCTTTAAAGATCCATTGGTGGATTTGATTTCTGAAAAAATATGATTACTTAGTAATTTAATTAAGGACTACATATGTATAAAAATTAATTAATTAAAACTAACTCTTGACTAATATTTAATGTTTAGTATGAAATAAAATTTGAATTCAAAAATTTAACTAATCATCTTTATATAAATATTTCTTCTGTGCGTGTATTTGTCACTGAACTACTAGACGCCTCGACCGATTTTGTTAAAATTTTGTACATATATTTCTATGGGTACATGGATGTTTTGAAAACACAACTGGACCCGGTAGGTGTAGCAATGTCTGCCGGGTCCGCTAGTAATATATAAATAACAAATCAATCCCAATTTTAATTGATGTTGATACATATCTTTATTGATTAAAACTAAGTCTATTCGTCGCTTATAGTCTAGGACATGGACTCCAGTCACTTGGACGTGACCGATCTAACGAAAGTTTAATAGTTTAATGAAATTAATGTGTAGTACATTTTACGACGTACATATGATGACATGACGTTACATACTTCTCCTGCTCGTAGACGTCCGTGTCGACGTTAACGGTCCGCAAACGGTCGTACTTGACGTCGACGCGCGCGACCAACCGATTCAGTATGACGGTGATGCGCTCGCGATACTTGCCCCGCGTGCGACTTTAGGAAGTCGCTGATCTAACGCAAGTTTAATGTACTATGACGTCACATACTTCTCCTGCTCGTAGACGTCCTTGTCGACGTTGACGGGCCTCAGACGGCCGTATTTGTCCTCGATGCGCGTTGCGAGGCGATTCATGATGACGGAAACGCCCTCGCGGTACTTCCCCTGAGAACGGAACGGCGCCAGCAGCGCGCATGCCTTGCCAAAGTGACGTTGCTAGAAACAACAAACAGTCTGTTATATGATTACTGATACAAGCCACAGTTGCTATATCCAAGAAACGGCTCGTTTTGATTATGAACCTTTATATTTTTGAACAAGAAGTGTTCTAAATCTAACGGTTCGTTTAGCTTACAAACCATTTATTAGTATGTCAACCGAGCATTATCTTACACTAGTCCAATACCCACCACATACGATAGTCACAACTAGGCCGCGTTGCTTTTTATATTGACAATAAATACCAACTTTGCTAATAAAACTTCTTTGTAACAATGCTATTTAAGCACATATCATAGAATAGTGAAGATGTAGTGTGTACAATTCGAACATAGAATAAAATCGATCTTAAAAAATTCGCCCATTTTCATGTGCTATAAAGTATACGTTAAAGTTACGTTAAAAATATCAAATAAATATAATAATAATAATATATTTTATTGCACATTTAAATAAAGAACAAAATTAAAATTACAAGCAATTATAGTAACAAATTGTACAACCAAGCGATCTTATTGCTAAAAAGTAATCTATGTTGCAATATATGTTGTAACTCTGATTCAGTTTATTAATGTGACTGTAAGATAATTGTATAAAACTCTCTAAATAAAGAGAAATAATTGTTTACCTGGACCTCCTTTCGCGTACAAAAATCGTATAGGATTTCTAATTTCTCTACTTACAATAAGTTTTTTTTTTTTTTTTTGTTAATTAAGAATCCTGTACTTGATAATTCTACAGGAGGGTTTTTTTATTAAGTGCAGAATTTTATTAGAAAATCGTAAAAATATAATTTCTGGTCAGCGGGTCTGAGTTGCCGGGCGACGGGCGGCCCGCGGCAGACGGCCAGAGGCCTTTGTGCCTTACGGTGAACTTGTGTCGCTCGCCATCGCTCGCTGCTCGTGCTTACGCGCAAATCTGTTTACTTTTTTAATCCAAGATAGGCATAAAAATGTAACAGACAGACAGACTTACTTTTGAACTTTGCAATTATATTTACTTTAAATAAAAAAATAATTTAAATTGTTCATTTTGAGCTGTGTACGAATATAAAGTTTGTCATTAAGCGCTGCTTAGTTTAAACTAGTGGTCTATCTAGTCTCTCGAGCCGATAACATTATAAAATAAAACATAAATTTAGTATATATATATATACAAATAAAATTGGAGTGTCCTTTTGTAATATTAAAATAACCGCTTTTTACTAAATGCATATGAATGTATACTCGATACATATACAAAAATAGCATTTTCACAATTTTTGTCTGTCTGTTTGTTCCGGCTAATCTCTGAAACGGCTGGACCAATTCTGACGGGACTTTCACTGGCAGATAGCTGATATAGTAAGGAGTAACTTAGGCTACTTTTATTTTAGTAATTCATGTATTTTATAACTGCGAACTGAACAATAACTTTTTTGTTAAATTTCACGCGGGCGAAGTCGCGGGCACACCTAGTAATTAATATAATTTTAGAGCCTAAATGATCGACACTACAAGAAGAATTAAATAATAATTATGGATGATCACAACTTGTACGCAAGCTCTTGGTCTTAGAAACGGATCAATCGCATGTCCTAGTAGTACAAGCTAGAGCCGGTAGATGGCCGAGTTTAATAACCTTTACGTAACACTGATCAAGTGAAGTGCGGGTGGATGGGGTGTGGCAAAATCTAAATGCTCAAGGTCATTGAGAAGGGGGAGCCTCTTAACTATTTTTTTTTAACTTAGGAACCAAATGTTTAAAGAACAAAAAGTACATAACAGAAAACTTAATTATAATATATCCAGTAATTTTTGTATGAGGTAGACTTTGTTATCATTGTAAATCATTAAACTTCTGCTTTACGTGTGTGTGGATGTTCGTATGGACGTGCAGTACTCACGAGGTAGTGGTAGCGGTGCCAGAAACAGGTTAGGTGGTTGACAATGGTGCGCGGGTAGCCCTGCTTCACGCACAGCACGCAGATGTACGAGGGCTCGTGGTGGTCCTCCTCCGGCGGGTGCTCCACCAGGTATTCAACGCCCAGCAGCGGAGCCCTACCGAACGATAGAAACGGTAACATAATTATCATCAAAGCATTTATTGTATACTCAGGTAGAGTACAGCAGAAAATATCCCACTCAAAATCTGGACGAACCGACCGAGAAAGTACCTCGACTTTACGAGAAAATCACAGCTAAATAATACTGCTTTCAAACAGTATTGTGTTTTCGAGGTGATTATAGTGACCAGAGCTCCTGGGGAGCGTTAAGGTTAGGGTCGACAATGCGCTTGCGATACTCCTGACGTTGCGAGCGTCTATAAACTAAGGCAATCTCTTGCCAACAGGTGAGCCCTACGCTTGTTTGCCGACCTAGTTGTATAAAACAAAAAAAATTAGTCAAAATAGTTTGTCAGTTTATGTTTAAATGGTCGTTACGTTTTCTGCGATTTTCTTATTTCTTAAGTATTTTATTCCCTTAGAACCTTCTCACTAAAGTATTAGAAACTTTAAAAAAAAATAGTAAATAAGTTAGTAATTAAATTTTAATGATTCGGCGACTCTCTAATATTTAAGAATAAAATGACAATTAAAAGCAACTTACTTGACATTATCCAATGTTTCCTGGATGTGGCAGCGCACGTTACGAAATTTGTCGTACTTCAGGTCCAGCTCTGAGGGAGTCTTCTTGAAGTCTTCCACCTCTTGTGCCATCTTTTGCAGGACTTTTTCTGTGGCTGTTTATGCGTTAAAATAAATAAATAAAATAAACGCCTCACACTTAACGGGCCCTACAGAATTTTCTTCTATTTCGGGGGCCAAAAAAAAACCCAATGAACCATCATAAACGCGCAGACCACGACAAATATCCAGTGTTGTGGCCGTTGCGCTAAGGCGTCGACATTATATATTTAATGAAATAACAAAAAATAATGGATTTCATGGTTAACAGGTTTAATTACTAAGATGGATCCAGTACGTCTATATTTTAATACCTGCTGTCTTTGAGACTCCTTTTTCATTCAATACATATGGATGTTCTTCAAAAATACTCAGAGGCCAAATAGTTTTCATGGAGAGCTTATTCTTGTGCTTCTTCCCAGATATATGAGTCTAAAATAAAATTGCCATGTATAATTACATTTTTAAACAATATAAATATTGAATAATTTCATATTACATTTTTTTTTTTTTTTTTTTTTTTATGACAAATAGGCAGGCATTTGACCACAATCTCACCTGATGTTAAGTGACGATGTGGTCGAAGGTGGAGCATGCCTGCCTAATAACAGCCTATTCACTCTGGCCTTGAAGGCACCCAGATTGTATCGTTCGGGAAACACAGACGCGTGCAACGAGTTCCATTCCTTAGCTGTGCGCATCAGAAAAGTAGAGCCAAAGCGTTTTGTGCGCGTAGGTGGCATATCGACGACATAAGGATGGAACGATCGACCGCGCCTAGTGTCCCGATGGCGGAAGGTTGTTGGGGGAATTAGATCGTGTAATTCCTTCGCACACTCACCGAAATATATTTTGTAGAACACCGACAGACGAGCTACCCTACGCCGATGATCGAGACTCTGCAACTTGGTGTCTGTCAGAGTAGGGTCACCTATGAGTCTCTTAGCTCGTTTTTCCACCGAGTCCAAAGTTGCCAGTTGGTATTTGGCGGATCCATCCCAAAGATGGCAGCAATACTCCATACAAGACCGAACTTGTGCTTGGTATAGTTGAAGCAGCTGTTCTGGAGTGAAGTATCGCCTGACCTTAGAGAGAATACCTAGTTTTTTTGCTGCAGTTTTTGCTTTGGACTCGATGTGTTGCCCAAAGTTCAGATTGGACGATAGCTCTACACCGAGGAGCTGTAGGGAGTCGGTAATTTCCACAGAAACATCCCGGAAAGTCGGAGCCAGGTGTAAAGGGCTCCGTTTAGAGGAGAACACACACGCCTGTGTTTTTGTAGCGTTGAACGTGACCAGATTGGCATCGCCCCATTCGGAGACTGCCTGGAGGGCGACGTTCAAGCGGCTGACCATATCCTCTCGACAAGACTGGATAACATCCTTACTAGCCCTTGCACTCGAAAAGTATCTGTCCGTCACTGTGCAGTCGTCAGCGTACCCAAAGGTACCGGGGACGAGCAGATCGTTAATATGCAGCAGGAAGAGGGTAGCGGACAAGACTGATCCCTGAGGAACACCAGCGTCGATAGCCTTTTGGTCCGACGAGTACCCGTCAAGGACAACTTGTATTGAACGTTCGCTCAGGAAGTCAGAAATCCAAGTGCAAAGGCCAGGTGGAATACCATATGAAGGAAGCTTGCTTATAAGGCTCGCGTGCCAAACCCTGTCAAAGGCCTTCGAGATATCGAGAGACACGACAAGTGCTTCGCCGTGTTTGTCAATGGCCTCACTCCAAATATGTGTGGCATACACTAGAAGGTCCCCAGTCGAACGGTGCTGGCGGAAACCGTACTGCCGGTCGCTGAGGAGATCGTTACCTTCCAAGTGGGCCAAGAGTTTGTTGTTTAGTTCACGTTCCATAGTCTTACAGAGTATGGATGTGACCGAGATGGGACGGTAATTGACAGGGTCTGCACGACTACCTTTTTTGGGCACAGGCTGCACGTTGGCAAGCTTCCAAGACTTCGGCACTTTGCCAGTCTTAAGTGACAGGCGGTACAGGCGTGTAAGAGGTGGAGACAACTCAGGGGCACAGGTACGCAGGACTATCGCTGGTATACCATCCGGTCCGCTGGCCTTGTTTACGTCTAGAGTTTGCAGGATTTTAAGGATCTCTTTTTGGCGTATGCGTACTTCTGCCATAATGCAGTCAGCACGAGTTGAGATTGGTGGTGCTTTTCCTGCAACAACCAGACGCGAGTTCTCTGCAAAAAGAGATGCAAACAAATCCGCTTTCTCTTTTGCAGAATGGGCCAGTGATCCATCAGTCCTCAGCAATGGTGGAAGTGACGGCCGACAAAAGTTAGATTCAACGGCTTTTGCCAGGGACCAAAACGCTTTGCTCCCAGAAGGGTAAGAAGCTAGTTTGGCCCCAATGCGGCTGATATGGTTGAATCTAGTCCTGCGTAACGTCCTTTTACATGCCTTGGCGGCTTTGTTAAAAGCTTTCTTCAAATTCCGAGAATTTGGAGACTTGCGCGCTCGAGCTTCAGTCCATGCAGTGTATGCCGACCGCTTTTTGGCTTCTGCACGATAGCATTCCGCATCAAACCATGGGCGAGCTTTTCCATTTGTCGCTACGTCAGAGTATGGTATAAAATATTCCATACCCTGACTTATTACCGCGGTAATGGCTTCAGCGCAGCTCGACGGATCATCAGAAGAAAAGCATACCTCTCGCCAAGGATAGGACGAGAAAAAGTGACGCATCTCATCCCAATCCGCTGCCTTATATCGCCACACTCGTCTTGGGCCACATGGGGATTCTTCGGGTGGGGAACAGACGGATATTGATTTTACCAGACAGTGGTCAGAAGTACCCAGTGGTGCAGAAACTGTTATTGAGTACCTGTCTGGATCAGTTGTTAAAAATAGGTCTAAGTAGTTGGCGGTATGAGAGTCTACGTCTGGTACCCTGGTAGCACAATTTACAAGCTGGGTGAGGTCCAGCGTCAAGGCTAGACTAGGCTACATTAAATGACTGCACTAGGTCATGTCAGCCAGCAAATCAATTAAATTACCGGTACACTAGTTACCTGTAAAATGCTCTCCCCGCTACACATAGCAGCACAAGGATAGCATAAGTATATCCATTTGCCGGAAATATCCCGCCCGCGTCGTTCCACCATACAACGGATCCCACCATCTTCGGTCTTGATCTTCAAACTGTTAAGATGTTGTTGAAACTCCTGTTCGGCCTAAAATGTAAACGAACCTATTATAGCTAATCCAAATCAGCTAAGAATAAATTCCTAAGACCTATATCTGATATACAATCTGAAGTTTAGCTAAAACCTAAAAAACGAAAATCGCGGTTGAACACGGTCGAATTTCTAGAATTGTGTAAATAGTCAGGGTTAGAAATCAAATAAAAGAGACGATCGAAAATTGCCGTTTATTAAAATAAAATGGTTTTTTTTTTTTTTTAATATACTTACCAAACTCCCACTTTGTTAGAGCGAAAATTACTTGTACACAGTGCGCGATAAACGATAATAAAATATTCACAATAAAACATACATATTATTACGTAAATACCAGTAAGATATTTAATAAAATGTAAATCTCACTGATTCGTAGTCTCACACCTCTTTTTCAAAACACAGTAGTTTTGCATTCTCAATTTTATTAGAATCTTCTTAGTACGTAAAGAAAATAAAAGGTCAGGAAATCCGAATGTATACCTAGCGTATACCAAAAATGCGCGATAAGTTTGCAATAGCAATCTTTCTACAGACAACTATTCTAACGCTAACCGATAACTAAAAAAGCATACTTCACCTCATAACTCCTCACAAAACACGCATTCAAACTTGGATATTTGTATTATTAGGAATATCGAATTTTTTTTTTTTTTTTTAGGCACTAGCTGTCACTATAAAAAGGATTGGGTTGGGCTTAGTGCCCATTTGCCGTTTGACACTCAATTCGGATAGGAATAAAAACGGAGCATAGAAATGTTTTATGATATAGATTCATTTGTTAATTACCCTTGTAATAAAAACTGACAAGTCCAACACTGTTCATTGAAGTGGCGTTCCTGGGGGGAGGGGGTTGCATGGTCCCGGGCGGCACACATAAGATGCCGGCAAAATTCTGCCTATCAACAGCATAAAAATACGAAAGAGAGAGCAGTAGCCATTACTAGAAAACTTTAATGCAATCGTTACCACCAACACGCACAGCGTGTTTAGATTAATCTCTATCACTATATCGGCAATATGCTAGGTATGTTAATGATTGTTACTTTTATAGTAGGCGTATTTTAAAATACAGCGACCAAACGAATAGTTTGCCGTCCCATAAATCAAGGGGGAAAAGGCAAAAGTGGACTATATATTAGGAATATGTTTATAGAAAAAAAAATTGATTAATCGATTATTTTCTTTGGAATTCTTCGGCTGACTTTTTTTTAGCACCTATTCCGTATATTGTCTTGTAAAACTCCATGAAACTAACAATACCCATTATATTTCGGCTAGCCTTATATCATAAATTTATCTAGTTACAGGAAATATATTTCTGCTGACCTTTTTTTACGCACAAATCGATTATGTTTTTACTTCACTAGTACCTACGTTTTTTATTTTTATTTTATTTATTTAGTACCTACGTATACAGGACTTGCATTGCCCCTCGCAGCCTGCTGCCCCGGGCCGTGGCACTTTTGGTCCTAGGGTAAATACGCCCATGAAAACTGCTAGTGTATAATCTTCATATTAGGTCGGGGGAAAAATTTCTTCGTATTTTATATATATTCAATATAAGATTTTACAAACTTTTTTTACATTACTCATAATATAGTACCATTTTGTTCGATAACTTGCCGTTATTTCGTAGGTAGTGACAAGATTCCGTTGCTGTAGATATTTTAGGACTTCTCATTACAAAACCGCGACAAGTAGATTTTTTAGTCCTTTCTTGACGTGATCTTTACGCTACCTAAAGAATTCTGAATTCTGAATTCTGACCTACAGATGGATTAGATGGAAATCTGAGGGTACCAGATCGAAGCTATGTGGTCCATGCATTAAGACTTCCCAGTTGAACTCTCTCAATGCTTGTTGAATGAGAGTTAGGCGTTGTCGTGATGAAAGACCACACCTTTTCTGTTGATCAATTCTGGCCACTTATTCTCAATTTCTTGCTTAACTCTCAGCTCATCAGTTGTTGACAGTAGAAATCCGAAAAGTACATAATAAATGATGCTCTTCCAGTCCTACCATACATCCAACATCACCTTATTGCGTGTCAACCCGAGTTTCGCGATAGTCTGTGCAGCTTGACCGACCTTCTCTTTCGTACATTCTTATCGTAGGTGATTAACTTTTTGTCACCAATGACCAATCTTATCAAAAATTGTACGTTATCTTTACTTCTTAAGAGAGAATCGCAAATGAGTACACAGTCCGTTAGGTTTCTTTCAGTGAGTTCGTGTGGAACCCATATATCGAGCTTTTTTTATAGCCAGCCCTTTTTAAATAGGTCAAAATAGTTTTATAACCCAATTCTCAGATCTTCAGCTTTATCGTCACTACTCCAATGTCGATTTAGCTCCACTTTTTCTAAATGCCACGTAACTGGGCGGCCAAAGCGAACTACAACTTTGACATCAAAATTTCCTGACTGAAAACGTTACGATACAAAAAATTTTCCCGGTTTGAGTCGCATTTTTTCCCTTTTTAAAGTACAACTTTAAAATATACCAAATTTTTTCGTTGGATCAAATAACAAATGAAACGTGGTGTGAAACTGGGGTTTACTTTTTAATTTCGTTTTTAAAACATTACCTTTTCACTGTATCGAAACCAGTCTGTTACAAACAATACAAGCAAAAGATTTTATTGCAATTTTTCACTAGAAAATACGAAGACTTTTTCCCCGACCTATTATTATAAGCTATGTAGTTAGCTTAAGTTGTCTGGAAAAATGAACTAAAGTTGTCTTTACAGGCAAGAATTTATAACAATTTTTTGTCAATAAATCAGTTTATTAAGCTTGTCATCCAATCTTCTTATATATAAAAATGAATCGCAAAATGTGTTGCTAAGCGCAAAACTCGAGAACGGTTGGACCGATTTCGCTAATTCTTTTTTTAAAATGTTCCTTGAAGTACGAGGATGGTTCTTAAGGAGAGAAAAATTCAAAAAAAAAAATTAAATTTCCTTAAATAGTCTAAAAACAATACTTTTCTATACTCCCATACAAAAGATTTGTGATAATACTTAAAAGTCAATTTGAACTTTAATACCATACGATAAAGTTTGTGTTAGGCGATACGAAGTTCGCCGGGTCAGCTAGTATTTTAATAAATCTAATAGTGAACAACAAAGCTAACAGTCGAAATACAAGAAGTAGTCCTCGCAGTGGCGGATTTACTAGTAGGATGAGTAGGTTGGGGCAAATGAGTCTCGAAAATTTAACGAAAATCTCAATATTTCTCTATTTTCTCACTCTCACAATGTTTGAATAAAAAAAATACTACACGCTCTATAAAATATACTTTTGAGACGATGAATATAAATGATACATTCAATTGAAGTGTCTGTTTGTAATATTAAATTAACCGCTTTTTACTTAATCTCTCTTACTGTCTGTTTGTTCCGGCTAATATCTGAAATGGGTGAACCGATTTTGAGAGGGCTTTCACTGGCAGATAGATGATGTAATAAGGTGTAACTTAGGCTACTTTTATTTTAGAAATTTATTTATTCAGTAACTTTGCGAACTGAATAATATTTTTTTTAATTCCACGCGGACGAAGTCACGGGCACAATAATACCAGTACTAGTAGGGCTCAAAATTTATTTAATAGTGAACGAATACTAAAATAAATAAATAAAAAGATTATTTTTAAAGTTGAATCCAAAAGTTTGATCAATTCTTTGGTTTCATCTTGTTTTTTATAATAAATAATAATAAAACGTTTCACACTCAGAGGTCCCCACTATGATTCACTCATGGGTCCGAAAACATACACAATACACAAGTACAAACGCCCAGAACACTCAGTCCTACCGTGACCGTGGCTGTAAAGTACCCGAAACGTCAGGAATTTAAAAAACTTAATAAACCGCGATAAAATTCGAAAAAGTTGTTTCTTTGTAAATTTTGGGTGGTGTGGGTTTGAGAATCGGCCAAAATCTATTTTTCACACCCCTAAGTTATAAGCGGGGGCGAGGGGAATAAGGGGGGTTAATAACATATATGGCAAAACAACGTTGGCGGCGTCAGCTAGTCTTCTTAATACATAAAACAAAGTCGGGTTTGTTCGAACAGTTATAACGCACCAAGAACAGCTTGACCGATTTTCATGTTTTTTGATTTGTTGTATTTGCCTCCGTCCCGAATAGCAAAATAACTATTAAAAACATTGGATAGTTGACGTAAATAAACACATTTTTTTGTGTTTACATAACAAATATTTATTTTATATTTTATATTTAGTATCAGCATTGCGAAGCCGGGACGGGTCGCTAGTTGTTAAATAAGAAAGGGTTAATTAAGGCAAAATTTTAATGTTTTAGCCACAAATGTTGCCAAAACATTAAAAAATAAACATAATTATGTAGAATTAAAAGTTTCGTCAATTTTATGTTCTTCAACAGTAATAAGATATTACTGTAAATGAAACGTAATATTCTTTACGATAAAGTATTGTCCGGGGAGACTTGCAGATGTTTTAAGAATATTTTAAGCCTTAGTATATGCAACTTCAGCTAAAATAAAAATTTATAGATAAATTTGCCAAAAAATCGTAATAAAAATTGTTATATTTCCCTAGGCCTGTGAATAGAATGTGTGTATAGGATATTTTTTTTGAGGTAGGGCACAGCAGATATCCTGCTCCAAAATTTAAGTAACCTGTACTAGGGATATCTCCTTTCCATCAAAAAAAGAATTATCAAAATCGGTACATCCAGTAGAAAGTTATGCGGTATAATACAACGTAGGTCGACGAAAAAAGCGTCAAGTAAAAACGCATTATTAGATATAACTCGAAAAGTAATTGTTAGATCTCAAATAAATTTAAATGGGACCAATTGACATACACCAGCTTTCGATTTAAAAAAAATTGTCGAAATCGGTCCAACCGGTCAAAAGTTCTGATGTAACATACATTAAAAAAAAAATACAGTCGAATTGAAAACCTCCTCCTTTTTGGAAGTCGGTTAAAAAGCCATTTCTTTGCATATACATTAAAAGTTTTTTTTTTCTCTAGTTTAATAAAATGTGTACAAGTGATTTAAGTGTGAAATTATTGTGATCACCAGAAACCACAGAGCATTGTAGATATTGTCCTAGTTTCTTTCTCAGAATAGATTATTTTTACTAGCTCACAGTGGTGAATTTGACACTGTAATTTTAAAAAATATAAAATGTATATACATATCTTATATTTAAAATTGTCGTGTCCCAATGTTAGTTAAAATACTCTTCCGAAAAGGGTGGACAGATTTTTATAAAATTTTGTGTGCATATCAGGTAGGTCGGAGAATCGCTCAACATCTATTTTTCATACGCTTTAGTTATGAGGGAGGGAGGATTAAGGGGTTTATAACATATGTTAGCTGTGTGGCTACGGCAGTAAAGAATATAGCCACCCTCTCTTCCCGTGGGTGTCGTAAAAGGCGACTAAGAGATAACACAGTTCTACTACCACGTTGGAACTTTTAAAGCCGACCGATGGCGGGATAACCATCCAACTGCTGGCTTTGAAATACACAGACCGAAGACAGGCAGCAGCATCTTCGGTGCCACAAAGCCAGTCCTGCGGTCACCAACCCGCCTGCCCAGCGTGGCGACTATGGGCAACACATGAGTTCACGCTATTTTTGGCGCGAACTTGGGGAGCCTATATCCAGCAGTGGATTGCGATAGGCTGAAGTGATGATAATGATGATAACATATATGGCAAAACAACGTTTGCGGGGTCAGCTAATATATTTGTTTTACTTTATTTTATATAATTTCTTATATTTCTTTATTTTTATAAAATAGAATGTAAGTATTAAGATCACTAACAAATAAAAATTTAAAACCAAAGTAACTTTATTGTTATCCTCTGTTCTGTATTTTAAGAGCCATTTCACAAAAATTGGTAACAATCCGCGAAATTGTAATATTTTGACGTTGTTAATCTCAGTATTGGATCCAAAATGTAATTTATATTTTTGAAATATAATAGAGCAACCTTTAGTAGTTGTAGTAAGATAATGGATCAGAATTTTGATTTATATTGTGTGTACAAATTTATTAACCTTTTCATCAGCCACCTCCTTGGGTAAACGGTCGCAATGTATACTTTGAAAACCTATTTTTCAAAAACCTCTACCTTAAAACTGCATAAAAAATATGGTAATATGTAGAATATGTTTTTACATACATATAATCACGCCTTTTTCCCGTACGGGTAGGCAGAGACCACTTCTTTCCACTTGCTACGATCCTTACATACTTCATTCGCTTCGTCCACTTTCATTATACCCTTCATACACGCTTTTCGGTTTAGGGTACTCTTGACCTGGCCTTTTTTTAAGACGTCAATTATTTGGTCTCGGAACGTCCGCCTAGGTCTACGCCTTCCGACCCTTCCATCCACACTCGCCTTATACACTTTTTTCGTCAATCGTTCTTCACTCATTCTCTCGACATGGCCAAACCATCTGAGCATAACTTTCTCAATTTTTGTCACTACATCTTCTTTCAAACAACAACGTTTCCTTATCTCACTATTTCTTATCCTGTCACTCAGTTTAACTCCTATCATACTTCTTAACGCTCTCATCTCAATTGCACTTATTCTGCTTTCATGTTTCTTCTGCTATACCCAACTTTCACTTCCGTACATGAGTGTCGGAACCAACACCCCCTCATGCACAGCCAAACGAGACTTGTTAGACACCTTCAAACTGCTCATAAAGGAGTGCAAAGCTCCATTTACCCCGTTTCCTGCATTCACTCTTTTTTCAATATCACTCTCACACTTTCCATCTCTTGTAAACTTTAAACCCAGATACACAAACTCATTTACCTGTTCAATATGTTCATCTCCAATCACGATATTGCAGTCTGACACTGCCTCATCTCTTTCAAACACCATCACTTTCGTCTTCTTTACATTCATCTTGATTCCCTTTCTTACAAAAGCTCCACTAATAGCAGTTAGTATCTCCTGCAAATCCTCGGCCGAAGACGCAAGTAATACTTGGTCATCAGCATAGAGAAGACATTTGACGAGTAACTCATTCATTCTCAACCCATTTTCATTCTCTTTTAAATATATCAAACAATTGTCCATGAACAGATTAAACAGCCACGGTGACGCTACACATCCCTGTCTAACACCTTTTTCGATATTAAACCATTCAGTGTATGTCCCGTTTATCCTCACACAAGCACTAGAATCACTACAAAGAGATTGCAATGCTCGCATAAGGACACTGCTCACACCATTCACGGACAATGCTGACCACAATTCATTCCTCATCACTCTATCATAAGCCTTTTTTAAATTCATGAACGCGCAATAGACTTTTTAGTTTTTAGCCAAACACTTTTCAGCTATGCACCGCAAAGAAAAGACCTGATCCGTACATCCCATTCCCTTTCTAAATGCCGCTTGTGCATCCCATACTTTTTCGTCTGTTTCATTTACAACCCTCTCAATCAACACTTTTGCATACAGTTTACCGACGACGCTGAGGAGGCTTATACCGCAGTAATTTATGCAGTCTTCCCGTGACCCTTTTCCCTTGTACAATGGGACGATTACGGCTTTGCACCAGTCTCCCGGTACTACGCCCATTTCGCCAGCAGAAAATTGAAAAGGCGGTACAGCTGGCTAGCCACTATGCCATGCCCAGCCTTCGACATTTCGACGGTAATCCTGTCATACCCTGCAGCCTTACCTAATCTCATACTTTTCAACGTTTTCACTGTTTCATCCATGCTTATCTCACTTTCATCACCATTTATACTCTCTTCCATGGAAGGTGCCGTATGTTGTACCTGCACTTCCTCTCTTTCGAAAAACTTTTAAAATACTCTTTCCATCTATTTAACACACATTCTTCTTCTTTTATAATACTTCCATCTTGAGGTAGAGGTTTTTTCTCTAGCAGTTTTGATGGATTTCCAGAAAACTTTATGTTTGACTGGAAATCTTCAGTGAGCCTTCTATCAAAATTATCCTTTCGTCCTTCTTTCTTTCTAGACACAACTTCTATCGCCGCTAATTTCAATCTTTTATACTTCGTTCTCACTTTCTTTATCTCGTCGTCCGTTGCTTTTTGAACTTTATGGTTAGCTTTTGTCGCTAATCATCCAATCCCAACCACCACCATCACGATCCAACCACGCTTTCTTCTTTTCTTGCACAGCCTTTTGTACATCTTAATCCATCCACACATTATAGTTCTTTCTTCCTTTCCTTCTTTTAGCTACCCCGCATACCTCAAGAGCAATATTCACGACCCCTTTCTTAAATTTATCCCACTAATCTTCAATCACACTTATCTCTTCTATACCTTTAAAACTTCCTTACAGTTTCTCTACATACTCGTTTTTCTTTTCCTTTCCTTGAATGTTTTCCACTTTCACTTTGTCCAAAATACTCGTAGGCTCGGCCCTTCGGTGTCGCCACCGTTCAAAGAGGCCACGCAATCGGGCTACGACCAGAAAATAGTCTGTGTCGAGGCCTACACCGCGGTATGCTCGAGTATCTAGCACTTTCTTCCTCAGTCTTTCATCCACTATTATAAAATCAATCATACTTCTAGATCCACCCTCATCTCTTGTATACAAATGGATCTTTTTGTGGTCAAACATTGTGTTGGCCTCGCAAAGATTCCATTCCAAAAAAAAAAAAAAAAAACATATTTCTATAAACTCTTACAATTCATCGCCGAGTCTCCCTAGTAAGTAGTCAGAGACACTTGTATTGGAAATGACTCGCTACTTCCCAAATTCCCAATTCCAAGCATACTTCAAGCAGGTCATTCACTCTCTCTTCCCCAAACGTACTCAGAACTCTTTCATACCCATTACGCTTTACTCCAACCCACCCATTAAAGTCCCCTAACATCACGATCCGTTCATTTTCTCCGCACTTATTCAAGACATCTCTCATGCTATCCCAAAATTCCTCTCTCTCGTTGGGCGTTTGATGACCCAACTCCGCGGAGCTCTGTCGGTGCATAGACCCCAAGGATAAACAAGCAGGTGAGTCCGACTTTTAGCCTGATCCAGAGGAGTCTTGGGCTTACACATTCATGCTCCATGACACATTCAACCATTCGAGAGGAAAGAATCACACCAACACAAACACACACAAAATTCTGCACAGCCATCTCTTTCGCTCACACGCGCCAAGCGACTGTTGTTATAGTGTGATAAGCCGCATTTGATACTTTCATAAAAATAAAAAGATATGCCAAAATTACTGTAATGATATAATGATTATTTCGGAAAACAATTGTATAATTTAATTTTTTTTTCTCACATGATCAATACAAATAAATAGGCATTTAAATCTGTTTGTCTTGTTATTTGGTAATAAATGTTTGTCGATGTCATTGACTTTATAAAAAAAAATTAAAGCCGGCAAAATTTGATGGTCTACTTGTATCCAAAACTATGCAACTCACATTCACACTAAGATTTTCTGGAGCATCATAAAATGCTATTTTATTTATATCGTAAATATTAGATTCATTCGTAAACTCAAAAACTAAATCAATTAAAAAAAATTGTATCATAAAATCGTTTTTTTATTTTTATTTTAAATTTATTGACTGTTGTTATATAATATAATCTAAATTTTTAACAACTAAATTATGTAAAAAACTTTTTATACCATAGTGATTAATTTTTAATATACATTAGAAAAAGATCAAGATGGTTTTTTTTGGTTGTCACACTATACCAAATAGCACAAAGATCGCGCGGCTCGTACGAATTGCGCGATGCGACCAAATATAACTTAAGTTGCAGAGCGATAAGTTGTGAAATGGCTCTTAATTGTTTGTTAGTACAAAACTAAATTAGACATTCATTTTCGTTTTTTTTTATGAATTTAAGAAACTTACTAATAGTATTTTTAGTTTCTTATTCTATTAATTATTTATTTGGAAAAATATTTTCTGTAAAATAATTTTAATGTAATTATAATATTATAATTTTTTTCTATAAAATAATAAATTTTTATCCTGTAAAGTCTGTTATTCTTGTGTTTTGTGAAACAAAATATTACTTAATCTTTTAATTATGTTAAACAATGTAAATAATACAACCATAACTATTAATACTAATCTAAATTGTAGTTTAAATTGAAAAAAAAAAAAAGAAATTCAATCTTACCTTAGTACAAGGTGTTTCTTCGTCAATATCTGGTTTCTTAGGCACTTCTGTCACAGAATCTTGATAACCCTCCGCTCCAGGAGGACAGTCGGGGAGGTCCATCTTGAAGCACTAAACACTTAACAGTTTATGGCCAGAGAATGGCCATAAACTTTTATCACTTATTTAATTTTATTTTTAAAGTTTATTTTTAATTCTTCTTTCTTCTATCTTCAAACAGCAAACTGGAAGACAAATCACTGTAGTCAGTATTTTATTTTATTTGCTATGTAGTATATTATTACAGAATAGACAAAATGATACTTACACACTCATTTTTGCGATACTTACTGATTATCATGCATGCTTGTTAAATCACAATAATTATGCAAATGCATGTGGCTTACAATTAATTGTTACAACATACATGTGAATGTAAAAAATTCTTTTTCACATTATTTAAAATGGTTTATGTCTAAATTTATCTTAACTATAAAACATACTTGCGTTAAATATTTCCGCATTACGTTTAACTAATTCTTAAAGAGCTTACACTATAATTACTAATTAAAGATACATACACTAACTTAAAATGTTATAATATTTTTGTGATTTTATAGTAATTTATTAATTATCAGTGTCTAAAAGAGATTAATTTACAGTATTTTAAGAAAACAATAAACATTAAATAAATAGATACCTTTATAACTATTTTATGTCTGACTTTAAGGTATAAATTTTAATTTATACTATGTACGAGGCTAGCTTTTCTATAAATTATTAAGCATTATGCCTTGCTATATTAAGTAAGGTTTAGTTATAATTAATTGTCACTATAGTCGTCACAAAATAGGAGACCCATTTTGACATTTGACAAAGGCAGCACGAAACTGTAAGATACTATAAAAGAATTATAACATAGTGTTTTAAAAAAATACTTCCATTTTGTTGGAATATATTGAGATTATTCTTTTTGCGGTTACTTTATAGTAACATGCAATTTCTAATTATTACGAAAATCTTGAAAAACAGTGACATTCTAAGTCTTTTTTTTTAATACTAGTGCTGTAACTAATTAATTACTGAATTTCGCCAGCTTCATTCGATTTTAATTATAATTAAACATTGTGTTGTGATCTTTACTGAAAAAAAGAGCTTGGTGCTCAAAGCCGTAAATAATATTTTGATTTGGCAAATAAACCGCAATAAAATCCAAAAAAAAAGTTTCATTAGGTAAAGCTTTAGATTAGGTAAAACCGAATTTCGGGACCGGGGGGAAGGGGGGGAGAGGGTGGGGAACGCTACCCCTCGTACCACTGTCACACCTCAGAACCCCATGGTTATGGAGATATCCATGGTTAAAGTTTTGAGGTTAGAAGAAGAATTTCGAAAGTTAGAGGAACGCTTGGCTCCGGCGCTGCAGAAAGTGCAGCCTATCCGCCCTTGCGTGCGAAAGCACGCTCACTCATGCTCCGTTCCGCAGCGGAGGCGGCACAAAAAAAACACTCTAGGGGTAGGACAGACCAAGACCACGTGGACAGTGGGGTGCTCCGATTCGGTTTTGGGTATTTTTCGAATTTCTAAACCTATATTCTAGCACGCAATGTTACTAATTTTATTAGAATATTATGTCTGACGCGTTATTTTGTTTAAAAGTGTCGATTTGTCACACAATGCAAACAGTACGAGCACAAAGGTATTATAATAGCTTTAAATTCTTCTTCTAACCTCAAAACTTTAACCATGGATATCTCCATAACCATGGGGTTTTGAGGTGTGACAGTGTTACCTTGTATAGATTCCCCTACATACCCTTAGTTTTACCTAATCTAGATCTTAGCCTTGTATTATTTCAAATTACGCACAATATTAAAGTTTAAGTTAAATTTATGATCAAAATTTTAATCAAATGCACTTTACATCACATAATTTAATTGATCACATACTCATATAAACTTAAATCGATTTATCGTGAGTATTGAATACCAAGTCGTATGGTTACTTTACTATTTACGTCTTGATGACAAATATCAAAACGGGCCTCTTATTTTGTGATGACTATAACAGCATATATATTTTCTATCAATCAAGATAAACTTTGTGTAATGTTCTATGCAAAGTGCAATGTCAGTTGTTTAAAACCTTTGGTAAAATCAAAATAACCCCACAACAGATACCTGTGTTACTTTTAGCGATTTCATTTTATTAGTTTTTCATAAATATTTGTAAACAATGATGCTGTCTTTGAAAAGACCACATAGATAAAAGTAATATCACTAAACTTATGTTTAGCTTTTGGAGGGCACGTGAGAAATTTAAAATGATTACTATATCATGTTAAAATAACAAGAAAATAAGTAAATTTCCGATTAGAGTACTTACCACTTAGGAAGTTTAATTAAACTCACTAGAAATTTAAAATATACATACGTTGATAATATACTTACAATACGTAATAATTATATTCATGGCCCGGCAAGTCCTTAAGATCGAATGGTACTTTTTGCTTATATAAAAAAAAATACTTATCCTAAGATAGAATAATACAAATTATAAAAATGATTATTTTAAACAACTACAGTTTTAGTATATTTATGTAAAAATTCATTGAAAAACTGACCTTTTGGAAATCTGGATGACTTTCCACTAAATGTTACTTTAAACGTTCGATTTGTCTACGAACGGAATGTCATCGAACCGCAGCATCCGCTCTGCGTACACAACATTATTCAGTAATTACTATAAAAATACTTATGAATATTGACGTCTATGATTCCATAACAAGTTAATCCAATTGTTATTTACCAATAATTCATTGAGGATTTACAGTAAGTTTCACGTTTGGCTAGACGTTTGGTAGCTACAAATTTACCATTACCACAGATTACAAAATTCACAACATAAACACAGAGTATCCAGCGATTGAGCGATCTACGTAAGATTGCCGGTGTAGGGTGAATGAGGATTACGGAAAACCGGTATATCTGGCGCGAACTTGAGAAGGCCTATGTCCAGCAGTGGATTGTGATAAGCCGAAGCGATGATGATGATCAGCGGTAACGCTAGGCGTCGGTGACGTCAGCCACCGCCGACGGCCTCGCATCTGACGGTGCCTCGCAAATAAGTTTTACTAGCTACTTATTTATTTTCGTTTCGTCAATCATCCTAGTTTAGGTAGCCGACCTTAAACAATTCGGGAAAAAGCTAAGCAGATGATTTCATTATTTTCGAACACATGCCTGATGGAAATGTACTTTACGGATATTCAGAATCGCCCGTCTGGCAGTTGGCTATGAAATTAATATATTTTTTAATTTTCAAAAATTGACTCTTTTACTTCAGTCTGTAATATCCCACTACTGTCAGTAGTAGACGTAGTACTGATGATGACAACCGGGACTGACGGCTTAACGTGCTCTCCGAGGCACGGTGGGCAGATCCACAAGGACAACAATTGACTTTCTAGTTAGTACTAAATATTGAATTTTTCACTTTTTTTGCTATTTCAATTGTTCTTTATTGTTCGATCATAAATTTTGTTTATTGGTTTAATTTTTCTTTTTTCAAAAAGTTAATCTTAAGTTAGCGGGGGCAACTAAGTTTTTTTGTTCTTCAATGTTTGATCATAATTTTTTTGTTCGTTTTTAGTTTTTTTAATTTTCAAAATTTGACTGAAGTTAGAACTAAATATTGATTTTTTTAAAATACTTTATGATTATTTATACATTGTTCGATTTAAAAAAAAAAAACATTACTTCGTCTTTCGTTATCTTCTGATTCAATGAATTTTTTTTTTTTTTATTCTATACTAATTAATTTTCACTGCGCATGCGTAAAATGACATATTGTGTACGATAGAAATCCCCCAATAGTAACGAGTTAAATTTGAAAACCTAATTATCTAATCGATTTTCTTTTAATATTAAAATATATGTAATTGCTAATACCTTTTTTTATTTCACCCGGCGGCATTGCCGCTCGGCATAAACCCAGTGCAACTGTTTGTAGCACACTAAAGCTTACTCAAAAAATACTCAATAAATCAATAATATTTAAATGTAACCACAAGACAAGCATTCACTCTCGATTAAAACAAGACTCATCAAAATTATTTATATAGAATAAACTGTTACCCAAGCTAATGCAAGTGAAAAATTGAATATTTAGTGCTAAATGGGGTCAAATTTTGAAAATAAAAAATAAAAAACTATAAACGAACAAAAAGAAATTATGATCAAAAATTGAAGAACAATTAGCGGACAATTGTAATAGCAAAAAAAAAGTAAAAAAATCATTATTTAGTGCTAGCTAGTCAATTTTTTAAAATTAAAAAAAAAACTAAAAACGAACAAAAAAATTTGATCCAACAATGAAGAACAATCAAATTGAAATAGCAAAAAAATAATAAAAAACTGAGTTGCCCACAATGAATATTTTGAGTAATTTGGTTTAATTTATGACATCAATTATTTGAAATCTATACCAAAAGAGGATCTTCTCGCTCAAACATTAAAGGCGAAAACAGTGACATACAGCCTTTCAAATTATATGAAGAACATCAGCTTTTAAAATCTAATTTATAGATACTATTAACGACGCGAAACAACTCAATACATTTTAGAAAATGATTTCGAAGAAGTATATCGAAATGTTTACATTACAGTTAGAATCATCCCCACAATTCCGGTCAGTACAACTTCCCTTGAGAGAAACTACTCAAAGTTGAAATTGATGAAGACCTATTTCAGAAGCACGATGAGCCAAGACAGATTATTCGCGTTATCAGTTCTGTCAGTCAAAGCTGAAATAGCGGCTAGTCTTAGTTACGACACTATCCTGAAAAAATTCAGTGAGGCTACAAGCCGAAAAGTTCGACTATATTCATTTCTTTGTGTGTAATTATTCTTCGTCGTCATTTGATTATCAATAATTAAACTCGTTTCTTTATTTTATAATTTGGCTACTTAGTTTAACATTTTTTTTGACTGCGAAGTAATATAGGCCTCGCGAACTTGATGTCGCCGACGTTCACATGTGGTCTAGCACCGCTACTGATGATAATGATGATGATGATAATGGGGCGACGACAACGTTTTAATGTTAAGTTTTACCTGTAAATAGAATTATAACGTTCATCATCATCATCATCATCATCATCATCATTGCTGCCTATTGCAGTCTTCTGCTGGACATAGGCTTCCACAAGTTCGCACCAAAAATGGAGTGAACTCATGTGTGTTGACCATAGTCACCACGCTGGGCAATCGGGTGGTAACCGCAGGGCTGATTTTGTCGCACCGAAGACGCTGCTGCCTGTCTTCAGCCTGTGATTTCAAAGCTAGCAGTTGGATGGTTATCCCGCCATCGGTCGACTTTTTATGTTCCAAGGTGGTAGTAGAACTTTGTTATCCCTTAGTCGTCTCTTACGACACCCACGGGAAGAGAGGGGGTGGCTATATTCTCTACTGCCGTAACCACACAGCGTTACCGCACCGAAGACGCTGCTGCCCACTACCAGTTTCACTACCACCTTGGAACTAAAAAGCCGAACGATGGCGGGATAACCATCCAAATGTTGGCTTTGAAATACATAGACCCAAACATTCAAATAATTTTAATTATTTACCCACCACTAGGGTGACGAAGAACCATAGATACAGTGCGCCAGATAGTAAGCGGTTACCGTAGCCTACGGACACCTGCCACTACAGGTGCATTACAAGCGCTTTGCCGACCCTATTTTTGACCTTTCTCATGAGGTTTAGCTTTTTTACATACTACAGAAATGTAGCACTACTTGAGAGCAGTGTTATTAAACTATGATCTTATGTAAGTTTCTACAGTCGAGAGTTCCAGATTTTTAGTAAAATTTTTCCTGCCTCAATAATTAATTTCCCACGTTCTTTTAGATTCACCGTCGTTTCCCACTCACACAAAGTAATTGATGTCGTATTTCGATCAAAATAATGTTATATCTAGCTACAAAAACCTATCTCAAGACAAAAAGTAATATAAGAAGAGTGTACTAAAAAAGGGCAGTTGAAGGTTGTTGACTTCCAATTCTGTCATACATAGCATAAAATTCCGCAAAATTATTTTTTACTCAGTTCTGATCGATTTTTCAAAATGTATACTACTCTGCTATTCTATTCGGCACCCATACTCCATAGAAAATACTTTTTTGACCGACTTCAAAAAAGAAGGAGGTTCAAATTCGATTGTATTTGATTATGTGTGTTACCTAATGCGTAACTTTTTAAGGGTGTACCGACCTTGATAACTCTTTTTTCGAAAACTGATGCGTCATGTGGTTCCATTTTTTAATCGAGATCTGGCTAGTACTTTGTGAGTTAACCCAAAGCATGCGTATTTGATTGACTGTTTTATCAACGACCTACGTCGTATTACTTGTCGATGTAATTGATGTTGGTTTTCTCTGGATGCGACCTATAATAAAAATGTATTTAACGGATCGCTGTCCGTACATGGCAGATATATGAAATTTATCAACGCAATATAATAACACCAAAAACAATGATTGTTAGAATTTTTGTCTGTTTATCTATGCGTTTGTGCACGCTAATCTCAGAAACGGCGTATCTGATTTAGACATGGTTTTCACCAATATATCGTGGTAAGCTTCACTTAACATTAGTGTTTATTTTATGTCAATCTGTTTATAAATAAAAAAGTTATACCAATTCAGAGATCACGTTGAGTGTTTATAATCCAAAATAAACCAAAAGATATATCCAAAAAACTGTCTTAAGTCACTATTTTACGCGGACGAAGTCGTGGGCACAGCTAGTTCGTAATATATTTTGATTTAATTAGGTACACGAATTATTTATTTAATTAGTACGATGGTGAAAACCTGTGTGGATTAATTGGATTCGCACTTGGCTAATTTTTTTGATTGTTCCGACGGAATGACCTCTAAAACAACTTATCCGATAATTATGGTTAATTATTTTTAAATCAGATAACTCGCTTATTAAACAAAGTTAGCAGATGTACAAATCAATCTATCTATCATAACGGCGTATCTATAACTATATACAAGAACTGTTGTGGGTGATTGATAGAGATTAGTAAGTATGGAAAATGAGTGGAACATTTACAGTTATAATTGTAGATATTTACATTATAAGAATATTACTATATAAATGCAGGTAACATTTACTACGAACAAGTTGTAACCGATTCCGCTAAATAAAGTATATTGTAAGACGAATTCGACAGAATTTCATATAATAAATAGAGTATCTACTCTAATAGAGCCTCTTGTAAAATTTATACACACTTTCAAAGATAATTGGACACCAGTATGACACAAAATAATTATAAAAAATTTAATAGTTCTATAATATTATTAAATATTTATTAATACAGTTATAGAATTGTAAGCAAATTAAAACGACTGTCAATAAATAATTTCAGTTTTATTAGGTACTATTTAAAATTTGGATCCCAATTTAATTTAATACGCTTCCTAAAAACTGGTTAGCAATCTTGTCAAACGGCTCAAAATCATTATCTTCCTAAGTAATCAATTTAGCATCGTACCACTTATAAAAAAAATGTGTGCTTTTTAAGCGTTAATTCGTTGAGGGCATTCACCGAAAAGCACGGGGACTAAAATGCTAATTAGACTCGAAGAAACCTCTATCCATTGTAGCCTACATCTCGTACAGCAACCCAACCGCGCACAGAGCTGCGAGCACGATGCTTCGGTCCGGACGCGTGCGTTACATCGTCTCCTCAATTATAACGCGAATTGTTTACCTTTTTGCTATCATTAAAGTCGTGAATACTATCGAGTATGGAGTTCCTATAGAAATTAAATTATGGGACTCGAAACGGAGTCCTTTATCTCACATGGTCGATGTCACAAACGAATTCGGTTTGAAAATTCTTGCGGAACATAATTTTTTAAATGACAACAATATTGCATTTTCGCCCTACGGATTAATGGGTATTCTAGTTGCACTTTATGAGGGTGTTGATGGTGAATCGTCATACCAAATTCAGCGAAGTATGCAGCTACCTTGGAACCGGAATGTAATGCGAATCGGTTTTCGGGACATACATCGCACTCTAAAAGTGAGTCATCAATGTTATGTTTTCTTTTTTTATGAATATTACATCTCGTACCTTTGTAGTGCATTAAGACTTAAACAATAACAATTCAAAATTATATATTCATAAAGAAAGGTTGTGTGAATTTTAAATCTTAACACTTAAACAATTAACGGTTAACTTGCATTATTTTGCAAATGCAATTAAATTTTATACAATTGTCTTATGCGTTTATTTAGAATTCTACCAGTTTTTTATTTATTATTTAATATTAATTATGACTAACACATAATTGTACCTAAACATTTTCTTTATTGAACTATAATTTTTAATCGTTATTGCATTGACACAGTCGCCTCAATTAGCTTTTGCGCTAATGGCCCCGTGTTCGATCCCCGCTCATGACAAATAACTTTGTTGGATATGCAGATTTTCTTCATTGTCTAGGAGTACGTATACATATTTAATATAAGTGTGAAACTTTGAGGAAACACCTGCAAAACCGGGAGCGATATAAGTGGTTTGATTATAGTGCTTCCTTAAGAGCTCTGGTTTCCTTAGGTACCTACTGACCACAGAAACACACTTATTAAACCAAGTATTATTTATGTGTGATCTTATTAGTAATATCTATTCCTATATGAAATAATAAAGATAATTGTGTTTGCTGGTAAACGAAAAAAAGCCGACTTCAATTACATCGACAAGTACTTAATACAACGTAGGTAGACGAAAAAATAGTCAAATAAATACGCATTATCAAAGATTACTCCAAAAGTTGTAATCAGATAAACATCGGCTTTCGATTAAATTAAAAATCATTAAAATCGGTACACCCAGTAAAAAGTTATGCGGATTTTCTAGGGTCTCCCTCGATTTCTCTGGGATCCCATCATCAGATCCTGATTTCCTTATCATGTTACTACACTTAGGATATTTCCTTTCCAACAAAAAAGAATAACTTATAGTTTATATAGAGGAGTGCAAAATGCTAATATTTTTTAAATATGCATAAAAAATTAAAAATATATTAAATCAATAAAAAAACGATATACGAATAAAAAACGAAATATTTGAAACACACGCCTATTATACTCTTTTGTTTATTATTACAGAAGTAAAGTATATGGCAACAGAACCTTAATAATGTTCAAACTCATACTTAAAATTAATTGTGCTCGAATTTCGACCACTGGGCGACCAATGGTTTTGCATAGATCGGAGACGGAGCCAATTGTTATTGTCTAATCCTATTTAATAAGTTGTTTTATCAGTTCACAAGAAAAGCAACATAAGTAGTAACAAGCCGTAGCTATAAAAAGTTTAAATATAGCTAAACAGGATTACGACTGTAAGAATATACAGTTAATCTTGGTTGTTTAAATTTTATTGACTACTTTGTATAGGTACAGTAACCACATCTTTCGTTGCCTCAATATTTCGATTACCTATTATTTTGATTATGCATACGAATAAGTATACTCATTAGTAGTTAAAGCGTGACTTAATTACTGTATAACGTTGAGTTGATATATCCAAAAATTATTATAATTCAATTAATATTAACAAATAATCAACAATTAAAGACGCTTTTTAACCGACTTCCAAAAAAGGAGGAGGTTCTCAATTCGACTGTATTTTTTTTTTATGGTGGACCGTGTGGACCGATTTCGACAAATTTTGTTTTAATCGAAAGGTGGTGTGTGCCAATTGGTCCCATTTAAATTTATTTGCGATCTAACAACTACTTTTCGAGTTATATCTAATAATGCGTTTTTACTTGACGCTTTTTTCGTCGACCTACGTTGTATTATACCGCATAACTTTCTACTTAATGTACCGATTTTGATAATTCTTTTTTTGTTGGAAAGGGGATATTCCTAGTTTAGTACCGTGATAAGGAAACCAGGATCTGATGATGGGATCCCAGAGAAATCGAGGGAAACTCTCGAAAATCCGTAATAACTTTTTACTGGGTGTACCGATTTTGATAATTTTTAATTTAATCGAAAGCTGATGTTTATCATATGGTCACATATAAATTTTATCGAGATCTGATAACTACTTTTTGAGTAATCTTTGATAACGCGTAGTTGCTTGACTATTTTTTCGTCGATCTACATTGTATTACTTGTCGATGTAATTGAAGTCGGTTTTTTTTTCGTTTGCGAGCAAACACAATTATGTTTACCTACTATTAAAAAAAAAGCAGTAACTATCTTGTGTTACAATTTCGTTCGAATACTGTCGTTTTTTAGAAAGTAGAAAATGTATATCAATCGGAATATTACATTTTTATGGACTTTATAAACTGTCAGTAAACAGGTAATCAATAACCTATAATAACAGTCAATTTGTAATTTTGTACTTGGGCCTAGTGGGAAAGTTTTGGGGTAGTTCTGATTTCTTTCATTCCATACGTATTTTGGTGCTGTATCCGAATCTGAGTATTGCGGACAAAATTTCGTGATGCAACATTGAAAAAAAGCCAAAAAGTCTGCATTTTTCGCTTTTTTTTTTGCCTAAAACTCGAAAACAATTCAATTTTAGTAAATGGGTTGTCGACAGAAATCAAATTACTTAAAATTCTCTACAAATATCTCTCTGATTGAGTCACCTGAGTTTTAAAGTAAAGTCGCTTATTTATAGCCCATTTTCCCATGTCTTCTCAACATTTTTTTTTAATTTGTCGATTTTTAAAGTTAAGTAGTAATGAATTGTACTTACTACAATCTTATATATAAAATTCTCGTATCACAATGTTAGTTACAATACTCCTCCGAAACGGCTGGTTCGATTTTAATGAAATTTTGGGTACATATCGGGTAGGTCTGAGAATCGGACAACATCTATTTTTCACAGCCCTAAGTTATAAGAGGGGGAGGAATAAGGGGTTAATAATATATGGCAAAACAACGTTTGCTGGGTCAGCTAGTGATATAATAAATCTATCTCACCTCAATTAATTACACCTGATTCATTTTTTTGACGTATAATTTCGGTTATGGTGTACCTACATGTATCTCTTTACCCTTAAGCGAAGGAACGCCAGTTTAATAACACGTTATATATTGCATTTTTTTTTAGAAAAATGACATTCTTTAACAATAATATAAAATAGCATTTAAGCGGAAAAAGTGATTTTATAGTTACATAGTTTTATTTTATTTCAGACCTATTTTGTACCTGAGGAAGGCTTTTTAGCTGGATTAGCGTTAAATAATGAAAATGTTACTTTTAATGAAAGCTACAAGAAAATTTTACGATTTTATGGGTTTGATTTAGATAAGGAATCATCTATTCCTCCGTCGGTGAATAATACAAGTAATAATAATAATCAAAGTAATACTATGAGCCCCAACAATACGTCTCTTAATGATGTCACTACTGCAACTGAAACGACAACTGAATCCGTAACAGGTCGTGAAGACCCATTAAGTTCTAAAGTTACTGAAAGTGCTAAAGAAGAAACAACACTTAATCCAAACGCTGAAACTATAAATACTGTAGACATTCGTGAACGCGAACCTACAACAACCTTAACACCGGTTACTGAGAATACATCTTCATCAATTAGTTCGATTAAAATAAGTCCTGCTAACGATGATGTGACCCAAACGACAGAACAATCATCTACGCCTGTTTCAAGTATGATTACAGAGTCAGTCGCAGTAACGGATACTACTAGTACCATACTAAGTACTCAACCCACAACCAATGAGCCCACCGAAACAAGCGGGTCTACTACAAACAGTGAATCTGATAGTACTATAACACAAATGATGACGTCTAATGTTGATGTGACTACCAATAATATAGATCCTTCAACAGCCAATTTAAATACTATAACGAGTACACAAGTGACAGAATCAGACGTCTCGTCTACTACAACTACAGAAATACAGCAAACTGAAACAACACTTTCTACTGAAACGAGCACACTGGTATCCACAATGCCAACTACATCCACTTTGGAAACACTTGCACGTAAAAAAAAGTCGATTGTAGACTTTCTTTTTACAAATCCACCGGACGTTGATGATTTTTTGGTATATAGATCATTCGATGTGGGTTTAGAATTATCTGAGGAAAGTAAAGAGAACGAAAAGATGTTTTTGGTTAATGGACTAAGAAATATGCAGGTAATAATTTGATATTTATATTTGTATAGGTTTAAAATAAGCAAAAAGAATGTTTCTATACATTATAATTTTCATGTATTGTTTCTTTCTTTTCTTGAATATAGGTCACCTACATGCATTACGACTCCGTATTGGAATATGCCTATCTACCACATCTAGAGGCATCAGCGCTTCGTTTGCCGTTAGACAGCGAACGATATTACTTACTTGTCGTTTTGCCTAATCGAAGAGGGAGTGGAGAACTGGCTAGATTGTTAGGCCGAATGGCGCGGGAGTCCGACTTGTCTGACGTGTATGCCGCTTTACGTCCTCGTCGTGTAAGAGCTGTGGTTCCAAGTTTTATTGTGAAAGGACACATAACGCTGACAACAGACTTGCAGAAGGTAGCTTGAATTAAATTTATGAATTATTCGAATTCATTGTTGAACACAATTACAAACAAAATAATATATAATAAATTAAAATACATTGTTAAGGTAATTATTTTTACAGTTAGGAATACATGACGTGTTTGAGCCCCGACAGCACGACTTCACTCCGATGACTCCTCAGCCAGGTGTATACGTACGGAGCATAGAGCAGGCCGTCTCCGTTGCTATACGAAAATACCAGCCAGATGTTAAGAACAGTTAGTATCTATCATTTTAAACAAAGTTAGATTATATCACATTCGATAATATCAAGTTAAAATTTAAAATCTACATGTAGATCCGCTAGCTTGATTTTCTTTTAAATGCAATTTTTACACAGAAAAGCACTACTCTAGCTAGTAGAGTTCTTTTATTATTCTTATTTTCCTCAAATTCAACCCCACAGTTACCTTTTATTAATAAGGTGATGGATCTTCCAGAGATGAGACGTATCTTAAGACGCAACACATGACCAAGAAGGTAAAAATTAAAATGAAATGCAAAGACAAATAATAATAAAAACAATTTATACGAAAGATAACAATACATAAAATATATATGCACCAAATCGTATGTATTTTTATCATTTTTAATTCGACCTTAAATATACCCACACATTTTACGGCAACAGGTTGTAGGGAGCCCTTTTGGAGCCTAACTCACGTTTGTCCAGCTTTTTTGGTGAATAAAATAAGAGGGTTTATTATTATAAGACAATGGAGACTGGGCAGGGTCTAAGGTTACGGTGTGATCCACTTAATTAGCAGAGATACGTGGGACCGCCAGCCTGTTGCGCGCCGTCGCGCTTCGGTAATCACTAGCAGATCCTTGAACGACGCCGCGTTTCAAACATTTTACTAAATTATATTTCATCGGGTCGCTTCCCATTGACGAATATATCTTTTATTCATTCTCTTAAAGCCTATGCATATAATCTAGAAAAGAAAGAAATGACTAAAAATCGTATTTATCTAATATACCAATAGATCGAAGTAGTGGGTAGTATGAAATTTTCATGATTGCGTTCTATATTTCTATCAGTCTTAAATCAAATGATGATTACACAAGGCTTGATGTCTTTATTTAGGTACTTCATAATTTTATAAAGCTAAAAACGAATATTCCCTTAGTATTCAGATTATATGGAAGATGTACCTACTGAAGTAACGGTCGTTGTGGTGACAAGTTGCAATAAATATGTAACAATGGTGTTTGTAATTTAATTCTTAACAGATTGTTTCAAGTTGCAAACGTACTACTCTAATTTTACGGTCTAGGGATAACATAATTACTGCCAAAAGAGTGCTAAATTTCGTAGAGGCAGGTAGTGAGTGGGTACCGACCACTTCTATTGTCTCTAGCCGCGGTGGCGCAACGCGGCGACACGCGCATTTGAGTCTATTGATGCGCCGCGCGGCTCTCCGTGCAGCCATAACATAGAAATCGCTCATTGCGACCTAAATGCCTAATCGAGATCAAATTATGATTTGCCGATAGGGCAACTTTTCAATTACCTATGTCAATGAGAAAAACCAGAAAAATTACGAGATTATTTGTTTCCTGTAGCCTGAAATGATTTAGCCGTTTCTATCAACGGTTCACCGCGCATTACATTACATGCAAGGACGATATTATCTCTTTTATCCAATGTTGATTTTGTGTCGAACTTAAACATAATTATGTTTCGTTAGATGATGATGATGATGGTGGACGTTTATTCATCCGGCTGCTATTAGTCTGAGACAACTACCTATAGGTCGCCATCATTCAACATTATTCATAGTCAGACTTTTTAAAAGTAATATAATATTGTATACATAAATATGTTGTTTATAACAGCTTACAATTTAACGTAAAATAGATTGATACACAGGTACAAACTAACAATGTTCATAAATACAATTAAAATAAAAGTGAAGCATATATTTAATAAACTCAATATCTATACAAATAAATAAAATTGGAGTCTGTTGTAATATTAAAATAACCGCCTTTTAACCGAATTCAAAAAAGGAGGCGCTTACTCAATTCGACCGTATAGATATTTTTTATGTAGGTATAACTTCGTCGTTTATGAACCAATTTTGATATATCTTTTTTTTGTTGGAAAGGAGATATCCTAAGGGTAGTACCATGATAAGGAGACCAGTAACTGATAATGGAATCCTAGAGAAATCGAGGGGAACCCTCGAAATGCGTAGTGCCGATTAGCGCATTTTTCGTCTACTTACATTGTATTACTTGTCGATGTAGGTAATTGCGTCGTGGTAATTGAAGTCGGTTATTTTTTTTCGTTTGCTAGCAAAACACAATTATTACTAAATGCATAATGGATGTATACACGGTACATATAGCAAAATAACATTTTTTACAATTTTTGTCTGTCTGTCTATTTGTTCTGGCTAATCTGTGAAACGGCTGGAACGATTTTGACGGGACTTTCACTGGCAGATAGCTATCTGTAGATAGCTGATAGCTGATGTAATCAGGAGTAACTTAGGCTACCTTTATTTTAGAAATTTATTTATTTCATAACTCTGCGAACTGATCAATAACTTTTTTGTTAAATTCCACGCGGACGAAGTCGCGGGCACAGCTAGTACCTAAATAATATTTAATCTAGAAAATTATTATAATTAACAAATAAATGAACATAAATACTTACTTTTTCTCATATAAAAGTGGCCTAAACCAGTGTAAATCCTAACAGAATTGGTTGCACCATTTTTTGGAGATTAGCTCATGGCAAATACTTATTTGTGTAGGAAACACAGGTATTTGCCTTGGTTTTGTTGTTAATGCTTGTGCTAGGTATGTTTGTTTTCGGATGCCTGAAACAGAAGTAAATTTTACTGCTGGCCGTTTAGTGTGTAGTGTTTATTTAATTGGTCTTTAATTTTATTAGTACGAAGTTCCTTACGGCAGGCTTGACATTTGGCTGGGCGAGCGAACTGAAAAAAATGTGATACTAAAACCGTAAGAAAAATATATAACGGAAGTGAGGTAATATCAGTCACACGACTGTATAATATGACGTTTGTAAAACTAAAATATTACTGGTAAACTTTTTTTTAAAAATTATTTTTGTAATTTTATACTGTCGACAAAAATAAATAAAGACGTTTTTTTATTTCACTTAATAGTTTGAATTATTATTATTATTACTAGCGACCCGCCCCGGCTTCGCACGTGTGCAATGCTGATACTAAATATACTACAGAATGTCTTCATTTATAGTATGAAGCTAGCTTATAGCCATACTTATAGCATGGTTATTAACATAATAACAACATTCAAATATGCGTCGTTAGATTATCCGTTGTAACAGAATGCGTTGAATAAATAAAGGTTCACTGCTCTTTCCCTGTAGGTGATAGCCTGATAATATGTAGCCTATATGTTGACCCAACTTCTTAATAATATTCGTGCCAAATTTGAAGTAAATTCATGCGGTACTTTTTGAGTTTATCCCGGACATACATACAGACAAACAGACAAAAATTCTAAAAACTATATTTTTGGCTTCGGTATCGATTGTAGATCACACCCCAAGAATTCTTTTAAAAAAATATTCAATGTACAGTTTTGACTTTCCTACCATTTTATTATATGTATAGATTTTGTTTAATTTATTTTATTTTACGGTATTTGTTAATTTCTGAAATACTAAATGTCCTAAATACTTTTATGTACTTAATTAAAAACCAATCAACAAAATTTAAAAAAAATCAAGAACTAGAAAATATGTAATTAATTCTCTTTTTGTACGTATATTGAGTTATTTGAATTTAATTTACTTTACTTACGAGTACTATAATATTATATACCTAATATCTATTTTAAATAATTAATTATCATGCTTGAGATTATTTTATAAAAAATCCCTATTTTTTTTGAGGTTGTCTGTATGAGATCATTATTAGAGATAAGGCCGCCTTTGCACATTGCTTAAGTTAAAATATTGTTATTTTCCTTAAGTAATTTCAAATGTGCAATACCTAGTGTTAGCTAATTTTTATAGACGTATTAATGTAGGTAAATACTTATCAGATGTATCATAAAAAAAATCCTTAACGGTTTTAGGCTTCATTACTAAACGAGGGAAATAAATAGTGCAATCCATTTATGTACGAAAACTACCTATGTCTTGTCGATTAAAATGTTTGATAATTTGACAGTAGGTATTTATGTACGAAAACTATGTCTTGTCGATTAAAATGTTGTTTGATAATTTGACAGTAGGTACCTATAAAGCATTAAAAAATTATTAGATAATGCTCACCAAAACATACAGAGGTAGTGCACAGCAGAAAATATACTCCTCATAATCTGGAGTGCCCGACTTGGGAAGTGTCGAGATCCTGTGGTAAGGTGACCAGGGCTCCTAGGGGGGGGAGTGGAGGTAGGGTCGGCAACGCGCTTGCGATGCTTCTAGTGTTGCAGTCGTCTATAAGCAACGGTAATCGCTTACCATAATGTGAGCCGTACGCTAGTTTGTCAACCTAAGAATAAAATAATTTAACTTACTTTTCACTACACCCACCACCCTACCTACCTGCCCAAGGATATAACACTTCATAAATATGTAGATCACCCTACTGGTACACCAACGTGATGAATAAAGCTCACTAACAACTACATAACAGCAAGATTTACTACTCTGTTGAAGAATAATTTGAATGGAAATAATAAATTTGATAAACATTTTTGATATGATATTCAAAAATGTTTAGAATTCCTAATGTGTGGGTACACAAAAATAAAAATCGTACATATTAATAAATTTGATACTAATGTGTTAATTTAATAATTTGTGTAAAATAGCAAAATATGTGACGCCACAATAAATAGAGGGTTCTTGTATGATCTACTGTCAAGGACTGGAAAGAGTAAAAAATCGTAAAAATTCGTGTGACGTTTAGATGGTCCCTTATGTTTATTAATTATAAAAAGTTAGTGGCTAATTATATTTTAAAATGTTTATATATTTTCAGGGTATATAAGCAACCGTAATCAGGTAGTCTTTTCTGCATCACATCCCTTCTTGTATTTCGTCATGGATTCCAATATTCATGTTGCACTAATGGCTGGAAAATTGATGGATCCTCTGAATACACGAATATTATAATGTTTCTTGTTTTATTTTGAACACGTTCTCCTCGATCCTAAGTTACAAAACTTTCTAAACAAAATTCCTTCCAGGTCATCAACTATCATTTTCACTAATTAACAAGACAAACAAGATTTTAAGCATATTTCGATTAAAACATTCTAAATTTAAGTTAATAAAGCCAAAAGATCTTTACTGAATATAACAACCAAGCGTCATTCTATAATGCTGTAATGGCCAAACATTGTGTTTTGTTAAATAACATTATAATATGTAGATATGAAATAAAACAATAAATTAGTTTTTTCATTTATTTTTACATCTCTCCCTACTTTGCCCTCTTGGATTTGATCTTCCTAAGGTAGAACTCCAACTCCTTTCCTTCAAGTACATAACCATCGGCTCGGCCGCACTGGCCTGGCCTACTTGCTATGCATGCTGCAATAAACATAGTAAGCGTAAGTTTTTGGACGTTTAAACATTTCGATTCACATAATAATTATCATACATCAGAGTAACTATGACAGTTGATCATGTAACTGCTAAATGGTTTCCAAAACGGCTCCCATTTCTTTGATGCAGTTTCAAAACTTCTCGATATCATCATATGTAAAAGAATTGATCAAAGATGCTTTTAGGTTTTTAAAATACCATTTTATTAGAAAAAAAAGGCTTAGTTATTTGTCTATATACAACATTAAAAACATCAGAGTAGCAACAGAGGTGTAGAATTAAGAAATGATCATACTGAATGTTATTGTAATACCGTCAAATACGATTGTAGATTACAATTCATCTATATTAATATTTAAGGAAAAAAAATTGTGTACTGAAATGACTATTTTAATAATTCACCCATAATTTGAAAGTTACAGAAGCTAAGTAATAAAGTGAGATATGGCAAGTTTTCTAATGCTTTGTAGAATGTTCTTATGGAAAGAAAAAGTAATAAAATTGTAAAGAAAGCTACAGAATTTCAAAAAACCTGATTATGTTCTAATCATGACACACAACAACATCAAAACATGTCAGATCAGCTAGTAGACCATAAAATTAATCAATTTCAATAAACCAACATTTCAATGTGAATGTCACATCATGTCAAATTTTAACTTAAATATTTTTAAAATAACAAACACTATTTAAAAATAACCTAAACATAAGTAATATTTAGATATTAATAAACAAGAAATATACCTAATAAACGTCCAGTGTGGAATTGCTCCTCAAGACCAGCTTCAACCTTTGAGAGGCGCTGTCTTGCCAAATATTTCTTTGCAGTCTTTTTGCTGCGCTTTTTGTTGATAATAGCTTCTTCAGCTTCAGTCTGCAATTACATAAATAATTGAAACTTGTTTTATTCGAAAAGGAAAATAAGAAAGTTGTGCTAAAATGTGTTATATATCAGCTCAAAGCTTATAATCATAGGTTCATTTGACACGCAGAACTCATCACTCAAACAACAAGTAAGGTGTTTTGATCTTCAAAGTAATAATATTGCAAGCTATTTGATATTATATTATGCATATTTAGTGTAACAAATACTTTAACTAGTGTCTGTTAGAAGAAAACATCTCTTTTGAACTTTATAAGTAATAATAAAGACAAATATCCTTACCAACTTGGCACCCTTCTTTCTACCAAGCGGCAAGAGGTAGTGAGACTCATACCACTGCCGGAATGGTGTTGCATCAACCACAACAATGGCATTCTTTACCAATGTTTTGGTACGGACTAACTCATTGTTGGATGCGTTGTAAACCACATCAATGATACGGGTTTTGCGAGTGGATCCTACATAAAAACAAAAAGTGAATACGACATAATTTATAACTTTGGATAGCTACACACAAAGTCAAACAATACATAGATACATATTTCTTAGCTCATTGCCATATTGAATACAATAATATAATTGTCACTGACGTACCTTCTGATCCCCAGGAAATGTTTCCAGTGTCTAGACGTAAAGCACGATACTTGATGTTACCACCACGAGCTCGCACCAAGTGAATACGTTGAGGGCCAAGCTGAAAGAAAAACAATTACAACATTAATAAATTAATCTTTAAAAATTAAAACAAATATAGAGGGTAATATAGAGTATCTTTCAAAGTGTTATAGCGTAGATGTTATTGCCTAGGTTTAGTACAGAGAGGTTATAAATTGTCAATTTACCTTGGTGTTGGCAGCCGGGCGACCTAACTCATACTTCCTCTTCTTACGGATCGGCGCTCGTTTACCGCCGGTAGCCCTCCGTTTATGCCAATGATCACGGCTAATACCTGCACAGCAGTTAGGTTATGTTTGTAAAATCGTTCGGAAGCACTGACATACTGAATATCAAAATCACCATCACTTTTAATGCTAAATTAACAAAATATTAACATAAATAACATTCACAATTAACACACAATCAAAGGCACGTGTCAAAAATATAAACTTATTTCAAATTATAAAGATTTAACTGGATAAATTTATAAGTTTTCGTAACAGTACTCACCCATCTTGGTTGGGTCAGAAAGAAAAGGTCTTATTTGACGGCTGAAACTAACTAAACCCCTACCGCTCGGTGTTGTCTATGACCTCTATTAATGTCTACTGTCAGTACCGTAAATTTTTCAAATCGGTTTTATTACACAGTTTGGAATAATATTTTTCAAACGTAAATAATAATATTTTCTTCGAAAGTTCTTAAAATACGGTGTAATTAATAAATAATCTTTTGGAGACATTAATTACTTGTATTGACTTAATCTAAAGGACCGCTTATTTAAGGCGCCCTTCTTAAAAACAAAGGTTTTACTTATCCTTAATTTTCTGCTAATTGTAAAAAAGCATTCTTGAGTCACGAAATATTTATATCAATAACCAAAGCAATAGTTATTATATTACACTTAAAATTATAAATTTAGGTCAAGCGAGGCAGCAGCCAATTTCGGATAAAAGAAAATCGTATTTAAAGGAATTCAATGACAAATAATGTTCAAATTCCAAAAAAAAAAAAAAAAAAATATGAAGTTGCACAAAAGAGAATGAATATAATTTTACACGAATTTTATAGAGTAAACTTTGACGGGCAGAGCTTGGTATCCGGTAGTTGTAGCCGTTGCAGGGTACGTAAAAGGTTGTAAGGGTTTGTAACTACTTTTATTTATTTTTATTTGATCGCAAAACGTTAAATTTTAATGCTACACCCTAATGCCATTCTTATCAATACTCCGGGCGGCTTGATGCGGTGCGGATGTTCCGTGTGTCTGTGATTTTGCATATTACCACCAAGCTCGTACTTTTTAAATTCAACTTATAGTTTAGTCAACTGGCCTTCAAACACTTAAAATAGCCGTAAACTTTCTTAAAATTGGAACCTTACTTATATATTATTTATCAACTTAATGCTATTGAGTCTATATATATATGACTATCTATATATATATATGTATATATACAGAGTGTCCGGTAATTAATGGATAACCCCAGGTGCTTGTGGAGGGGCACAGGGGCAACTCAGAAAAAAAAAATAAAAAAAAAATCTGTCTGCAAGGGTCTAGGATTTATTTTAAAAAAATTTAAGTACGAAATTCGATACCTTTGTTTAAACTTTAGGGCACTACGGCTGCAAATTCAATAATAACTATTTGATTTTCTCTGATAATAACCGTGGATAATCGGCCTTGCGGGATAACGGGCACTACAAAATGTTTCTAGCCACAACTGTTTCTTTTTTTTTAATATTTAAAAATGAAAAATAGTGTATTCGAATTTTTTATGATAAAGTTTGAGCACCTGTGGTATAAAAAAAAACGTAGGGGGACCTAGGTGGCCTATAGTTTAAAAAACATGCCTACTTCATGAAGTTTCTTAAATGGTATTTTACTCAATTTTTTTTAATGTCAAATTACTGAGTTATCCTACCTGTGTTTCTCTAGCCTTATATTTCTTATAACCTTAACAAATAATAGAATAAGAATTTTATTTCGAAAATCAGTGAAAATGAAAAAAAATTTAGGGTGGTTGGGGTGTTGTTAATAATTTAAACAATAATTTCAAATACGTAGTTTTATAATAAACGTTCAAATTGTTTGCCACCTACTCACTCTAACATAGGCTTTGAATCAGCGGGTCAACGGGCGATCGTGGTGAAATGCTGTGTGGTTACGGATGCTGTGTGGTTACGGCCTTAAAGAATATAGTCACTTCCTCTCTTCCCGGGGTGCCGTAAGAGGTGACTTCTGAATGTATTAAAAATTTTATTTTTTGTTTTGTTAATTAATTATTTAATTTAATAGGTTGAATTTGCTTATTATTGGCATTACTAAATCATTGACATGAATTTTATTTAGTCGGTTATGAATATTGTATATGTTGTGTATTTTGATATAAATATTCTATGTTATATTATTTTCCTATGTTTAGTTTTGTTTTTTTTTCTCTGTTTCTTCATTAATTATTTTTGTATACTGCTCTTTGATTGTATGGCCTTTGTCTGAAATAAAAATTATTTTATTAGTATTATCATTATTATATTACTAGTATGGTTGGCTAACCTTCATCTAATCTAATATCTAATTCACCACCAATCTAAATAAATACCCTGTTTCGTAGCCCACGAGAAAAAAGGCATTTATATCTTTCATATTGTATACGCCCACGTTGCGCGCCATTTCTTCTCCTTCTTCTACCTCTTTCTCGTCTTTGTAAATTGTTTGTGCTAGGTTCATGAGTTGTGTTGAGAGGGTGTGGTGTGTCTGCTAACTGCTGTGTGTCTGATGGTTGCTGCGTGTCTCTATCTACTGATAGTTGTGTGTTTTGTGAAAGTGGGTCTTGTATATTGTGTACGAAAACATCAGTATCTCCAAGTACTTTACTGAGTATGATTGTTGTATGATTGTTGTATGTATGGCTGCTTGTTTCTGAAGAATGCTAATGTCAATGTTGGAATCTAGCTGTTCTAAGTACTTTTTTATGTTTTTAGCTACTGCTCCTGTTGCCCCTATTACTATTGGAATAACAACCGTTTGTGTGTTCCACAAACGGCTGATTTCAGTTTTGAGTAGGTGGTATTTGCTTAATTTTTCAATTTCTTCAGCTCCGATGTTATAATCTGACGGTACAGTTACATCTATTAGGTAAGTTTTGTTGTTATCTTTGTTTGTATAAATCCAGTCTATTGTGCGTTATGGTGACATCAGTTTGATCAGGGATTTCTCACATCATTTTAGCTGAATTATTTTCTTTTACTTGTGGTTAAGTCAGTGTTTCCTTCCACCATAAGTGAGAAACTTCCATTTTATGTTGTCGAGCCAAGCACCAGTAGATGTACTGGACAAGGTTATTATGTCGTTTAACATCATTGGTCCCTGCCAGTTTTTCACGTCCAGATATTATGTGCTGAGTGGTCTCATCTTTGCTTACACACAACCGACACTTGCCGTCTACTGGCTTCTTACACGTCACGTTGGTGTTGTCGTGTCATAATTGCTTGGTCCTGTATTGCAAATATTGAGGATTCGATGCTTGGAAATATCTGCTGTTTCTTAATCCATTTAAATGACAGTTCCTTGTCTATGTTACCCTGATCTAACACTTTTTTGGGAAATTGACCATGTAGCTGTTTATTTCTCCATATTTCGTTATGTCTATTTACTATGGATTTCCTAATTTCTTCATCTGTTAGTGCATTCCTTAGAGAACTACATCTACCTCATTTCCTTGAGGTAGATGTAGTTCTCTTTCTATTTCTTGTGCTTCCTTTATTATTGAATATCTATCCCTGCTTGTATCATGCTGTACTATTGCTTTGATTAGGTGATCGCTTTCTGCTTTTAGATATTGCTTGTATTTAACAATTTGTGTTTTGTAGATGTATTCCACATTTAGTAACCTTATTATATTATATTATTATATTATTATTAAATGTTAATACTTTCGAAGCTTTTAACAAAAAATGAAACTCTTTTTTTTTAAACTTAATTTGTTAATAACACAGGTTAATTTGTTAATAACTACTACGTGCTAGAGAATACTTTCGATTTATTTTTCTTTCGAGTCATTCAGGATCAAATCGGCTAAGACTCCTATTTTTAGAACGTTTTTGAACTTGGTGACTAGACTTAAAAAAATAGAAACGGTGTATAAAAGTTATTTTGATTTTAAATAGAAACTTCATGAATGGTTTTTGAGTCTCTAATATTTTCCATTTTAAAATTAATCTCAATGACGAATACGATGAATTTATCACTAGAAAAATATTAAGAATGTCCCATATGTATAGTCAAAAATATATGTTTTTTGTATTTTCTGTTTTTTATAAATATAGAAGCAAAGAAAATGTACTATGTATATAGTTTATCGTACTACTATAAACCGGTTCTCTAAAATATGCAACTTTTAAAATGTAAGACAATATATTGTCAAAGTCAAATTGAAACGAGCGAGCGCAAGCATTGGCGTTTCAGGGGTGTGAAACTCTCATACAATATCGTAATTCAAAAATATTCATACAAACTAACGCCATCTTTTAGAGGAGGAGGGTGAGTTCGGGGTGATAGATTAAGGTGCCAAAAATAGATGGCAGTAGCAGCAGTAGAGTCTAGAATTTTTGCAAATATAATTAATTTAAATAATCAATCAAACATGTTTTGTACGATTCATAGGTATAAAAAAATATATTATAAAATATAAGTATATTTTAATTTATCTCCAATATTTTTTGCCGTGGCAATATTATTGAGGCCCATCGTGTGTTAGTCGGTAGGCATGTCGATTCTTTCCAAAAGAGATCGATATTTAAATCGATTTCGAAACGACCTGATGAATCGATTTATAAAAAAATTGAGGTCTAAAAGATCGATTTCTAAAAAATTGATTTTTTTTCAAGTTTGTGTTTACAATTGTAAATATAAATCCACCTTACGAAAAACAAGAAAGATACCATAAGAAACAATTTCTGGGCTATCTTATCAGTAAAATCAGGAATTTTTAGTTCAGAGAATTCGATGATAACAATTATTTTTATTACCATATCAAAGTATCAGATCAGGTATAAAAGACAGTTATGTTTTAAATATATTATTCACATTAAAAGCTAGGAAATAATAATAATTGTATTTGCAGGCAAACGAAAAAAAACCGGCTTCAATTCTATCGACAAATAATACAACGTAGGTAGACGAAAAAATAGTCAAGTAAATACGCATTATCAAAGATTAGTCCAAAAGTTGTAACCAGATCTCGATGAAATGTAAATGTGACCACATGATAAACAGTGGCTTTCGATTAAATTAAAAATCATCAAAATCGGTACACCCAGTAAAAAGTTATTTGGATTTTCGAGTTTCCTTCGATTTCTCTGGGATTCTATCATCAGATCCTGGTTTCCTTATTATAGTACCACACCAGGAATATCTCCTTTCCAACAAAAAAAGAATTACCAAAATCGGTTCATAAACGACGAAGTTATCCCCGAATTGAGTAACCTCCTCCCTTTTTAAAGGCGGTTAAATAAACAACATAGCTTTTGGTTCACAATGCGTAATATCTAAGCTTTTGAAAAACAGTCCGTTAAGTTTACTGGGGTCCAAGCGGTTACGCTCATCACTTGCGATATTGCCAGCAATTGAAAAAAGACGCGCACAAGGAACAGATGGTCCTTCGATACTCATCACGTTTTTATGCACAGGTCGGGTAACTACAGTAGTAGGAATACGTCCGCCTAATGCTTTACAGCCAACAGAGGCATGATGTAAGCTGGGTGTGCTGTGCAAATAAGACATGATAGCATTTTGTCTCTTTTTCTGCCACACATCAGATATCACGCATTTATGTTTTAAAATAATATAACTAATTACAATAAAATGTCAATCAATTTAACCAATTAAAATCTAGCGACACAACCGCACTACGTGACTGCACACAAACATAGCAGTGACGTACAGCAGCGATGACGCGAACGAAAAGTTGTGACATTATCGTACTAATCTCTCACCATTGAAATTGGGCTTAGTTTCCTGACCTGTATATAAGACCCTGATACATCACGGCTATTGGGTAAACATGGTGATAAGTAGAGAATCACGAGTACATTCATCTAATTGTAAATAATTTTATAGTTTTTACCAAAACAGAAAAAATCGAATGTCGATTTTCAAGGGTGAAATATCGATTCACGGAATCGATTCGGGACAATATATTGTTTAAAAATAAGGAATCGATTTTTCGATTAATCGATTTCAAATCGACATGCCTATTAGTCGGCCATATTTGAATTTTGAATCACTGTTTTTTTGTGTTTGTTCAGTGTTCGTTGTGATTTTAATTTTATTGTGTTATTCCCTACGTTTTGGCTTGTTTACGGACTTTTTGATCTTCTACGTGTTACAACATCATCTGGCTTGTAACTTGGACCCCGGACTGATTGCATGACTGATAACTTGGCTCTTTATTACACGGATTACAATTTTTGTAATTTTGATTAAGTATTTTAAAATGCCGAAATCAGCTGAATTAAAATGTTATTTCAAATGTTAAAATATTGATGGTGAGTATTCAAATTATTTAAAGAAACGTTTCAAAGCAGCTTTTCTTCTCTATTCGACTTAGTAAAAAATTTTATAAAAGAAGTAATTAATTTGTATGGCATTTTAAAATTTGGTTAGCAAGAAAAACGGCCTATAAATCATTTGGCAAGCATACAAGGATTTTTTCAGTAATAATAAAATCAGGCTACCAAATTTGTCCTTTATAAAATCATAATAATAGTAATTTAAACATAAGCAGGCAGCTTGTCTTATTATGTATCTGCAAAATAATTATTTGGTGTTTATAAAAATAAAGCTATATATATAGTTATATAAAAATAAAGCTATATATATGACACTATCCCAATATTACTAAATAGGGATTTCTTTCTTTCGAATTTTTGTTTTTCTAATTTGATTTTGCAGTTAGGTATTTTTTGGTATACTATTTCAGTAGGCATAATTATCTTAAAGGCTTATATTACCAGCACATGGGTCACTCATTGCTGCTTTTACATATATCCAGCCGCAAAAAAAATACTATAACTGTTCAGAGACAATACAAATTGCAGACTGATTTAGAAATATTTGCTGACTATATGTTGCTGCCCAATTATACTAGCTAATCAGTAATATTTTTTTGCTAACAATGATACAAATACTTTGCAAACTGTTTAAATCACACCCTTAATAAAATAGAAGTAATAATTAACTCTTTTTATTCCTTTCATTGCATTTAGAATTCATTATTATGTCTCTTTAGTATCACTTTTATGTATAAAGCAATATTTTAAGAATATTAAAATTTTTCAGGACCCTTACATCGCTTTCCCAAATAGGAATATCCTCATACAGAGAAGTTAAACTAATGAAAATTTTGAAATTTTGATAGGAATGATCATGTTAAAAAACAAGCATCCGATTATTATAATAAAAGATGAAAATAAACAACAGTTTTATAAATTCTATATGGTACTGGTGTTTTATTTTTAAACCCTCGATTTTCTGTTAATATTAGGTAAATTAGAATTTTTAATACTTAACACAAAAAAAAAATAGAAAATATTCTTAATGTGCATACTTGTTACTTTTTGATAAAAATTAATGATAAATATAAAATACTTTTCACACTATTTCCACCAATTATAACGAATATTAATACGAACTGTTTGTATTAATAAATAAGTGGAAAAAGTGTGAAAAGTACTTACAGTATATTATTTGAATAATAATCATTCTGGTAAAAAAAGAAATAAACAGCGCCATCTGTAGTATTATTGTAGAAATAAAATTGTATGTGCACGCCATCTGTTGGTGGGGGAGGTCGTGATACATCAATTTTAATTTCAGAGTGGCGTATCTATACCAGTATATAAGTGTATAATCTATGTTGGCGTTTTTAAATATTTATTGAATATTAATTCTACTCTATGATCGGCGTCGTCTCTCGTCTACTTTCTCATTTATGTATTTTCATCAAAGAGTATATAAGATTTTTATTTTTTCTATGTGGTTCATCCAGAGTAAAACGTGTGTATATTTAATTAAACTATAATAATAAAAATTCCGACGCTTTTTAAATAAATAGACTTTACTTCAGCCAAAATTGCTTCAACCGGTGCAACGATGTCTTCAGACTTTTACATACGTTATTATGTAGGCCATAAAGGAAAATTTGGACATGAATTTCTCGAGTTTGAGTTCCGACCGGACGGTAAATTGCGATATGCTAATAACTCCAACTACAAAAATGATACGATGATACGAAAAGAAGCCTATGTGCATCCATGCGTGATGGAGGAGTTGAAAAGGATAATTGTAGATTCTGAAATAATGCACGAAGATGACCGCCTGTGGCCTCAACCAGATCGTGTAGGCAGACAAGTAAGTTAATTTTTCTTTTTAATATATTTTTACTATTATCTTTAATTCAAATGATTCTGTAAATACCGTATAACCTAAAACTAAGACAACTGAATTACTTCAATATTGAAAAGAAAACTAGTGCATTATCATCAGTAAAGTAGTCTAAATATACATTTTTTTTTTATAAAAAAGTTACTATTATTCCTTTCAGTAATAATTTTAATTATGTTTTCACTAACTGTTACTGTTTTATCTTAGTATAATTATTGCTCAACTGTAACTTGAAGAAAATTTCAAAGTTAGAACACTAAATAAATTTTATATGTAACATACACCCACTGTAGTTGGTTCCTAAGGTAAACTCAACAACTTGCCAATATTGTTTTTCAGTAAATGTATCTATTAGTTATGCGCATATTTTTATTTATTTGGCTAATTTACAGATAGTCTAACTCAGACTACAATTATGAGGAGTGTTGTAGAACTATATATTTATATATATATATACTATAGTATATATATCCCTATGATTACAACTATTTCAAGTAGTTGTACAACAAATTATTGTAATTTTTTAACCGACTTCCAAAAATGGAGGTTCTCAATTCAACTGTATTTTGTTATGTATGTTACATCAGAACTTTTGACCGCGTGGACCGATTTAGACAATTTTTTTTTTTTTTTTTTTATCGAAAGATGGTGTGTTTCAATTGGTCCCATTTAAATTTATTTGAGATCCAACAACTACTTTTCGAGTTATATCTAATAATGCGTTTTTACTTGACGCTTTTTTCGTTGACCTACGTTGTATTATACCGCATAACTTGCTACCGGATGTACCGATTTTGATAATTCTTTTTTTGTTGGAAAGGGGTATATCCCTAGTTTGGAACCATGCTAAGGAAACCAGGATCTGATGATGGAATCTCAGAGAAATCGAGGGAAACTCTCGAAAATCCGCTATAACTTTTTACTGGGTGTACCGATTTTGATAATTTTTAATTTAATCAAAAGCTGATGTTTATCATGTGGTTACATTTAAATTTTATCGAGCTCTGATAACTACTTTTTGAGTAATCTTTGATAACGCGTAGTTACTTGACTATTTTTTCGTCGATCTACGTTGTATCACTTGTTGATGTAATTGAAGTCGGTTTTTTTATCGTTTGTCTGCAAACACAATTATTTTAAAAGTATTTTATGGTTAATTGAAATTTTTAAAACAATCTTCTTTTATTTTTAGGAGCTTGAAATAGTTATCGGGGAAGAACACATCTCTTTCACAACTTCAAAGACTGGCTCCCTGGTAGATGTTAATCAATCTCGGGATCCCGAGGGTCTTCGTTGTTTCTACTATTTGGTACAAGACCTCAAATGTCTTGTATTTTCTCTTATTGGTTTGCATTTTAAAATAAAACCAATATAATGTAAGCTTACAATAATGGTAAAATAAAACAATTTATAACTATTTTTTACTGTTCACTTTATTCCATTTATACCTATAACCTATACAAATAAATAAAATTTGAGTGTCTGTTTGTAATATTAAAATAACTGCTTTTTACTATATTCATATGTATAGCTTCAGCCTGTAATATCCCACTACTGGGCATAGGCCTCTTTCCCCATGTAGGAGAAGGATCAGAGCTTAATCCATCACGCTGCTCCAATGTGGGTTGGCGGATATATTCTCTACTATGAGTCATGATCGCTATCAGGTGTGCGCGATAACAACTGGGACTGATGATTTAACATCTTCTCTGAGGCATGTTGGGGAGACCCGCAAGGACAGGGCAAACACTTGTATGGCCAATACATATGTTTGTCATGTGCGGGGATTAAATCTGCAACAGGCACAATCCATGTGACCATTGCACCAACACGGTGTCATATGTATGTATACACGGAACACATATATATCAAATTAACATTTTTTACGATTTTTGTCTATCTGTGTGTGTGTCTGTTTGTTCCAGCTAATCTCTGAAACGACGTCTGATTTTGACGGGACTCACTGGCAGATACCTGATGTACTAACTAATGCTAATTTTATTTTAGAAAACGAAGTCACTGGCATAGCTAGTGTATAATATATTATTTGGTATTATTAAGCGACTTCAAAAAAGGAGGTTACTCATTTCGACTCAATTTTTGTATATTCGGGAATAACTTTGTCGTTTATGAACCGATTTTGATAATTCTTTTTTTTTTGTTGGAAAGGAGATATCTTAGGTGTTGTACCATGATCATCAGGAAACCAGGATCTGATGGTGGGATCCCAGAGAAATCGAGGGAAACTTGAAAATCTGCATAACTTTTTACTGGGTGTACCGATTTTGATAATTTTTAATTTAATCGAAAGCCATCATGTTTATCATGTGGTCACATTTAAATTTTATTGAGATCTGATTACAACTTTTGGAGTAATCTTTGATAATGCGTATTTACTTGACTTTTTTTTTCGTCTACCTACGTTGTATTACTTGTCGATGTAATTGAAGTCTGTTTTTTTTCGCTCCAAACCTAACAGTTCAATGACAAATAGTCTAAACTAACCTAAATTAACTAAGCAACATAGATGAATTTAAAAATAAAATTAGGAAAAGAAAGCTTTTATAAAATTCAAAATATTGTTTTGGATACGACCGTCAACGACGTCTGCCCAAATAATAAGGCTCGGGTAAAAGAGTTAGGTAGGCATATAATACTAATGAAAAAATAAATAGTACCTAAGTAATAAATAAGTAGGAGCGGTTACCCAACGCGATGTATTTTTTTTTAATTATTAATCTCGTACATACTTAGGTACTTAAAGATTAAGTTTCTTTAATTGATTTTTACTTTTTAAAGGCAACTCAGGTTATTGTGTCGGGGTTTTTTTTTAGTTTTTAATTTAATTTTTATTTTCAAAAACTAACATTTAAAACCAACTACGTGATACTAAAAGACAGAGTGCCATTGTGGGGTAGTTTGACTGATTATTACATTATAAGTACAACAGTATTTTTATTATTTCAATGTCTACTGTTATTTTACACTCTCACTACAATTATCTTGTTCAAGTTTTTAATAGTTGATAAATTACTTCACTTACATACCCTCAAGTTCAATTACAAACATATTTTCGAACATACCTATAGTTAATATCTTTTTAATATTAGAATCTTCTTTATTACGAATATCCACAATTTTTTGCTTCCCATCATTGTCTATGCGCATCCGCAGCGCTCACCTGTCTTATGATATAAACGTTAAATTTGTTCGAACTATATATATTTATTTAAAAGTTAAGGAAAGTGGATCTGTTTGAAACTATACTTGAGCAATTATAAATGTAACTTGAGCAGTTTTTAACACTTTGAGCAATTTAAAATATTGTATACATCAAAAGATATAGGAGTTTGAAATTATTGATAAATGAATATCTTTCAACGACTTTTGATTTTAAATTAAATAATTTAAGGTGAGCAATTTAAAAGGACAACGTAGTTGAATTGAGCTATTGAAAAACTATCGATTAGTATTTTTTTTTTTATTACGAGTATCATTATTTTGCAGGCTGGGGTGGGGTAAGTCTGCTGGGGTCGAGTGTTAGATTCTCACCCACGGTCAAATGTGTCGAAAACATATGTTGGCTGTGTAAGATGTTTCCGAGGGGAGTTGACATCAGGTAGGCAGCCAGTCGTAAAAATATAGTCGAATCTTAAGACAACGTGTGAAATCAAGGGCAGAAGGAACAACATATACTTATTCTACCTACGATACGTGTTCACATTTATTTATTTTTTCAATTAATTATTTGTAGTTCACTTAAGGATACACACCACAAGGATAAGATTAACCCTTGATATACCCGGTGACTTCATACATACACAATTTACCTGGTGGGGTCCCCTGGACTCCCGGAAAAAAAATCGTAATTTTAACATGAAATAAATACTTTTTTAAATAAAAATCTTCTTATATTTATTTATTATATATTTGGTTTAACAATGGCATAAGTTTTTACTTAAAATTATACAATGACAGCCTTTAATTAAGGAACTTCTAGAATATGGCACTTTTTGTAATAAAATTACGAGACCTAACTTCTAGTCTCAACATTTCAAAAACAAAACAATTTTTCAAAGTAAATTTATAAGAAATATAACAAAAACATAATAAATTTTTATAAAAAGCAAAAAAAAGAACATGGCCCGAACAAAAACAAAAAACGTGCAAGACCTTTTAGTCACGGTTGGTGACACAGTCATTGCATATTTTTTTTGTACAGCTAAGGCACACAGGCTTAGTACAGCTATGGCAAATATATGCAGTTTTCCTTTTTAGACGCGGTGGACACAGGTGACAATACTTTCTCTCATTTCGGGGCAGTTTCTGCTCATTATTGCTCTCTACAGGTAAGTGAAGTGGAGTTGGAGTGCCTGTTATCTCCGAAATGATAGCGCGTAACTGCCGAGGAAGTTTGGTATTATATTATAAAATCTACTTTTTAGATTGCTTTCATCGAGTTCGATTGTAATAGTTTTGATGAAATTGAGACAAGATAATTTAGGTAAATGCTGCTGCGATTGATGTACTCCGTAGTAGAGTTGTGGTCTGAGAGCTCGCAGTCATCCTCGGATTCAGACTCCACCTCGTTAGGTTCTAGTCTCCTAGGCTGGTTCAACGCTATATTTTGTTGATCCTCACCATCACCATCCGTGTCGCTGTCACTTACTTGTGGGAGCCAGTTGTTTATTACAGACTCAGCACCATCGTCAAATACGTTTATCGTAACTGTGAGACACCATTATATCATCTGAAAAAAAAGCAGTAAAAATACTGTAAATAGGCTAAAACAATAATAAATAAATATAAAATAGATATGTATATAGGTACTAGATAATAGATATAATACTTATATTCTTTTTTTTTGTAAATATATACTTATAATACATAGTAAACACCCAGACAAACACACGCTAATGTTCATCACAGTAACATTAATACCCCGGTGGAGTTCCACGGACTCCACTAGCGTGATTACTTACCGATCGGAGTCACGTACATCAACGTCCACTCTCCCCCGCGTTCGGTGCGTCACTGTGTGAAGGTACTGGAACGCACAATTTCAAAATCCAAAAACTAACGATTTTATGAGCGCGTAAAGTTTTCAATGGACATAGAGCAACACGGAGGGGAGTGGCCATTGCGTTTGTTACCGATACAAAACTTTCTGTCATTTTTTGCGGGGGGAAATTACACACATGCACACTTTATCTAATTCCCACACAAAAATAATCGTCTGTCACAACGAAACTCACACATACTAAATTAAAATCACACTTACATTTTTCACACACACATAGATACATTCTATGTCATTACAGTATAATGACACGCCGCAACTACACTGAAAAGTTGCTAACAGCCGTGGTTGTAACAACTGTCGATATGCATTATCGATAAATTCAACTAGTCTGTTAGGGAAATAATGTTTTATAAAGTGATACAAAGGTAAGATATTATTATAAAAATAGACTTAATTTATTATATACTACAAATCAAACATCTTCATGTAAAATAAACGATTATAAAGAGTAAATATTTGATTGTTTGTTTGTTAGCATTGAATAGGCTCCGAAACTATTGGACTGATTCAAAAAATTATTTCATCGTTGAGAAGCTACACTATCCTTGAGCGACATAGGTTATACTATATTTTTAAAAATATTAGGGATCTTTACTAAAACTCCAATAATGTAACCCAAGGGATAAAAAAATATCCTACAAAATTCCTTACATTGCGTGCGCTGCAAAAACTAATGATAATAGAAATACCAAATGTAGTAAGACTTTGTAGAATACATCATTATCTACTATAATTCATAGATAAAGTAAAAAAAAATAGATAACGCACCTAGAACAGAAAACTGAAGCCACTTTTTTAAAGATGTGTGAGTGAGTGAAGTGTTGACACTTTTAAAAAAAAGTCCCTAAAATTTTTATTAAACAATTAATTTAATATAGGTAAAATGGGTATGTGAAAATAAAAACCTGTTTATAGTTTTAAATATATTTACTCCTTTTTTCGATTCAAATTGTTACATAAATCTATTGTAGCCGTGTTTTGATTTATTTAATTATATAAATCTGTGGGGCAAGTTCCTGCTTTAAAGACGTCTAACTCTTTGCTGTAATAAATTGATTTTATTTTTACATTTTTTTTTAAATTAAGTTCCTGTTTTTTTAATTTTCTCTTAGTTTATGTTTTCTAGGTGTATCAAAGATTGAATCTTGGTTTACGACTGATTTAGGCTCATCCGGTAGGTCCTAGAACAAAAAATATAACATTAAAATACGTAGTAGTAAGTAGCAGTATGTACTTGATGGTACTCTGCGAAGTCCACGTTTTGTACCGTACATGTCAGCTTTATCAAAATGGTTTGAACATACCAACTAGATGAGGATGGCTGTCGTTGTAGTTCATTTCGGCTCAGTCGTAAAGCAGCTACCCATTCATCTCCTATTAAAATATTCGTTGGAAACCTAAAACCATGATATTTAGTAGTAAAATATGAGTAGTTAATTCACAAATTTAAGCAGAAAAAAACGAGTTAAAAATTCATATTTAACTTGACTTCAATTTAGGAAAAATATAAAAATCACACGATAAAAAAAACAATAATGTTGTCCACTTTCTACTTAATTATTTTTCTATGATTGCCTACGATTTACTTACCCGCATTTTGGGCTAATGGAAATAAAAATTACTGGTAACACTCCCTCGGTACTTCATTTCGGGACATCGAAATTATAAGTTCCGAATAACCTCAATATTATTTTGGAATAACAAGAAATATAAAGTTTTGTATGTACTTACGTGTGAAACGATATTTCTTCAGACTTTTTATTCACTTTGGTATTGTTTTTGCACCATTTAATTATATAAGAACGGCATTTTGAAGCCAAAGTTACTGTACGAGGCCCCGTGAGATACTAACGAAAATGAGCGTAGTTTGTTGCATATGTGTGCGTGAGCGCGTGTGTTTACTTGAAGGAGCCGAGTTTTGTGGCTTCAGTAACAACAAAGGCCGCGCATTATCTACCTTTTTTTACTTGATCTATGCTATAATTGTATTTGCTCGCAAACGAAAAAAAAAACTGACTTCAATTACATCGACAAGTAATACAATATATGTAATATATACGCGTTATCAAAGGTTACTCAAAAAGATGTTATCAGATCTCGATGAAATTTAAGCGCAACCACATGACAAACATCAGCTTTCTATTAAATTAAAAATTATCAAAATTGGTCCACCCAGTCAAAAATTCTGAAGTAACATACATAAAAAATACACTCGAATTGAGACCCTCCTCCCTTTTTGGAAGTCGGTTAAAAAGTGTCGCGACAGCATATGTCTAACTATTATAATTATGTCACAATAGGTTTGGTGCAACGTTGTTGTGCCAAACAATGCCAGTCTACAATAAACGATTTAAAATTAACCCACATTTTGAGGAGTTGATGATGTACACTGTGATGTCAACGAATCAGGAATAGGGAGCGTAGCACTAATGGCATCATAAGATGATAGCCTGTCATCTGCTAGATTGAATGATTTGTTGATGACTCTGAAAGGATGGATTTAACATTGTTAATTTTCAAAGTTGACAAATCTAAGTTTCGTTTCACTACTATGAGAAAGGTGAACCATATCTTGATTACCTTGAACATGAGACCGGGACAAAAACAGTGTGGCGTTAGTGTTGGTTTGGTGCCCTCGACTAATCCTTCTATTGTTCGCCAACACTTGAAAGTTAGTGGTATTGATATGATCTGAACAAATTACACTTTTTTTGTGGGCGTCCAGGTCTGTCTGTTATTACAATTTTTTTCCATGTATCCCTTAAATTTGGATTTTCAGAAAACCTGCCAAATTTTTATATAAAACATTATGGTCGAAGTTCACATTAAGTAATTCTAGTAAAATGTATTAATACTCGTAAACGCGTATTATATTTAATTTAATACAATTTTATTATATTAACTATGTTTATTAAAAAAAGCTAGCAATATAATATTATAAATAAATCAAGATCTCAAAAATGTCTGTCACCTCTTTTGCCTTTGCCGTTTTTATCGATAACTATCTACAAACAAACCGGTAACAACACTATCGCTCGGCGACAGTGACTTCTCGGAAATAGATTCCGATCAGTCGCTCGACCGATCCGCATATTGTATGAGGGCGAGCGGCCTATGTTGGTAAACAAATCGAGTCAACACGACCGATAATATTTGTAATTTTTAAGTTTAAAAAAGGTTTAAAAGTAGTATACTAGTAATAATGTGATTAAAAAATACTTACTTAAGAAAGGTAACGCCATGTTTTAGTAAATTTGACGTGGCAGATCTTTTTTTGAAGCAAAAAACAGAACAATTTGGCATTTTTTGAAGGACGTTGATTCAATGGAGTCCCAGGGACCTACCGGGTAAATTAAGGGTTAAGGAAGGGGCCTTGCTTAGGACATCAAGTTACCTTAATCCGGCACTGGCCTTGTGTTAATATTATAATATTGTGAATGTATTAGAATCTACCTTATAGGCATATTAGGTATTATAAATAAATGTATCTAGTTATAAGCATTGAAGCAAATATATTATGTATACTAGCTGCCCGGACAGACATCGTTTTGTCAAAAGTTAATAGTAAATTTATTTTTTTATAATATTTGGAACGAAGTTCCTTACGGCAGGCTTGACATTTGGCTGGGCGACCGAACCGAAAAAAATGTGATACTAAAACCGTAAGAAAAATATATAACGGAAGTGACGTAATATCAGTCACACGACTGTATAATATGACGTTTGTAAAACTAAAATATTACTAGTAAACTTTTTTTAAAATTATTTATGTAATTTTATACTGTCGACAAAAATAAATAAAGACGTTTTTTTTTATTTCACTCAATAGTTTGAATTATTATTATTATTATTTTGTTTGATTTATTTCATTTTACGGTATTTGTTATTTTCTAAAATACTAAATTTCCTAAATACTTTTATGTACTTAATTAAAAACCATTAAAGAAATTAAAAAAAAAAAAAACAAGAACTAGAAAATATATATAAAATTCAACATTTTTTTTTTTCAAATTGTGTTGCTTCTTTACTATCCGAAGGAACTTCCTACCTGGTGTCCCATGACACCACATAATTTATTTTTTTTTGGTATCAAAACCTTCCGTGGGCCTTAAAAAACATACAAAGAAATAAATTAGTCTAATATTTTCGTAATCTACAACCGGTGAAATAAGGGCTAAGATTCTTTTATTAGCAACGGTGTATTATTATTTTTCTTGTATGGAACACTATTTTTTTATCTCTGCAATTTTTTAAAATAATAACGGCCAAATTAATAACTACGGTGATTTTTTATGTAATTTTGAACATAGATTAACAAACTATGTTTTAAATAGGAAATTAGAAAATGAAGTCTTTATTAGACTATAATGTGGTGATTATAAAATTAATATTATAAATTATTAAGTTAATATTTCAAAGAAAATATAATAATTATTTCGGAAATGATTTTTTTTTAATGTACATAAGGAAATGCAACCGACACAAATCATTTGGTTGAGAAAGCAATACTTAGCACGGTCAAAGAGTTTTAAACTTTATATCAGTTTTCTACATTAGTAACACAAATGTCACGAATAGTTTTAACATGGTTTTAACTATTCGTGACATTTGTGTTACGAATTATTGAATTTTTAAAAATGACAATTTTATAATAACGAGTCGTTAAGTGATTATTAGAAACTAGGCGTTAATAATTTAAAATAATGTAACTATATTATTTTTAATCCGTGCAGCACTGAGGTCTGAGACTGTTATTCCATTAAACATAATTACATTACATACTCGTTTTAAATACTTTACAAATAATTAATCAATAGGAAATAACTTTATTTACTAAATTGATTTTTGTTTTTTTTTTAGGTTATTTTCCAAAGTTACTTTTATAAACATTTCAAATATTCATTATAAATTTAAAATACATAATTCGTCAAAATGTATTATATATATATTTTTGTGTTTATACTGTGTGTTAAAATACCGATAGAATATTGAATATAAAGTAGACCAATAGTAAAAAAGAAATGATAATTATTTTTCAAAAAATTTTCATAAAAAGGAACGTTTGCTGTATTTATTTATGTTTATAGTATAGCTTTGCGCGTTGCGCGCGCATCGCATCTGCCCGACCGACTATGGCGGACAGGCAGTGAAGAATGTTTGTAGTCTTTTTTAAATCGGGAAGTATCGACGGTAGCCAATGGCATAATCCGAGTTTTTTGTAAAAATTGTACATTGTAAATAGTCCTGTGTACATATAGTAATTATATTTGTGGTCGTTTTGTTTAGAAATTGTGTGAATAGTGTATTATTTTGAGTGTTTATTCGATTCAGTCTTCGACGCCGACAAATCTCATAATCTAGGAGTTAGTACATTGGTACATAATACATACCATCCAAATTCAAAATTTTATAAATAAAATCACCTTTTAATCGTCAGCATCACCTATTGTCTTTGTGTTTATCTTGAGAAACGGACCGTTGCAGTTTCTTGCAATATTTTGATTCTCATAGCGGCTGTCATCGTGCTTCGATAAAACTAGTAGCTGTCATTACAAAGACAAAAAGACTATTATAGTCTTTAAATGGCTTCAGTATTCATTTCTACGAGTTGTGCATAGTAATTTTGATCATGATAAACGGTCGAATTCCCATTTGACTCGAATAATCTAAGCGGTTAAGCTTTATCGTATCTATAAACAGAAGATTGAAGGATACTGTTAGGATACTGTTTACGGTTGTGAAGGACTGAAGAAAAATAAAACTGAATGCTCGAGCCTCACGGTAGCCCAATGAAGTGGCCGGGCACGGGTGGAGAGGAAGAGGCGGGTGAAGCAGCGCGAGTGGCTCAAACTCGCGCCCAAGATGATGCTGCCGTGCATTATGTGTTCCAGCGTGAGTCCCAAGAAGCAGAGTTACCTTCACTAGCACCTAAACAACGCTGGGCTGTCGGTGACGATTCTATTGCAGAGGTTAGTCTATTATGTTTACTAATAGTATTGTTGTATACACAATGCCATTGTAGTAGTTAGTAGTAAATAATTAAGAACTACATATGCCTATAGTAAACATTTTCTGTCATATATTTGTTTTATGTTATGATTTTGTGGACAATTTTAGTGCAATTTTACTTATTGACAAAATTACAAAATTTCCATACACCAAGTCAATGGAAGGCATCTATACCTTAAATCAAATACTTTAATATAGTAACATAAAAAACAAAGTAAACATAAGTAGTGCTTTACATAGTAACTATCATCAGCATCATCATCATAGTAACTATAAATATAGAGAATACTTATGAAATCTTTTAATATTCCAGAATCAAGATAAATGGAAAAATCCTACACCGATTACAATGAATAACATACAACAAGGCCCTGTACAATTAAAGAACTCTCAGACAAACCAGCAACAGTATATTAATCAGGCAATAGCCTCATCTGTTGGTAATTTGGCTATAAACCCCTCAGTAATTGGAAGTCATCCAGCACATTTGACCACAAATATGGTCCATACACAGTTGGCACCATTACAGAATCACACATTGGGTAATAATTTAACTATACAGAATAACGCTATGATGTTGCCACAACTTCAGGGCATTCAAAATGCACCGCAATTAAGCCAACATGGTTTATATGATATGCAGCAACATCCAGGAAATCCTATACAGGCTATGAATGGCATTGGTAAGAGTGCTGAACACCTCATGTACTTAAGCCAGGCGGGTATGCTTGCTCCTGGAACAAATCAGTTTCTACAACAAGGACAAAACCAATTGGGAATGACCCCTGTCGCTACCATTAGAAATCAGGTAAGTTCTCTTATGTACATTACTTATTAACTTTTTGTTTTCTACTTTAATATAATTCTATATGTAGGATCAAATCTTAAAGAGTTATTACATTTTACAATATAAACTGGTATAATATTTTATGGGAGTAAGAGTATTAAAATGTCTATAACTGAACTTTTTCTGTATGTACTTATATGATTAAGCACATCTTTTTTCTCTATGCCATAAAAAATAATATTGTAAACTTAACATGTTACCTATGGTTGTTTAACACTATGTTTTTGCTACGCTATGAAAGGGATTTCTGTCTACTAAACTAATTGTTCTATGATTAAAAAAATATTTATCAATAGATTAATACACTTTACCAAATTATTCTTACTCACACTTAAACACAACTTATATACAACAAGCAATATACAATAGGTTATAGACAAAAGTGGATAATTTTTTAATTTTCTATATCTTAACTTTTCTATTAAATTCTGAATAACTAAAGTATTTGTTACTATATGAAAATCTTAGTTATATATAATATTAATATTTTCTCTTATTGAGCAAAAATGTCTCTTGTGAGTGCTATTTTCAACATTGAAAATTAAAGTCTAAAGGAACCTAAAACAATTTCTTCACTATGGAAATTTTTTTACCTAATTTGGTAAATCGAAAACAGTTTTAATAACTGTTATAATATTAGCAAGTTCAATTTTAAATGACAATCATGTGATTGTGATACTAAAACTTAGATTGGATTAATCCAAAATACTCATAGGACTCATACTAATTTTACTTAAAACTAAGGCTTCACTTTTGCCAATTTCTTTTTTTTAGTTTGAATTTGATTTAATAGGATTTGAAAACAACTACCAAATATATAACAATATATTACAAGGACTTGTTTAAATCACATTCTTCTTCTTTATTTAACTCAAAATAGTTTTTATTATTGGAATAATAAATATGCAAATAAAAACATTTTTGTCAGTAAGTTTTGATTCACCAAACTAATGGCAATACTAAGCCGGTGAAGATGGGGAGCTGGTCTACTTCCCCACGATCAGATATGTTGAAGTGTTATAAAGCAATCGTATATGGTAAACTGACAAATATGTCAAGAAAATGATGACCAACAATCTTTTATGAAACAGCTCCATTTAACTACATATATCTTGTTTTTTTGGAAGAGTCCTAATTGGTAAACAAACCGCTGTCAATCGTAATTCACGTTTTTTCCGCATTTATCACTCACTTTCACAACATATTAGCTTACGGACATTTGTAAAACTCCATTTACTATTTATTTCACTAAAAACAAATATCAATTTATCATTTTAAACACATAAAAACTACAAAATACGAATTCCGAGAGTACAGATAACTAATATTTTCGAATATGACATTTCAATATCTTTTTTTATAAGTCAAATAGGGATGTGGTCATAATATTTTTAGAAGCGAATGAGTATAAGTGAATGAACAGCATGAGCGATAAAATAGGCCATGTTCTTTAACTATATTTTAAAATTTCACGAATTATAACTTGTTAAATAATATTACAGTAAAGCGATTTGTTATTTATTTGTATTTTGTTATTAATTGTTTTTTTTCTTCTTTTTTTTATGTTGAGCGCACAAAAAAAATGCTTACAAAATATTGCAAATGTCAATCATTTATGGTAAAGTGTTCATTGTAAAGGTTTTATTTTATATTATGAATATTTCTGAATATCAATTTCATCCTGAACATTTTTAATGCTATCCCATATAATATTAAAGTATACCACATAGCAACGGCATAAACGTTTACTGTAGTTCACAGGAAAAAATTTTGAGACTTTAGGATGAGACTTAGGATTACCCAATGAGAGCTTCGTGGAGTACAGTGTTATTAGTCCTTTTTTTAGATGTTAGAGAGAATGTGCCGCCGGCGCAAGGTTTTTTATTCATAGTAAATACAAATAATGTGACAATAATATTAATAGGGTCGACTTTTTTTAGACACAGACGGACCCCTTATTTTGTTGTAAATTTTATTTTTGGCATCTTTTTTACCGACCATATCACATAAACGAAATATATAGGGGACCGTCCACTTTGTATGGGGGTTTCGGCCCCGAGTGGACAGTCACTGAGAATAATAATTATATATTAAGTTAGTAGTACTAGCAAGTATGAATTAGAAAAATGATATAGTTTTGCAGGTCCAGGTGTTTCATTTTTTGTTTTTTTTGTGGATAATTACAAGAAGGTTTCTGAAATAAAAAATCATTGTTTTGTTATTTTTGTTTTACTAATCGGATTCGTACGTTAACAGAATGTTATCTAAAAACTAGGCAGGTAGATTTATAAAATCTTGAAACCTTTTTCAGCCCAAAAACCAAATAATTTCATGACATGGGCACAACAACCTACTGTCCGTCGACCAACCATGCAGTTGCAATAATATTTTTTTATGGCTTCGCTGCCTGTCCTTTATTGTTTACATATAAAATAAATACAAAATATAATTTCCTACTTATGAATATGCCTACTGTGTATTTTACGTCGCAGTAGTGATGAATTCTCGGTTGACGGAAAACCTTATAGTAGGTTGCTATATCACTATGAAAGCAATATGGAAGTCAAATGAATGTATGAAGCAAAAGCCTGTAGTTTAGGGTTGCCATAATAAATAATATTTTCAATAAACAAATAAATCGATTAAATCGATAATCGAATTTAATATAATTAATTGCTTGCTTTTTATTTAGTCAATAACAATGTTTCTAAAATAGTTTATTTTTCACCAAAGTTAAATGTTTTTTTACTAAATACACTTTTATAGACTTTTTTTAGACTTTTTTCTTATTAATTCGATTTAACAATACCTTTAATCGATTTTAACAAATAATTGATTTAAAAATATTTTAAAATCGATTGTTCGTTAATAATAATTGGATAATATAAATGGATGCACATAATTATGAGAAGTGGTTTGCTAATATTTTAAATAAAAGCGGAACCTGGGTCAGTAATAATTTTAGACAACGCATCGTACCACTCAAAACTAGCTGTCAAAGTGCCTAACATGAGTTGGCGGAAGGCAGACATACAAGCGTGGTTGTTAGAAAATGATTTAAGTTATGATGAAAACGAAATAAAAGCTGAGCTTTTAAAAAAAATTAATAAAGATGATTATAACAAAAAAGTTATTGACGAAATGGCAGCCCGCAAAAATATAATAGTCTTAAGTCTTCCGCCCTACCATTGCGAGTTAAACCCTATAGAACTCATATGGGCTCAAGTAAAAGGTTATATAGGCAAAAATAATAAAAGTTTCAAAATGGCAGAAGTCAAGGAGCTTTTAAAAGAAGGCTTAAATCAAATAAGTGCGGTGTCGTGGAAAAAAAATATCGAACATATCATAAAAGAAGAAGATAAAATGATGCAGCTTGACGGAACCATGGATGCTGCATCAGAATCCCCAGGTTTCAATATCCACGTCTCTGAAGAATCTTGCGATTCATTAGGAAGTATGGACAGTTATTAGAAAATAAAGTAAATAAATTTCTTATTGGCGTTTTATTTTGTATTTCAATATTTTACTTTACTATTGTAATGAATAAATCAGTACGTATTTTTTTAATTATCTATTCTAGTCAAAGAGCAACTAATTTCTAACAGGTTATTTATATTTAAGAAATATAAATTTGTTTATATAAAGATGTTCGATTTTTTTTCGTAATTTTATACCTTTACTAATTATTAACAAAATTATTTAATATATTATTAGTTTTTGAAATAATTTCAGCAATATGGTATCATTAAATATTTCGATGTAAAATTAATTTTACTTTGTCTATGGCTTATTGATATTGTTCATTCATTTGCTCTTTGTGTCACTTCACTAAGCTACACTATACTCTAATTGTCTGTGGTCATAAGTACGCCATATTTGTTTACCAATTAGGACAATTCCAAAAAAACAGACCTTAGAGCCTAAGTGTATGGAATAGTTTTAGTTAACGAAATGTGATTGTGTAGATCCAATCATGTTTTAAATGCTCAAAATGAGACAAGTCCTATAGATGTAGATCTTATCTTATCTTTAGTCTATAAATGAAGATGTAGGGCTGCCATCTCTAAAACCTGCCCTCCAGGACCGGAAGCGTAAGTTCCCCAGATTTTCGAGCTTAAACCCCGGACATTTAAATGACTTTAATTTTAAGCCTATTTTGTTGCATGAAATAGTGTGTTTAATCGTTCTTGTGACAACAAGCGAGTAATTTTGCTTTTTTGACGTGACAAGGTCTAATAAAATGATGAACGCCACTTGAATTGAATTGTGAGTAGTGACGAGACTGTTTCAGGGTTCGATGCATTCCTTTCTTTTGTCCACTGTTGCATCATGAGAGAAAATATTCTTTCAACATGCGCAGTATGTGCAGGGATGTAAAAAAAATCTTGAGCTGTTTTTAGTAATTCTGAATATAAATGGGCATTTGGTGTTCTAAAGAATTGTAACCATAGTTGATTAGTATTTAAAAGCTTATCTTCTGCGCTGAGATTTTGGCAAAAGATTTTAAATTCACCCACTCATATTTCAATTTCGTGTCGTTAATCGCTATATTCTTGTCTTTCAAAAATGCAACAGTATCTTCGATAACAGCCCATTGAGTCTTTTCATTTATATTCGGCGAAAATAGCCAGTCAAATTAATCAAATTTTTGAAGAGTCTGATTCCAATCTTCAATGTACATTTTTATTTCATTATTGAAACTCAGAGTACAGTTCTCATCATGTTTGTTTAAAATGCTTTGAATACTTAAGGGCACGAAGTTTTCTTTGCTTTTATCGTCTAGGCTTTTTGTTATAGATCCAAGAATGTTTCGAGTTTCTAAAACGGAATTTTCGCTTTCTTCTAATTTTTCTATTTTGCTATGCAAGATATGCATAATGGATATACAATTTAAACCCCACCCGAAAGCTCCCCGGACGTCTTCCAAACTAGGACAAATCCGGGGAAACCCGGACGGATGACAGCCCTATATAAATGTATAGATTGTTATCATATTTTAACCGACTTCCAAAATAGTTAAAGGTTCTCAATTTGATTGTTTTTTTTTATATTTTGTGTTATACTTCATAACCTTTGACTGGATGGACCGATTTTGATGATTTTTAAATCGAAATTTGGTGTGTGTCTGGTTCCCTTTAAATTTTATTGAGATCTAAATACTACTTGTCCACATAGGCCTCTTTCCCAATGTACAAGAAGGTTTAGAGCGTAATACACCACGCTTCTCCATTGCGGGTTGGCGGATATATTCCCTACTATGAGTAACGATTGCTATCAGGTGTACATGATAACAACCGGAACCAACGCCTTAACACGCTCTCCGAGGCACGGAGGAGAGATCCACAAGGACTGCACAAACACCCAGATCACGACAAACATATGTATTGCCAGTACAAATGTTTGTCATGTACGAGGATCGAATCCCCTAACGCCAGCGCAGCAGCCACAAACCATTGCTGAGACCGTTGTGCCAACGCGACGTATAACTCTTCTATGTCATTATAATTTTAATCTCATTTATTATATTGCCATTTTTTACTTCCCACAAATAATATTCTTCTGATAATAGACTATAAACAACTCACAGTAGTAACTTTATAAGACTAGCAGAACTTTTTGTAAGGTTGACTATGACGTACATCCACTTATTAGATACTATAGTTAAATACTAACAATAATATACAAATAAAATTAATCATATGATATGATTTATATTTTTTATGAGTGTAGGCCATTTTATTTCTGCCGCCCCATGCCACCTTTCTAAAATAATAATTTTCAAATTTATTATTAAATAAACAATTATTATTTAAATAAAGGAATGAAAGTTAAATAAACGAATGAATTAGTCATTAAGCTCTCTTAAGCGTAAAAGTTAAGTAAAAGTTAAGAGCGTAAAATACAATTTTTGGCGCCCCTAGGACGCTACCGCCCCTAGGCCGCGGCCTATACGGCCTAAATAGCCCGTAGTCAGATTCAGAATGAATGAATCTGACGACGATATCAGGATAACGATCGCTATCAGGTGTACATGATAACAACCGGGACCGACGGCTTAACGTGCTCTCCGAGGCACGGTGGGGGGACCCACAATAAAAATAATATAAAATATAACATCAATTAATTTATTGTTATCCTTATTTCCCCACAAACAAACAGTAAAAAAAAATGTATGCATTTAGACGACAATTAATTGTGGTCCTATAAGTTAAAATATTGTAGGAAAGGATTTTTTTTCAAAATGAGATTACTAATACAAATAAAAAATACAGTCGAATTCTCAATTCGACTATATTTAAGGTTTAGGTTCTCAACCGCCTTTTTTGAAGGAGGTTAAAAATGAATCGCTAAATGTGTTGCTTAGCGAACCTCTAGAACGACTAAATCAGTTCGGGTAATTTTTTTTTAAGTTTTTAATACTTCGTAAAATGTTCGCAAAGAAGTCAAAATAAAGAAAATTACGCAGTAAAGTAAATTTTAAAAAAGTAACGGCTATTTTCAATTCACGCGTTTGATAGTTCGTAAGACATAGCCGCCGGGAAGCTAGTCTGAAATAAAATTCTTACAGCTTATGATCGGCCCATTATTTTTTTCATAGAAGGAGGTATTGGCTAATTTTACTCATATACCTGATCGCGATATAAAGTTAAATAAGGGCTCATAATTATGTTATACAATTGAGAAACACATTTGTCAATCAAGCTTAGACAAACTATAGCTATTTAGAAAAATACTGTTTAAGTACCTCTAAAGTCCAAAGAAAAGTCGAAAGAAAATTAAACCGTAATAAAATTAGATGCTTAATTTTATTAATTGTTCTTGTTTCTTTTTCAATAAATAATTATTCTAAAGTAGCCTGTTTATTTACCTACTCACAAAAACAATTAAAAAAAAACATTATCTTAAAATAAGTTATGGCCTCGAGATGACCCAGTAGATTAAGATATGACTCCTACGCAAAGATTTTGTAAGTTTTTTTATTTTAAATTAGTTACGAATACGTCGCGTAACGCAAAAACAATGTAAATTTAACAAAACTTTTCGTATTAACACAAATATATCATTCAATGTTTCAACGTTAAACGAAAATGTAGTTTGATACAGTCACCTTCACACTTGTCTTTTTTTTATTGAAACTAGTGGTCGCCTAGAGGTCGAAAGTCGATCATTATTAAAGAAAACCAAAAAATTATGAAAATAAAGAACCTTTAAAAAAAAATCAATTTGGCTACAGGCTTTGACAATCAACAAAAGAGTTATATGCGTGTGTGTGTCAAATACATGGTAGTGTGTGTTATGTATTTTTTGTATTTTTTTTTTTTTATTGATTTAATACATTTTTATGCATAATTAAAAAAAATTAATTAGCATTCTGCACTCCTCTACTACTACTAACTATAAGTGTACGAAACTTCATACTCCTCCGTCCGCGCAATTTTCGTAAAAAGGGGTAAAAAGTTTTTGCTTCACATATTAATATAATATAGATATTTTATAAGTTGCAATTCTTTGAAAATAAGTCGCGTTAAAAATAGTTAAGATTAATTTATTTCGGTCTTTGAATTTGATATAATTAGTCCGTTCTAATACATTAATTCCGGAAACGAAATGAACCATTGGTGTTCGCAAATACGTTTTTTGAATGTTCCAACAAAAACACAGTAATTTTTTTATTATAAGTTGACCCGACAAACCTAACCTTGCCTTCGAAGGGCGAACTGTCCAACGCTAAAAGTTTAGAAAATAAACTGGATACGCTTCAGCTGTAATATCCCACTGCTGGGCATAGATCTCTATTTCCATGTAGGAAAAGGATCAGAGCTTGATCCACCACGCTGCTCCAGTGCGGGTTGGCGGATATCTTCCATATTACGATTAACGATCGCTATCGCGGTGTATATGATGACAACCGGGACCGACGCGACGGCTTAATGTGCTCTTCGAGGCACGGTGGGGAGACCCACAAGGACTGCACAAATACCCAGACCACGGCAAACATCTGTACGGTCAATACAAATGTTAGTCATGTGCGGGGATTGAACCCGCAACCGCCAGCGCAATAGCCACAAACCGTTATTGGCAATCAATTTACTCAACGGCGTCAGGGCGCACTAGAGAGGTTGTCGAAACCTCACATGCGGCGACGAATAAATAACTTTTAATATTGAGTGTGAGAAGCAAGGGAGGCGTACTTAGCCAAGCGAAATGCCGTAGTGAAGCAGATTGCTGAAGATATTGAAAGTAGTGCCCGCTGAAAAAAGTGGAGGAAAGCCATTGGGCTGAACATCGGTGATAGCTGTACGTCTGACGCATTGCACAGGTAGCGTTTGAAAGATCTCGTCCTGATTAGGCAAGTCGCAACCAGCTCAAAGAATTTGAAGAGCACGTGTGTAAAAGCTCACAAAGAGACGGTATCGTCGATTAAAGAAGTCTCGCAAGTGCTAACAAAAAAAAAACTGCAAAGAAATAGTGAGACTACAAGCAGAAAATGCATGCTTGCAGACGATATTGCAGCCACAGAAGTCCGTGCGCTGCAGAGGACTCGCTGGCGATTGGAGGACTGGCTCTCCTTAGCTGCTGACTAAAACTAACGTGCAGCTGCTCGACGAGCTTAAGGCGTTAATTACCGCTATTCGTCATGCCTATGATGGACGTCCCGGGTGATAGGCATAAGGAGCGCCTGCTGACAATTGTATCCGTATCACCCGACGCAATTGTGTTTTGGAAAATGCTCAGTAAAGAATACACCCACCTAAAAAAAACACAGACAAACGACAAACAACAGGAGAATTCACCGTTTCGTTCGATAGTCGGCAACATGATCGATCTCAGGATTGCCAATCTTACGATTGCTTTTCTATTAATTTGATATATTTTTCTTATGTTAAAAATAAATATAATCATTTTTTTTAGTCAGCGTTCGTGTGTCCTCGGAGCCTAGGGCTGAAGCTCAAAAAACCCTTAGGTAGATTCGATCCTGAAACAGTAATTTGATAAATTGTCGTAGTTAAGTACGAGTTTATGTAATTAACAAATGGTAAGTAATTGCACACAGATTAACTACAAACTACTTCCTTTTGCTCTATATCTATTGATCATGGAAAAAGTCTATTCTTGTTTTGATTGTATCTGACTGGTTGATATTTTAAAAATTAAATTGATCAAAGGTGATAAAAAGTGATTCACCTACGTCAAGAAAGTACGGAATAGATCGTAGTCAAAGTCGGTCAAGCTGTACAGACTATCGCGAAACCCGTGTTGACAAGCAATAAGGTGATGTTGGGTTTATGGTGGGATAAAAAGGGCATCGTTCATTGAGCTTTTAACAAATCCATCGGGTTTATTCTATCAAAAGCTGATGAGACTTTGCAAGAAATTGAGAATAAGCAGCCAGAATTGATCAACAGAAAAGATTTAATCCTTCATCACGAGAAAAGAATTAATTTTGTTAAATCGTACCTTGAATTTCTATATAAAATACGAAGAATCTTTTTGCCCGACCTAAATTATTGTCTATATTCAGACATTTGCTTTTTTTTTTGCTTTATATTTCATTCGATCTCAAACGTCGTCTTTTTAAATTCCATGAATAAGCGTCCTTCCACAGCGCATTATCTGTTTCTTGGCTCCATTCAAGGAGCCAATTATCGAAAGGTCTCCAGAAATAAAATATATTTTAAACAAATGTGGAAACTTTGTATTTTTACAACTTTGCGGTCCCGATTCGTCTTTTCATACAAGAATCCTTACAAAACTTGAGTTCATATCACGCAGTGAAAATGTCTAAAACTTTATTATAAACAACTATTGCAATTCTAGTAGCTTTAGAGTGCAAATGAGATATGGTAAATATCGAACATGTTTATATTGTTGACCCATCTCTAGTAATATGTGATCAAGTAACGGATAAGGACTGTGACAAGTCACCCAATCTTATACAAGTAGAAAAGTTGCCAACCCAAAAGTATAAAAATTTTGATTGATTCAGCTTGTAACATCACGGGAAGGGGGCCTAGTCCTCATTCTCCATGTAGAAGGGATGGAACTTAACCACCACGCTGCTTGCTGAACTGCGGGTTGGCGAATATATTTCTTACTTTCAGGTGTCTATGACAAATATAATTTATAACAACCATACCGACAGCTTATTGGGCTCTCCTAGGCATTGTGGGGAGCCCAACAATTTCTGACAACCAGACTAGAGTGGTAAAAGGCTGGAGGTTTTGCAAATAAACAAAAAGCAAAAAATTAAGAAAAAATGTCAATTTAAGCTTGCTTGTCAAAAAATAAAATTCAATACTTCTTTCTAGGGTCAGTATGGCAGAGTTCTTATAAAATCCCCCCCCCCCTCATTAAGCTATAAAAAAGGAATCAGCAGAAAAACTAAAATAAATCTATTTATGACATAAGATTTTAATTTTTAATTAAAAGCTTAAAAATCGAATAGGATAAATGATATGGTAGTAATTTTGTAGAAATACTCTAAGAAAAGTTTGTATATTTTAAACAAAGAACCAAAATAAATCCTACTAATTATAAATGCGAAAGTTTGTGTGGATGTTCTTTCACACAAAAACTACTGGTTCGATTTTAATGAAACTTGGTACGTAGATAGCTAAAGATAGAATAACACATAGGCTTCTTATTATCCCGATATCCCCACGGCATCGGAAACTACGCGGGGGAAACCGCTAGGCGGTAGCTAGTACATTTATTGATATCACCTTAATTGTTAAAGTGTGAATTGTACCTTTATTTGTTATGAATAAAACAATTTTTTTTTTTATATAAAATTTATATATATTAAACTCAATATCATTGTATCCTTATTTAAATTCACTTTAGTGAAAATAATCCTAACTAGATTTATCCTTCTAACATATAATTATATACTAAATTCACATGAGGCACAGAAAATACACACAGTAACAAAGTTGCTTCCCACTGTCTGTATGCTTATATCTTAAAAACTACGCAACGTATTTTGATACGGTTTTATTTAGTAAATAGAGTGATTCCAGAGCAAGTTTTTGCCCGCTAGTTAAAATAATAAAAAAACAATTACAGGAGCCCTTCCGTGACTTTGGTTGCTGTACAGTATCCGAGACGTCGGGTATCTAAAGAACCTAACAAACCGCTATAAAATCAGAAAAAGTTGTTTCATCATAATGAGTAAAATTCGTGTAAACATTAGAAAAAAATAAATAAAATATTTTAATGAGTATAGAATTTGAAAGTCTTTTCTGATTTAAGTTTTCCATTATAAAAGAACCATATATTATGAAAAATAATATTGTGTCTAATTTAATAGTTATAAAAAAAAGATACTAAATTCTTTTATTATAAGCTGACTTACCGGCTGCTGTTTTTTATTGAAAGACTACGTTTTTACCGATATGAATTTTTATTCAATTTTTAGTTCAATTCTTAGTTTAATTCTACAAACAAACAATGAACGAATAGTTGAGAGATCTGAATAAATAATTATTCATATCTCTCAACTATTTGTTCATTGTTTTTTGTTATGACAATTTTAGACCGTGGTTGAGTCTTCGCCTTCTGACATTTCAAAATGTTGCCAATACTAGATACGATTTAATTTATTTTTACAAAAATTTGCGTTTCCATTTCGTAAATTATTGTACAAAAATTCTGTGTACAAGTTAAAATTGTTAAACATAAAAAACTTACCAACTTTCAAGCTGAACAAAGCAAATAATCGTAAACGCCAATTACGATTTGAATTTTTGGCGTTGCGTTTTGCGCCATCTGTTAAACATTTCGTAAAGCCTCACTTCGTCCGACGCTCCCGTACTCGGGAAGTTAACGCAGGCGCTGTGGTCGGCGTGTGTCCTTTGTTCGAAACAAGTCAACATTGTGCTTTTGAGTTAACTCTTTCGATATAATTTTGCTGTTTATGAATGTTTTAGTGTAAGAAATGTGATATTTTGGTTTGAATTTCGTGTGAATGACAAGCGTACAGATATAAATGATAAATGTTTAGTGTTTTCGTTCGTGCGATAAGTTTTCATTGTGATACATGAGCGAGCTTTAGGTAGATTGTACGCATGAAACCTTTGAGTGACTTTTTTTTCGAACCTAATGTTAAGGATATGGGCCCCGACATGGTGAGTTTATATGTTTAGTCTTGTAGTTAATCGTATAAAATATTTCTTTTATGTCATGAAATGATGAAATTTAACATTTTTCTACGCAACAGGTCGGTTTTTGTTTTGTTTACTTGTCACCGGCGTCCGCCATTTCTAACTAGTAATTATTATAGTCACCGGTATATAAACTAACAAACATAATACTGTGGTATATAGATTTATAGAATAACTAAGTCATCACAATATCGTATTACGTTCCATTGAACATGAAAACACGTAACGGCTATCAGTCTTATTCTTTAAAATTCCTTTTATATTTTTATCGTCAAAGGACTTGATCCCTCGTACTCGGGTCAAGGAACATGGAAAGTCGAATGATTTTATTATTATTCATTTACAAAATGTCGTTAGTATCGTTTATAGCGACTAGAATTTGTAGAGGTTAGAATTACTTTGAAAGGCTTTTTTTCATACATTAATGAGATCAACATATAAACAACAATGTACCTCAACATATAAACAACAATGTACCTCAACATATAAACAACAATGTACCTCAACAATAACATTACAACATATATATAACCTTATTTCTGAAAATATACAAAACTATGCAAAGAATAAAATAAGATACTTGAGCATTCTTCATAATATTATGTATTTAAGTTTCGCTTTTATAAAGTTTATTGAATCATATTTATTTTTATAAGGTAACTAACTGTAATATATTTACAAGATGAATTCAAAGTCATTCATTTTACATTTATAGATAAAATTAATGAAACTTAAGTGAAATAACATGTTAAAGACGTTTAATAACAGATAATTTTATATTATTGAATTAATGAAGATAATTTATATTAAAAAAAATATGAGAATTGTTTTGAAGAATGCAAAAATAGTTTAAAATTACTGAACACTGTAATGGGGTTAAACTTAGTATGTGTAACGTAACTGTGTGCAAGGGCGTGCAAATAACCTCTAAAGCTATATATTTATCATATATTTCGTTTTTCCTCTTTGCACTTTACGTGGATATCCTCTTTATTAATCTCATATGGTTATGTTTAATTGATCTAAACAATAGACATCTTAAAAAAAAAAAAACAGTATAGAAATTCTTTAGTTGGTTTCCATTTAGTGAATTTGTATTTTCTTTGTTTTAAATATTGGTTATTAGCATTTAAATTATAATAATTATTTAGTGTTTGCTGTCTCGTCTAACATCATGTTTTTGAAACAATCCTGAAATTGCATATTAGTTTAAATTTCTATAAAAAAAAAGAATGACAGAATTTATAGTCAATATGAATAGAATATGTAAATTTGTATTATTTAGTTGATAATTTCTAAGGTCAGGATGTATGTATGTGTCTATGTTACAGATACAATTATATAATATATATAACTATTTTGTAGACTTAGAATATATAAAAATACATGTATACGAAATAGATGAGAATAATAATCATAAAACAAAGATTTTAAGTAGGATTCACTACATTTAGTTTTATATAATTACTGTTGGAATTGAATAATTACAATTATGACCTTTAGTCAGTTTTTTAAATTTCTAGATATTTTAGGTTGAATTTTTTGTTTTACTTTTGTATATCATTTTTTATATTTAACTTAAAAAATTTTAGCTTTTTTTTTTTATAAATGACCTTGAGTCGGAGTCCTTGTCATTCTTTACTATGCTCGTCAGCATTGATTTAATTCTGCAATTTTTTTTTTTCAAATTTGATAACAATAGTTTATGTAATATTATGTAATGTATAAGATTAAGATGTAAATAATATCTAAAAATTTATATCAGTTTGGCTTAAGATTTTAAAATATTAAAGTTAATTGTACCGCTAGATATGTATACATATAACAATAGCTTTATTAAAATGAAATCTGTTTTGTTTAAGATTGCACCCTCTGCAAAAAAATTATGGGACAAAGGCCCTGGAGCTGGGGGCGATAGCAAGGGTCCACCACATCTCCCTCCATTGCAGCTTAATCCAGAACAAATGTGGCGTGATCCCACTTGGTCTGCTCAAGGTTGATATTCTCACCAAATAAATAGATAATTAAGTTTATTTTATTTTATTACTTGTGATATAGTTTGTGTGTTATAGAAAGGTAAAAGCGAATGTGTGTCGATTAATAGCAGTGGAACACAATGTGGGAGTTCCGATGATGGGCACGCGGCGCGGGGTCGCCTTCCCCGGCGGCGACGCGAGCAGCATCCTGTCCCCGCGCGACACCGCCGGCCTTGGCGTCAAGATGGTGGAGTACGTGTTGCGGGGATCGCCCACGGGTGCGTGTTACTATCTATCGGAAACTGGATTTGTTATTGTAGTATTGACTTGGTAACATTTAGAGTACCTACATACATACTCCATTTAGTTCTTGTTATATACAAAATTACAGTGTAAGGTATAATTATGAGATGTTAATTTGACGTGTCGCAGAGTAAATATATAGTATTAATTATTATATACATTACAATTTAATTTTAAACAGTCTTGCGTTTATGCTAAAAACATATATATATGGCACTTGACTCCTTTTTTTTTTTTTCGACTCCTTTCGTAGACCTAAACAACTTCGATAAAATGAAATATTAATTAATACTAACTGCCGTACAACTAAAGAATCGCATATAGAAATGAATTAATTTTCTCGTACAATGTCTTTGTTGTAAATTATAGCTGTGCTTACGCGCTTACAAAAATGTTTCTATTAAAGTAGCTCGTCTATTTAAACAAAGTCAAATTAAAAATGATCTAGGATTTTTCTTTTAATGATATATTACACCTATAAAACCCCTCCATTTGATTGAACCCAGTTAAGAGTCTAACATCGTGTATGCGAAAAAAAAATGTCTAAGAAAATTAAAAATCGTAATTGTCCAGTAATGTTACTTTATTGGATTTACTTTAGCTTAGTTAACTAAGAAGGAAAATAAATTTGAGAAAGTAAAATTGGTTAACTTGGTCTGCAGAAGGAGGCGGAGTGGCGGGTGGTGGAGAGAAGGTGGCGGGCGTGGTGGCGGGCCTGCGCGGCATGGTGCTGGAGGAGCGCGCCGACGACAAGGCCGGCTCGCCCTTCGACAAGGACCTGCACGAGCTGCACGACCACGCGCCCATGCCAAACGGCCTGCACAACGGCCAGGAGGACGACAAGGCCTTCAAGTAAATTTTTCCTCCATGCTAGTTTACTTATTAATCTAGAGACTAGGAAAAAGCTTTCACATTCTGACGAGTAAACACTAGTAAACAATTTTTCCTTTTAAGTGTTTTTTGCTGTTTTTTTGTCATCTCATAGTTCTTTGTACAAACATGATTATATTGTTTTTAAATATAATATGAAACGATCCATTTATTATTAAAAAACTCAAGTGAAAAATTGACCATAAAAAAAGATTGTTGAGACGCCCCGGTCTCAACTTTTTTGTTGCCCCAAGGCCTCCAGACCTCTAAATTCGGCCCTGCTAGGAATCAATATTACTTTAATCGGTGTCTAAAAATTGATATATTATAATGGCTTTCCTTGTTACTAAAAATGAAGTAAATAATTAAAAAAAGTCATCACGATAAGAAGGTACGACTGTTGACTAATATACTAATATGATTTATAATGAGTCATCGAACGTAGCGCTCGCGAACAATAATAAACGCAGATTTCGTTCCCGCGATAACCAGTTTAAAAGATCGGCAGGTCCGCGCTGCGAATCTTCCGCGAACCACCAATAAGCGAGCGAAGGCGAAATTGGAGCGTCGCCGGCGGTCGCGAAGGCCGCCGCGCCGCGAGGCGGGCAATAACCGCGCGATCGTCGTGGCCTCTGTCAATGCCACGCGCGGGGAGCGCCTCGCGGTCCGCGCTCTAATCTTTTATCGTTTCGTCGATTTAGCTTTTGATTCATCGGATCGTCCGATATTACTAGATAGTGGAGCTGTTAAATATTCATTTATTAAATAAGGAAAATTGAAGCCTTAATTTAAAATAAAACTTTCATTGATGTTTCGTCTAATAAATTAGGCATAAATCATCTAAATTTGTTAAAATTTTAAAAGAGAGACACGCGTAACTCTGTCCCAAACAATAACTCCTATACGTGAGTCCTCACGTCTTTTGGTCTATTGCGATTTCGACTATTGTGTATAAAACAAGTATCGAAAATAGTTTAATACAATAACTATTATACGAGAACTTAAATTAGTAAGGATAAGTTAGAACGTAAGAGACGCGCGTCACGCACTTCGTATGCGAGTACCCTCGTAAGCGATCTACGGTAACGAATGCTCAAGTCCGCCTCGCGTTGCAGCCGCACGCCGGGCTCGCGCCAGCCGTCGCCGGCGGAGGAGGAGGGCGGCGGCGCGGGCGCGGCGGCGGGCGGCGCGGGCGCCGTGCGCAACGGCGACGCGGCCGCCTTCCCGCTGCTGCCGCACGCGCTGCCCGCGCCGCCGCCGCAGCCGCTGCACCACCTGCCGCACCTGCAGCACCCGCAGGTACGTGCGCCAGCTGGGTACCCTAAACGTTTTGTAACGATTTTATGCTTTCGATGTCGTGTATGACAGAAGTTTCAGGAGTGCTTGGTGACTAGTTAAAATTAAAAAGTCTAAAAAAAAGCTGGAAACCGCTTAATTTGGCCGGACTCCTATTCAAAGAGCCTATGTCCAAGTATTTCCGAACACCTGAACCATTTTAATTGCTTATAAATTAAATGTCGCATCAACCTTAAAATTCTTACCCCGACCTACTAAGTAATTCGGGTGGCAGCGGCGTATGCAGCTCTGGCTTGCCTACCTAAGCCTCACCCCTCCACACCCCTCACGATTACCCTGTCTAGACAACTTCGTTGGACGACTGTGTGCACTGTACTTTAAACTGTTGCAGTCATTTACATACATACAAATGTAAACAATTTATAGTAAAAAGAATTTTTAAATTCTTTGTTCATATGCTCAGATTTATCTCAGTAACAAAGATTTGATGGCACATTTACTAAAAAATTCCTCATGAACTTAGAAACTTAGCTATATAATCTAGCCCATTAAAGTATACAAAAACAGATTTACTAAATTCCACACTTGACTTGTAGTTTAAAACAACAGCTGACTGTATTAATTGGTTTTATTTTTTGTCTTTATTAAAAATACCTAAAGGCAATAAAAATGTATTTGGAATATGTAATTAAAAAGTAAATTATACTAAAAAAAGTTTCCAGTTTGGTATGCTAAAAATGTTGACTGTCTATGATTATTATTGGTGCTATATATTTTTTACTTAAATGAAGTTACAAAGTTACGTTGAGTTATTGCGCCTTGAATAGAATCATTATAATTCAGCCTAAATATATCTAACAAGAAATATGACCTTGTTTCATTCATCGTACTCATGTTGTAACAAATTTATATTCATTTAATTATTAAACTCTGATGATGATTTGAAATTTTTTAAAATAAAGTCGTTGATAAATCTTTTTGTTTTGTGATCATTGACGTTCATTTTTAATTAACTTTCATTGCTTTCAGCACCATCCTGGAATGCTTGGTGTCGCGCCCCTGCAGGGATTGCCACATCCACAACACCCACAAATACATCCTGGTGAGTGTTATTATTATGTAAAAAAGTTTATTATGTTACGCAAATCTTGTTAGCTATAACATAACAGATAAGTACCGAGGTGAGATTCTTCTTAAAACCTATTTTTCAAATAATTTGCCTGCAAATTTAGTACTTTTTTGTGAATTTTGTGCTGATAGTAGAAAATAGATGATGATATAAAATTAATTTGGCTTAGTCATCGATATATATTATATATTTTTATTTTCTGCATGTTTCTGCAGTTAATCAACCATGTTCAGATTTTACCCAATTATATAGATAAATTCTGTAGAAGGGCAGCGATACCATACACATTTAAAAATATTATAAATAAGTGCAATTTTTATTGAATATAATTTGGGTATGTTTATGTACAATGTACATACTAGAATCCTACGAATAGACGAAGTTTTGGCGTAGTGATAGGCGAAAACCGACTGATAATGACCGATTCGAAAATGCTCTTGGAGCCTATTTGAATAAAGCTGTTTTTGATTTTGATTTTGATATGATAATGGTCGCGGTTTCGATCCTCGCACGTGTGAAACATTTACAATGCCGTACAGACAGAGGATACATTTGATTGGAACTCTTGAATATGAGGCGTTTATTACTTTATTTATCTTCAAAATCATTTGCTTGCGGGAGTCATATCATTAATTGCTAAATTATTGTTTTAAATTTCAGGAATGACGCTAAACGACTCAATGAATCAACACATCGAACTCGTTTTACAAATGGAACAACATCCGCAATTCGATAATAACAGTTTTGCTAGCACACAACAGGTGAGGAGCTCATCTTTAATTAATTTTGTTACTGATTAAAAAAAAATATATTGAAAATAAAATCAAACACACATACACAATGTTACTCAAAATTAACATTTAGACAGCATATTACGAAACTCTAGCTTTTCCACCCGGAGTTTCGCTCGCACAGATCGGTGAGATTCTACATATTGTTACAAATATTTGTCTGTATAAGTATCAGCCAAGCGAGGCTTTTCTTTTAACATTTTTTATTAATGCCAAGTTTCTATTGTTCATAGTGTGATGTTATCATAACTGAGGTAGGGCACAGCAGGAATTTGCTGCTCAAAATATGGAGCAGCCTGACTGGGGTAGTACCTCGACCTTACAAAAGATCACAGCAAAATAATACTGTTTTCAAGCAGTATTGTGTTCCTGTTGGTGAGTAAGGTGACCAGAGCTCCTGGGGGGATTGGGGATTGGGTCGGCAACGCGCTTGCGATGCTTCTGGTGTTGCAGGTGTCTATAAGCTATGGTAATGGCTTACCATCAGGTGAGCCGTACGCTTGTCTGCCGACTTAGTGTCATAAAAAAAACAAAATGCTTTTCCAATAAGTGGCCTTACCAAAAAAAAAAAACATTTATAGAGAATCGTACGATCGGAGCGAAAGTGTCCTTAACGACACTTTCCCTTAATACCGTAATATTCGGCACTTTTACTAATACGTTTACTGATACTAATTGTCATTGTCATTTTAAAACTCCCGATATACGTCATGTTCATAGATAACTTCGAATGTATCATCATTCCAGCCTAATACAGTCGACTGCTGGACATAAGCTTCCACAAGTTCGCGCCAAAAATGGAGTGAACTCGTGTGTTTTGTCCATAGTCACTACGTTGGGCAGGCGGGTTGGTGACCGCAGGGCTGGCTTTGTCACACCCAAGACACTTCTTATTAGACTATATTATAATATAATATTTGGGTTTTAAGTAAGAAATGTTATTTCGGTTTTATGCAATCGATATCGTGAGATGTATCAATCGAGACTTTACTAATTCATTACCAATTTTTTTTTGTGATTGTAAGTGATTTTAAATAGAATTAAATTATAAGTGTTAATATCATGTGTGTCATGTTTTTTAGTATAAGTGGTACTACATTTTATTAGTCTTTATATGACATAACATAATAATATGTTGTGTATATAACAATATATGTTAAATATATTCAAGTTAATTACCAGAGTTAAATACATTCTAACCTAGTTAATATTTTGTTTGACCAAGCAAGATGATCGACAGATGCAAGCCTGTCACAATGTCTATAAAGAGTACAAAATATGCAGACTCTCTTGGTGGGTCTATTTGCTTATCAAATGCGTTATAACGGGGTAAGAGTCTGTAATCATTGGTGGCGTAGGATCAAAAAGAAGAAACGAATCGTAAAAGAAATTACATTTGCAGTACGCGGGGGGCGTGGGCGGCGTCGGCGGTGTGGGTGGAGTGGGCGGCGTCGGGGGCGTGGGCGGCGTGGGCACGGTGGGCGGCGCCAGCAGCGGCGTGGGCGGGGCCGGACTCGTCAACGGCGCCTCGGTCGTGCAACCAACTCCCGACTCGCAGCACCACCAGCCCTTCGAGCTACAGGTCAGTGCCGCCTCGTCCACGTCCTCCTCGAAGCTAGGGTTGCCAGCTCGTCAAACCTAGTGGCCGGACAGAATAGCTAGTTGCCGGACTAAAAAAAGGATGGATTTTGTGTGTTAATATGTCGTATACGACAGAAATTTCGTTTCGATTTGCGCTCCGAGAGTCCGAGGAGACTAGTCAAAATTAAAAAGCCTAATAAACGTCGACGCGTTGGCGCAGCGGTCACAGCACTGGCTATTGCGCTGGAATTCGCGGGTTCGATCTCGCTCACGGCAGACATTTATATGACACATGTATTGGCCATATAAATGTTTGTCGTGGTCTGGACCTTTGCACTTGTGTATTGTGTTTGTTTCCGAACCTCCGGCACAGGCGTAAATCCTACTGGGTGTCGTTGAGTGTGAAGCGTTAAAAAAATCCGGACAAGCTGGATACCACTTAACTTGGCCGGACATGCATTCAAAAGACAACTATATTCTATTTTTTGGGAACAGTCTTATTTAGTAAACAAATATGGCGTACTTCCGAGCACAGACAATAAGAGTAATATTGTGAGTTTAGTAAAGTGACACAAAGAGTAAATGAATGAACACTATTAATAAGCCATAGGCGAAAGTAAAATTCATTTTATGTTCAAATATTTAACGACACCATATTGCTAAAATTATTTCAAAACCTGATAATATATTGAATATTTTTGCAGACTTAGTAGAGTTACAGAATTACGAAAAAAAATAAAAAAAAAAAATATTAATCGAATATCTTTATAAAAGACAACAAATTTATATTTCGTTTATGTAAAATGATCGGTAAAAAAGACGTCACAAATAAAATTTACAAAACAATTGGACGGCCTGTGTCTAAAAAAATAAAGTCGCTATTAGTATTGTTGTCACATTATTTGTATTTACTATGAATAAAAAACCTTGCGCCGGCGACACACTCTCTAACATCTAAACAAAAGGACTAATAACATTGTTGAGCACGAAGCTCTCATTGGGTAATCCTAATCACTTCAGCCTAATATAGTCCACTGCTGGACATAGACCTCCACAAGTTCGCGCCAATAATGGAGTGAACTCATGTGTTTTGACCATAGTCACCACGCTGGGCAGGCGCGTTAGTGACCACAGGTAATCCAAAGTCTCATCCTAAATTCTCACAAAATTTTCCTTTGAACTACAGTAAACTTTTATGCCATTGCTATGTGCTTTACTTTAATATTATATGGGATAGCGTTAAAGTTGTTCAGGGTGAAATTGATATTCAGAAATATTCATAATATAAAATAAAACGTTTTTAATACAGTTGCTCAAAAAGTGGCGTATTGTAGGGACGTATAGCGTTCGGGATATGGGCTATTACATACTCGTGCTTTTTTTTACCTTTCCCGAACTCGTGCGTTCTCTTTTCCAACTGACAAAATAATGTCTATTAAAAAGAAAAACCAACCATGAAGTTTTTACTAAAAAAATTCATAGAAGTTTTTATGATTCATGCAAATACGTATATTTCTAAAAAGAAGCTACTCATTTGTTTCAATATCAGATTTAATGATTTGATTGAATGAGTTTGGTTAGGTTTCATTTCATTTCATCTCATTAAATTTCATTTTCATTTCATCTCATTAAATTTCATTTTCATTTCATATCAATAAAAAACTTCTACTGAAGACTTGGCTGTACGGGCATAGTTCCCTTTGCCTGCCAGAATGGGTGAAGAAAAAAAAAACTCTGCTTATATTCTACGGTTGGCGCTATTTTTCAGAAATTTTCTTTTTATTATTTTATTGAATTGCTTCATTTTTTTGCAACTGTATTAAAAATAGTCGTTCAGTACATGTGCGGAACCGTCATTGCAACTTCCTCCGACTTTGTCGGAACTCTTAGCAATGACAGCTTTTCCACACTTGTAATGAAATATACTATTACAATGAATACTTTACCATAAAAGATTGACATTTGCAATATTTTGTAAGTTTTTTTTTGCGCTCAACATAAAAAAAAGAAAAAAATAATATATAAAACTGAATAACAAATAGCTTGACGGTAACATTATTTTATAACTTATTAACAAATTATAATTCGTAAAAATTTAAAATACCTATAGGTAGAGGACACGGCCCATTTTATCGCTCATGCTATTCATTCACTTATTCACCTCTAAAAAAATTATGACCACATCCCTATTTGCCTTTTAAAAAAAGATATTGAAATGTCATATTCAAAAATATTAATTATCTGTATTCTCGAAATTCGTATTTTAATAGTTTTTCGTGTTTAAAATGATAAATTGATATTTCTTTTTAGTGAAATAAATAGTAAATGGAGTTTTAATTACGTATTGACAGGGGCTTGTTTACTAAATAAGACAGTTCCGAAAAAATAGACTATATCTGGCTTTATCCGGACGCCTGGTCTTACTTGGATCTCGCAATTACGTGTACACACTTTACTACAGCAGTTAGCGCGAACGAGACGTCTCGCTTCTCTCGGATCCCGCAATCATCCTATACCTTAGTACATTGAGAATACTATAAACTCAAACATACAGTCCTTATATAAATTTACAGAAATATGCGTACATTTTCATATATGTGGGTTTTATAACATTATTGAAGAAGGACAATTATATGTCGCAGAGTATGAATACGGAACGTCAAGTGTTTGACTTGGGTGTATTCAGATAATGTCAGTTGTCAATTATTAGCTGTTAGAGTAGTGGGGTGATCGACGCGCCACCTAGCACATCGTTCGATAGTCACCTACCCTCAGTTATTATATTACTCGAATTGTTCTGACGTGTATAAAACGAACGGTGTCACCTTGGCTAAGGTAGTCTTGGCTCTGGCTTGGCATGATACATTTGTTGTATCCTGCTAGTAGCTTAACCTAGACTCATTCGATAATTAATTTGTGCATACGAATTAATAGTTACATATTATGGCGGATAACTCGAGCAGTGAAGGTGAGCGTTGATGCGCATCTCAAAGGAGATCTCCTTAAACCTACACCTGGGTCGCAAGTCCTAGGCACTGCTCTGAGTTACTCCCTCTGCCACACGATGGACTCGGTACCCGCACGGTGAACCGTGAATCCATCGAATGCTAAGAAGTTAGTCTTCGCCCCCTTAACTAATAACTACCCGCCTTCCGTACTGCGTTACCTTTCTGTTAACTGATTCCTGTGTTATAATAATTTGGTGATATCATTAATTGTGTTTACTTGTGTCAACATTACCCACTTATGCCCACAGTAGACTGAGTGAGTACTCTGAGATCATGAGAAAGAGAAATGTACCTTCAAGCCGAAAAGTATACCTTCTCCTTCTTTCATTCTGACATATATATATGCGTTAATTATTAAATTCCTAAAAAATTTTACAAAAAATATAACCGATATAGTGCCCACAAAGTTTACAAAAGGAATATAAAAGTAATTTGAACACGTCATATCAAGTAGTGATTAAATACATAATGACAACTAATTATATCGTATTTAGTTGTCATTAGCGTGTTAAGTTTACCTGAATGCAGAAAATGCAAGGCTTCAGGAGAAAAAAGAGAAGACAATAATTATTCAAGTTCTTGCTTTTCGTATGTCGCCATTTTTGTTATTTAAAAAAAACCACTATTACTTATTGGGTAGATGATAGAGCTGATACCGTTTTTGTTGCTTACATCATGTGCATATATCAAATAACATGTACTACATTTTTTGTTACTTTAATGATATGATAATTTGGATAAAAAATGAAGAATATGAGCCAGATAGACTTACCAAAAAATGTATCAAAGACAATTTAGATATTTATATTTTTCATTAGTAACAATGTTTATCACATGAAATGTTGGTTAAAAAATTTATATTCCAATTTTTATATACTATACACATAGTTCAAGCATCTTCTGTAATTGTACAAGACACTCTCTTGCTCGTTATTTACTCATAAATCATTTGAATTTTTTGCTGAACCTATGAACAAAATTATTTAACGTATATTACGTATTTGTACCTATCTATATTCTTAAGACATCAGTGGGCTTATGAACAGTGTGTTAAGGACAAGACAAGTTTCTCAATAAGAGAAAAGATTTTTTGTCTAGTAAAAAACTTCACTCAGTAAATGGAAGATGACTTCAATTAAACTTTAAAATAAAGTTTTAGTACACATTGTTATTAATCAGTCATTAATCAAAGTCACCACGCATTCCACCTAGGTCCGTCACTACTATGTAGTATGTATGTAGTTTCGAATATTTTGTGATGAGCGAATAATAGGAGAATAATGACAGGTATTTAAAATCTGAAATGTTTAAGTGTAGGTAAGTTAAAATATATAAATTATACTTAATAACGTCAAAGGAAGCGTGTTTGTCGAATATCCTAAAAAAATTTTACCCGATTTCAAAAAAAGGAGGAGGTTCTCAATTCGATTTTTTTGAACGAAGTTCCTTATCTCGTGATACCAGTATTGAGCGGGATGGGAGCGAGATCGAAAAAAGCGTAACAAGAATTCTCGACACTTACTATATACAGTACACAAACAATTTATTTACCTCATACCAATTATGACTGTGAATGAGAATGATGATTAAATATATCTTAAGTTTTGTTTACTTTAATAAGAAATAATAATTAATGTTTATTTGTACAATAAAAAAAATATATATAATAATTTCGATGGATTATGGATTCGAACCCGCAAACCGTCGGTGACGACTAATTGCACCACTGCACCGGAGCGGTATATTTTTACGAATTTTTCAATTCATCTCCTTGTTAACTTGATATTTAACAATATAAATTACGACTGTACAGCAAACGTCTACTAAAAAGCGAAAGGAACTTCGTTCCGACCGGGGGTCCATAGACCCCTCACGTCGTTTTTTTTTTTTATGTATGGTTCCTCATAACTAAAATACTGGGTGTACCGAGTTTGATGATTTTTATTTGTCGTATGGTCCCTCCCATTCTATTTGAGATGAGATGAGTAGTTTTTAAGTTATTCCTACTAATGCTTTTTAATTGTCAATTTTTTTTGATTACATACTTTGTGTTATGTCGATGTAAATTGAAGTCCTTTTTTTAAACAATTATCTTGGATTGTAGTAATTAATCTTGTGTAATTTTTTTAAAATACCGTGATGAAAATTTGTAACAAAGATGGATTAAAGAGAACAAACGAAAGAAAACTCAGTTCAGCAGTAGGTATATAAGTTATAGTACTTGCGACGAGACGTCATTTTCTCAGAAGGTCTAAGCTCTAAGCTTTCTACAAGTTGAACAGGTCCAATTAAGGCGACTGTAATTTCAACCAAATGACACGTCTAATACAATCAATTTCAATGTTTTTTATATGATGGATACTCATTACTTAATAACTTGCATTAAATGTTATGCGAGCTTTTACTTTAGCATTTTTTGCGTAAAATAGTTTATTTAGTAAATATGTAGTTTATTTTTATCAGTGCGTTTTCTTATGTGATATGTCAAATTTTCTCTTACGACTAATACTATATTGAATAAAACGTTGATACATTTATTTTTATACTAGCTGTATTGTTATTTGTTAGTGTTTACACGTTTTTGTCTTCCATCCCTTTTCCAAAAGGAACCGTACGGGATATCGGAATAAAAAGTATCCTGTAAGTAACCTTAAGCCGTACTCTCTCTCTTGTCGGTCTGAATCTGTCTGGTCTGTCTGAATGATTTGCCTGTGTAAGGCACAAGATAAAAAAAAATCGAATCGTGAAACTTAGCATAATGATTGAAATAATCTGAAGGTTTCACAACTAATGCCTACTAAAAGATGGTTTTTAATGCAACGTAACACCTAATTAAACTTGAAATAGTGTTTGTTGATAAGTGTTGTTAGTTACTAGTATATTAGAACGTCTGTACGGATTAGGATTTTATCGTGAATTTTCTATAAAATTAGGATAGCGTAAAAATAGTAATATTCCTTATTCTACGCCATTAAAAGATACAAAAAAGGCAGTACGATTAGAAGAAAATGTACATAGGAGCAACAGGTTAGCGTGGTATGGGCATGTAATGAGGAGGGATGACCGCTATGTCGGTAAAAGAATGTTAGGGATGAATGTCGAAGGACGAAGAGCGATCGGCAGACCGAAAAAGCGATGGATGGATTGTGTGAGTGAGGATATGAGAAAGAAAGGAGTAAGCACTGAAGTGACGAATAATAGAGAGGAATGGAAGAGGAAAACATGTTGTGCCGACCCTACATAAGTGGGATAAGGGCAGGAAGATGATGATGATGTACATAGGCAGTCTTATCGTAAGAGCGATTTCTTCTCGACAATCTTCGGGTATAGGACAGGGCATAGAAAGCGGTAAGGAAGTGTAGAAATAATTGTTATATATACTATATAATACTCCTCCGAAATAGCTAGACCGATTTTTATAAAATTTTGTGTACATATTGGGTAGGTCTGAGAATCTGCCAACATCTATTTTTCATACCCCTAAGTTATTAGGGGGAGGGGTGGGGGGGTTAATAAAATATATGGCAAAAGAACGTTTGCGGGGTCAGCTAGTATATAGTAGCTAGTAGCATTTTGCCTTATACACCATTGGCCAAAAGTATAACATATTAGTAATAATTCCATTTATTTATTTGTGTATTTCATTGATTTGCAAATGATTAATCGACCATAACAATATAAATACAAGACAAATAAATAAAATATGTGTAGTACACGCTAGTGTACACACGTAAGAAGTGAAACTTCTTTATGACCTTATTTTTCGAAAAATTATCTACTATATGCAACTTTACAGAAATTGGTTATTAAAGTTAAATTTGATAAAGTTTAACAAAAGGCTTTTATTATCATTGACATAAATACAAATAATACAATTATTTCATTTTACCTTAATACTACTAAGATTATTACAGCATTTCATTACTTGTAATAGAATAATGGCTTATGGTAACTGAAATATGAAATATATTGTTTACATTCCACAAGATTTAGTAACCGAGTAAAAAATCCATTCGAATCGACCGTGGTAGGAAAAAGAAAAAGATGGCGATGGTTTTTGTATGTTCCTTAAGGCGCACGGAAGGTTTTAAAACTAAAAAAAAAATGTAATTAACTTTTAACCGGGCAGTTAGTAAGAGAATAAAAATAACAAGTTAACATTATGTTGATTTTTTTCCAACTGAGAATACGCAGTGTTGGTTAAAAACTAAGGCATAAACTGATTAAGCAGAGTAAATATTTTAGTATAATTTGAATTGTAAGATTTCTACTAATTTACTATAAACTTCAACGGAATAACGGTGTAGAAAATGTTCAAGGTGACTAAGTTACTGCCTGCCAATTAACTTTCTATATATATATTCGATACAGCGGTCTCTTACAAATATAAAATCGTAAAATAAAATAAGGCGTAATCCATACTAAAATAATCATATTATTCTAGACTGTTCAATCTTTTGTAACTGACCTGATAGACCTAGCCTTATTTTGCGAACTCGAAAAGTGTGAAGTTGAAATAGTCATTACGTTTTCATAAGAACAAAGTAGATACAAAGAAAAACTTTATTAAAATAAAATTAGCTGAATTGCTCCTGTTCCCCTTCTCTAGTCTTGCGCTAGGCAACACATTCAGTGATACATTTTTATTTACATCGAAGGTATAATGAAGGCTAAAATATTATTTTTATTTACAATAATTTCGTCTATTATGATATCCTAATATCAGTAACTTATTAATTGCTTTACAATTTACGCTATTGTGCTTCAAATAACAAAAGCTATTATGGTGGCGCACAAAAGAGTTTATCAATATTAATGTTTCACCGAGGGGGTCATTAATAACGTCATAACGTTGACTGTCCACTGTAATTGTCTTCGCGAAAGACGTGGAAGAACAACTGCCTGGGTAAATATATGCTTCTTTTATCATAAGACTTGCGAAGGACAAGAAAAACGAATTCTTTTTTTTTCTTAAGAAATTGAAGAAGAAATTAAAAACACCAACGAATTACTAAATAATATTTCTCTACGTACACGCACGCTTCAGTGTATGAGTATTATTTTCACTATCTTTGGTGTGTTTATTTGAAATAAAAAAAGCCCTATATCGGCTTAAAACAAAAATAAATAATTTTAAACTCTGTTTATGATGTAGATACAGTTTAATTTGTCTAAAAAAATCTAGATCGAAATATGTAGGTGGCAGTTATTAAAACATTTTGTTCTCGACTTTCCCGTCGTACGCTGGGAAAATGAAGTATTGTCATTAGGTTCCCAGCGGTTTTATCATGGTTTTATCATTGTTCTGTGCAATATATTTGAACTTTCCTGTCTGTGCTTAGAATGAATTGGAAAAAATAACTTGACAGTTTTTTTTTGCTTTATTGATGCAATTAATCGGTATTGTATGTTGTTTTAGTATTATTATGTGTGATAGAGATAGAGATCCTACGCATTCTTGTCTGGGAAGTATTTCTAGTATAAATATAACAGTATCTTAGATTGTTATATCCATTACATTGACTGATATTCCACATTATTACTGCTCGTAGTAGTCATAGCGTAATATTTTATATCTTTCTTCCAGATTGATGTTGAAATGTTAAAAAAAGTTTTTGAATGCAGTATCAGTATAGATCAAAAACATATTTATTTTTAGTTGTTTAGTGTTACGAGGTAAAATCAATTTGACATTTAAATTAACTTCAAAGATGTTTGAAGGACACTAGATCACTAGTCGAGTTAGATTTTTTTATTTTTCATTTTAAATAATTTTAAGTCAATTATAATAAAAGGACTTTATGTCCAAATACTCTCCAATACTAATAATTGTGTCGATTTTCCTGCTAAAGACGTCTACTAATTGTTGAAGTATTAAAACTAAGTATGTAAAACAAATTGCCAGTTGTTTTTTTATAAAACCATACAGATTGTACATCAAAATAATAATGAGTATAGTGAAAGACAAAGCAATAGGCCGCAGTAGTCGTAAACCCACTTTCTTTATGTTAGCAACCATGCAAATGAATTCTTAATTCGTAATTGACTTTGGAAGTTTATACAAATTGTTTCTTTTAAAAGTAACTGATACAAGTGTATTGTTTACTTCAGGAGAAAATTGACTAAGGCTTATCTACTTAGTTCAAATTCTTAACATAAAGTTAAGTTATAAGGTGTAGATTTTTTGTGATGCTGAATACACGGTTGCTTGCTTTGCAGAAGTGGTTATCACAAAAATTAAAATTATGATGTTTTAAAAATTGCAGCGAATTACACGTTCCCTGCTGTTACTTCTAATACAGTTCGTCTACACTTCCTTATGTAACTCAAACATAATTTGTATTATATTACACGTATAAAAACCAATAAGTTCTCATCTCAACTTTTTAAAATAAAGGTTGTGCTCGTTGTGTCGTAGTTCAATTGAAATGCTGGCCAGTATTTAGAGAGTTAGTATTTTAAGTAGTTAACAACTTCCAATCAGCTAGCTGGCATAAACATTCAGAACTTTTTTTTAAATCAAACAATAACGGAAGCAAGAAAGTCAATAAAATTTTACTACAATTATTCACGTCCATTAATTTATAATATGAGCAAATTAAAGCTGTCGTTCGTTGCATTATTACCTACACTTACAAAGGTATAATTAATAATAATAATTCTTTCACGCGTTGTTGGTGTCACGGCTACTGCGGGTAATAACCGGTGTAACTATTATTATGTAGCCGGCCGGTCGGAGATGTAACATGAACGTAACACAAATAATTAAGTTCGTCGACGCGCAATCCACTTGTACGTATGTACGTTTTCGCACTATGTGGCGAAGCGTTACCGTTAGCGTTATGTGGAAACCCGCGTATGCCTCTTACGAGCGTCTATCTCCGGCGTTCTCACGACGCGCGTCGACTAGGAAGCAATAAAGCTACACCCTAACTGCACATATCATTACCGATTGTAACGGCACTCGTATGTGATAAAATCTGTGAGGATCGGGCGCACATCCACTGTCGCAACACAATGATGCCTCAATAATGCCTTATCGAATTGCATCGCCGTGAAACCGTGACGCAACTATTTTTATATTAAACTCTTTACTTTTCTCCACCGTCGTGGTTGTACAATTTTATATTATTGGAAAATAAACTTTGTTGATGCTGCGAAATCATTTATTTATATAAATAACCGAGATATAAGCGTAATTTAACTGAGGTCGGGCACAGCTGTGTGGCTACGGCACTAAAGAATTTAGCCACCCCCTCTCTTCCCGTGGGTGTCGTAAGAGGCGACTAAGGGATAACAAGGTTCCACAACCACCTTGGAACTTAAGAAACCGACCGATGGCGGGATAACCATCCAACTGCTGGCTTTGAAATACACAGGCCGAAGACGGGCAGCAGCGTCTTCGGCGCGACAAAGCCAGTACTGCGGTCACCAACCCGCCTGCCCAGCGTGGTGACTGTGGGCAAAACACATGAGTTCACGCTATTTTTGGCGTAAACTTGTGGAGGCCTATGTCCAGCAGTGGACTGTATAGGCTGTAATGACGGGCACAGCAGGAAATTTCCTGCTCAAAATATGGAGCAGCCCGACTGGAGTGGTACCTCGACCTTACAGAAGAGCACAATCAAATCATAAAGATATGTATAAACGAAAGCTTTAATATGCTCATAACATAAAAGTAATGGATTTGAATAATTCCAGTAAAATTTTATTGACTTTCGTGCTTTTAAGTACTGCCGTGTTCCTATTGGTGAGTAAGGTGACCAGAGTTCCTCTAGGGAATTGGGGTTAGGGTCAAAACGCGTTTGCGATGCTTCTGGTGCTGCAGACGTCTATAAGCTACGGTAATCGCTTACCATCAGGTGAGCCGTACGCTTGTTTGCCGACCTAGTTATATAAAAAAATATATTATTTACCTATATATATTTATTTATATAACTATTTAAATAAATACGAAATAAAACTCAATTTTCCGAGTTATTTTCAGTTTAATGCGTTCGTTTAAATAATCCATAAAATAATACTGGTTTATTTATAAAATTATTTTCAATAATGTACGACAGAAAAACATAATTATGATATAATATTATAGTTTATCTTTAAATCGATATTACACGTGTAAAGAGATACAGTGCCTGTATTCTCATTTTTTGCCATATTTCTTTGTGAAACGTGAGAAGTGTGACATTGTGTCAAAATAAACAAGGACACAAGAACTATCAATGTCTAAGTGTAACTTTTAAGGTAAAAGTAACAACCTACACTACCCGCGTCATTCCACCCGCGTTTATTAAACGGTTTTATTTAGCTCACCCCGTTTGTTTTATTTATTTTTTATTATTTATTCTTGGGTCAAATTTAGTAATTCAAATTTCACCCTCTTCCTGTCAACCGATTAATCTGAAATTTTGTATACACTTTGGATTTTGGTGACAATACAATTATGTTTATTCATTATCATTATAAATTCAAGATGGCCGCCGCTACAAAATGGCGGATAATTTATATTTTATTAATCCCATCAATATGGGTATCAAATGAAAGGGCTCAACAAGCAGAATACAATATACTATAAAAAATTGAAATCCAAGATGGCGGCCGCTACAAAATGGCGGATAACGTAGGTTTTATCAATCCCATCAATATGGGTATCAAATGAAAGGGCTCAACAAGCAGAATACAATATACTATATAAAATTGAAATACAAGATGGCGGCCGCTACAAAATGGCGGATAACGTAGGTTTTATCGATCCCATCAATATGGGTATCAAATGAAAGTGCTCAACCAGTATAATCAATGTACTATATAAAATTAAAATCCAAGATGGCGGCCTCTACAAAATGGCGGATAACTTAGGTTTTATCAATCCCATCAACATAGGTATCAAATGAAAGGTCTCAACAAGTAGAATACAATTTACTATGCAAAATTGAAATCTAAGCTGGCCGCCGCTACCAAATGTCTGATAGCAATTTTTTATCAATCCCACCAATATGGGTATCAAATAAAAGGGCTTGACAAGAAGAATACAGTGCACTATACAACCTCAATATTTAAGATGGGCCTTGCAATAATGAAGCACTAAATGAATTAAACAGAATGCGAAATAAAAACTAAAAACTAGAAAATAAAAATAGGTAAAAAAACTTTTTAAGTTAAACGGTTTTATGTTAAACATACATTGCAATGTTTAAGATAAATGTACTAAAAACCAAAAAATAATAAAATAGATACAGTCGTGGGAATTATAAACATATGCATAGACTAGACTAAAATAAAACCGTGGGGCACGTCAATTGTCTACAAATTATCGACTTAATGTGCGATAGAAGAATCGTTTAATTCGTCGTTAAAATAGGCAGTTGGCCCGCAGACGGTGAGGAAATTACTTACTATTTTCTTGCTCATGGAAATTCCAATAGTTACATACACTCCATGTAAATAAAAGAGATGTTTCAACTAGTTTATCGTTGGACATTCACACTGCTGGCTGGCGAGGAATCGTTTCACTGCTCGTAGTTTGTCTTTAATCGACAAAACATATGATAAAAGTACTACTCGCTCACCACTATGAAACCCTAAAACTCGCTTATAATCGAGCTTGCTAGCTTGTTTCCACATTCTAGCCCTACTTATCACACGTCCATCTTTGTCGGTTGAACAACTGCATAATTATAGTGTAACATTACAAAACAAACATTTTAATCAACGATTGTAGACAATTGACGTGCCCCACGGTTTTATTTTAGTCTAGTCTATGCATATGTTTATAATTCCCACGACTGTATCTATTTTATTATTTTTTGGTTTTTAGTACATTTATCTTAAACATTGCAATGTATGTTTAACATAAAACCGTTTAACTTAAAAAGTTTTTTTACCTATTTTTTTTTTACTATTTTCTTTGGTAGGCACTCTGTCTTACATTGAAAGATCTTTCAAAACCGAACAAATATATTCCGACATTGGCCACACAAACAGAACTGTAACTATTTATAACATACTCAGTAAAATTTAGCGTCGTAATTAAAAAATTGCGCATATGCTCGCATTATTCCAGATATCATAATACAAGTTTTAACAATAAGAGTTTGTAACAAAAATAATTAATCATGGAATCATTATTATTCATATCAATATTTATGTACTCATCAAAAATATAAGTGTTTAGGTACTTTATCACTTATATACCTGCGCAAAAAAGTCAGATCTATCTCGTTTCGCTAGACGGTTCAGACAAAAACAACTTACGATATAACAACGTGATTGTTTAATTTAGGTATTATGTCAGAACTTCTAAAAATCTAGTTACAATTAGGATTCATATTAAATGAATCACAGGGTAGCTCGAAGTAAAATATAGACTTGTCGTAACGATGTACAAATATAATAAAATTGTTTGTCTTACAAGCCGCAGGTACTAGTGTGTTCACGTAATCACACGAGTGAAGTTTGTTAAAAAGAGTTTTAGGGGTAGTGCTAAAATATGGCTAATAATATGATAATATACAAATGCAAACGTAAGAAATCAAAGGCGCACCTAGTTATCCAATAAAAAAGATATTTCACGAGCTTACTGCTGATCAATTAGGACAAATTTTGTTTACACCTTACATCTATTTGCACTTGTAGGCTTATTGTCGACACGCGTAGGCCGCGAAATCGGACTCGTGTGGATGTCTGCAATTTAAAATACTTACAGACCAATCGTTACCCCAAGGTTTTTCTAAACATTTGTTTTTCTTAGTTTATTTATAGTCTAAATGCAAGAAAGATTTATTTGGACAAAGCTCGTAAAGTTTATATTTTGTAATACGTAATCGAATATATCGTTTTATTTTCTTTATAAACTGATTGCTAGTTTCTAGAATTTCTATAATTTTAACTTTTTGTATATCGTAGGTTTCGACTAGTTCTAGTTCATGAGTCCAATTCTTTTTTTCTGTAACAGGATTAGTTTCGGTTCATTTCGATGGTCGAAGTAAACATCGATGACCTGTCATATGGGACTTATTCGTATTAAACTTATTAATAATAATTTACTTATATAGAAATTGCATTTATCCCTGTTTTTAATTTGTTGTAGTACATAAAGTTTTGTTTCCGATCAGAGTTACAGAAATTAAATCAAGTGCTGAAACAACTTTTTCGGATTTTATCGCGGCTTACTAAGTTTTCTTAATGGCCCTACGTTTCGGATACTTAACAGCAACCATGGTTACGGCAGGACTTCTTGTTCTATTATTATAATGGGAGAAATTCGCGTAAACATTATAAAACAACAAGTCAAGTATGTTCTTTATGTAAAATATTACCTAGTTATGTGACCCATATGAATAAAGTATGTATCCTTTTACTGTATCATCATCACTTCGGCCTATCGCACTCCACTGCTGAACATAGGCTTCCACAAGTACGCACTGAAAATGGCGTGAACTCATGTGTTTTGCTCATAGTCACCACGCTGGGCAGGCTGGTTGGTGACCGCAGGGCTGGCTTTGCTCTGTATTTCAAATCTAGCAGTTGGATGGCTATCCCGCCATCGTCGGCTTTTTAAGTTCCAAGGCGGTAGTGGAACTGTGTTATCCCTTAGTCGCCTCTACGACACCCACGGGAAGAGGGGGTAGCAATACTTTTTACTGCCGCAGCCACACAGGCTACACTTTTTACTGTATAGGCATTTTAATTGCTACATGTTTTATCTCTACAATTTTGTTGAAAAATACCTTTGAACTTGAATAGACGAGAATAATTAATTCGATTTTTTAGCCGACTTTTATTGATCTTTCGATTCGTTTTAAACGATTATTTTTTAATCAATAGGTAATTGTGGTCATATGATCGCATTTCAATTTAATTCAGATTAGACGAGTACTTTTAGTCTATATCTAAACACACGTATTTATATATCTCTCTCTTGTCGGTCCCTCATGTCTGAGGATCGTGGTCAGCATCAGGGTTGCATCTGGAGCGGATGATGTGCCTCCACCGGTCTCTGTCCATGGCGTCTCTTACGACCGTGTATAACCTAGTGGCAGATGAGTTCTTGACCTGGTCTACCCATCTCGTTGGTAAACGACCGCGCGATCTTTTGCCGTCCGTGTTCCCAACCACAATCAGTCTCTCCAGATTTTTATCGCCTCTGCGCATCGTGTGGCCGAAGTACGACAAAATACGCCGTCGGCATATGGTGGACAACCTGGTTTTGATATGGAGCTGGGACAGGATCGACGCATTAGTGCGTTTCGCAGTCCAAGGTATTCTCAGCATTCGCCTCCAGCACCACATTTCGAATGCATCAATCCTTTGCCTTTCTCGGGCCAGGATTGTCCATGTCTCAACTCCATACAGGAAGATAGGGAAAACAAGGGCTCGTACCAGCCTGGTCTTGGTTCTGATACCGATTCCCCTTTTCTTCCAGATGTTGTTCAAACGCGCCATAGCATCCTTTGCCATCCCAATACGCCTTCTTATTTCGGGGACACAACTGCCGTCATTGCAGATTTGGGCACCTAGGTAAATGTAGCGATCGACGGTGTCAATGCCCGGAATGTTGAGAGTATCTTTTGATAGGTTTCCGGCTCGATCCACTATCATAATATCGTATATCGTCAAGTATATATTTATATATACTTGACGATTTTTTCGTCGACGTACGTTGTATTATACCTGTCGATGTAATTGAAATCGGTTTTTTCTTTTACGAGCAAAAAAATATTTATTTAGTGTGACCACGATTAAAAAAAACTTTAGATAGGTAATGCTCATTTTTTTGTTAAGAATTACTTAAAATATGCAACAAATTTTATGCTTGAAAGTATTTTGCTTTGTCTCTGATTTGAATATGGCGTAACTACAAATCGTTCAGTCGAGTCCGTTTCTTGTTATACAATTGGAAGGTTCCGTAGTCGTGCGTATTATTCATACCAGTTTTTTGCATTTAACGATTACGTTGTTGTATTTTTATGTACTTTTTGTTAAACTACTTACAATTCTGAATAATGTCAACCTAAAACAAAAGAAAGTGTTTCGCATTTGCTTTGGTTTTTATACTGACAATGGACGAGGAATGCAAAATATATTATAGTTAATTTATAAAGGCATCTTGCACTTCAAACTCATCCTGTTACTTTAAACAACGTCACGCTGAACAAACGACAAATAATAGGGGGTCAATGAACTTAAAACAATACGTCGCTTCGCTACTTGCTCTAATTTACCATCTGTGTGAAAATTCTACATTTATTCTGAGAATATGTACAGACTATAAAAACTACTTTATTGTTTGTATCTAAATACTCCATTGTTTTATCTGTTTTCTACGCACGTTAAAAAAAAACTTAAAAAGTTATCAATGAGTTCACGATATACTCGTATTATTCACCTTTAAATTATAATATTCAAGATGTTTGTTGTTGTGACACTAGACGCGCAGTACATTTTAGTTAGTATTATTAAAATGTTTTTCGTGTTCTTTATTAGGCGCAGTTGTGTACAATAAAGTGGGTAGTAATGATGTCTGTGTTATTTCTTAATTTAAGCATATCTGTACATAATTAACGGACGTTCACTTGACTATTCATTACTGGCAATTAATTCCCGCGGGTTGCGCTCCGCGGCGCTGAGATCGACCTCGTGGGAAATTAAACTGTGCGCGGCCCGTCTTCTGCCGCCTCCGCCTCCGTCTCTCGCCTCGCCGACCTCTCCAGCCTCGTGTCCCCCCATTGCTCACATATGAACACTTTCTCTCGCAAATTTTCTCATTTTTCTACGTGCACTTTGCAACAGTGCTTACAAGAATGTGTAATTTGTGCACCGCGTACAAAGATACTTCGTTTGCCGAGAAAAAGACATTGTTTTCCGAATTAATTACCTGTCGTGGGGTCCACCTTTGTCTTTCTCGGTCTCCGGCGCATGACACTGTTTATTAAATAATTAAGTGGGTATTGAAATTAGCCTGCGGCTTGGCGGAGGTCCACGTGAGTGGCTCATTAAATATGTAACCGTAATCAGTATTGTACTCGTAACGCAACGGCACTAAAGTCGAGTCGGGAGATAGAAATAATGCTTTAGACGTTGTAATATTTTGTTTTCTCGCAGTATGTCGAGACATTATAATGAATATGAGCATTAGAAACTTTCGATGGATATATTACGATTATTATCGTAACGTATGTAATAACATTCACCAACTAATGTGCGACGGTAATAGTGACGCTTTCTTTCGCTCTGGCGGAAGGAGCATACGGGTGAGTGTTGCAATGAACCGAACGGTTACCGTGAATCGGATCGAATTAACTTAGCCGCGCCCGAATGCGCCGCCACGCATCAACGCTCGCGGAGAAATTGAAGTAGGATCGTTACAAACGACTTGCAAAACTTATTGTTTAATTGCTCCACTGCTATTCTATAATAAAATTATACCATCGTTATATTCTTATCTCAAATATTGCTTTTTTAAACATTGCAACTATGTCTTAAGAAAATTAATCAAAGAGTGAAGTCTTGAGTTTTTATGGAATTATGGTATTAGCTTTAAAAATCCGCTTCGATAGCTTTCGCAGTCGTTTTCTCTTAATGTTAGTTCTGTTCATCTGCAAATTCACTTGTCGCTACGTTGATACTAAATGTATAGTTAGATATTTTTTTATTAAATACTCATTTCTAATCGATCAAAAATATATCATTGAAACAATATTCAGTTACTTTGAATATATGACATAGAATGTGGTCTGTATTTGTAATAAAGCCATATTTGTAGTGGCACGTCAATGTTATGCAATAGTATCGACAGTGCAATATCGAAGTCTATCGTTCACGGCCTAATTGATACAATGATCGCGTTAGTGCTAGATGAATTATAACGTGTCAGGAGATTCGAGATGGGCGAGAGATGCGAGAGCAGTAATTTGTTGACGGCGGCGCGCGGCAACGCTCGCGGCCGCACCGGAGATAGCGCCTTATTGCCAGCGCCGCGCCTCCGTCCGCTAACTAACGCTTATTAAACTTCAACAACGCTCCCGTTGATCACTTCACCTAACCATCTTGTTAACTCTCTAAACTTAGATTAATCGTTCGCTTAGCCTCGTTGACAGGCTTATTTCTTTGCCAATAAGGATGACTTTTTCACAAATGCTATGGTTTTTTAGGTAATGATTAAACCGCGTAGTGTAGTTTCAGTTGACTATGATACCACAATATTAGTCATGATTTTTTTTGTAATATGTATATATAAAATCAGGAGCTGAAATTACTAAACAATACAATTAAATAGCTTTATTTCCTCTCACACTTATTATTCAATTACAATTCTTATTAAATTCCAACTGTTCCCAAATATTGACGATGCCGTTATATATAAGCCTATTCTATGAATTTTACTTGAATTTATTCAACCATTAATTTGAGATTTAAATATAGCATGTTCTATATTAGGGTGTCCGTATATTACATAAATGAAATCAGGGGGGGGGGTCTTGTAAAACGCGTTACAGTGACATTTTTTATTTCAATAGAAAACGGGATTTAAAATCTCAAGTTAGCAACCATTTTCGTTTATGTTTTACGGCATAATCCCCCTTCTGTATTCTAAGTCATTTTTATTTTGTTCTTTCAAATTCATAACTTTTTAAACTGTTCAGAAGCTTTAGTCTATGAACAGGACGTCCAGGTTGTATTTCTATAAGTATTGAATGGCAACGTTCTTGACTTTCTGATACCATGGGTTTTCGTCCAGCCAACCATCTATCTATCTACGAAGATGATGATCACTGGCTTTACAGTGTTCAATTCTGTCATCATTAAAGGTTCGAATTTTGATACCGATAAAAGTGATTCGAAATAATAAGCATGGGTGTTCACTATGGACGGCCCATATTTCACACTCCTTTTAGATATGTGTGTCGACCCGCTGTAACAAAAGGCTTCTTCCTTACCGAAACTGTCAGGGTCACGTTGACGCCGGCGCATATAAAACGAATAAGTTTTTGCCACTCTGCCACGACCCAGTCATGATCAGGTAAATAAATACAAGACAGTTCAAGACAAGGCAAATGAGCCATTCTGCAATATGCGCCGCTGTGAAACATCATCTGAAGATGCTGATTGGCTCGACGAAGACGAAGATGACGAAGGTGGTTTAGCAATTCCGGAAACCCCTTCGGTCTGCCATCCGGATGCCAGGAATGAAAGATAGTCTCGAGTGACTGGTAAATCCTTGGACAGAGGAGTAGTAACTCCAATTAATTTTTTTTTTTTTTTTTTACATAATTACTTATTCAAATTTTAGCTGATTTTATTTTTTTTTTTTTTATGAACGCGTTTTTTTATTGATTATATTTTTACTCTAGTTAGGCCTCCATTCCAAATTACATTGCCAAATGTTAAATATTTTATTTCAATAGTTTATCAACAAAAAAAAGCTACAATAGGTAAATGCATGAGAAGAAATCAGGAAAACTGCGTAATTAAATGTATGATTAGTAGTGAAAGTTTATTAGGAGAAATTTGATCCCATTAATTTAACATGTTTTAAACTAAAACAAATATTTATTAATTTGAGGTAAAGGTTTACCTTACTTTTCCAGACGTTTCGACTTGGTTTCACAAGTCGTGGTCGTGTAGTACTTATACTACTACTACTACTATAATGGGTAGTTCAAATATAACAATTTTGACTTTTAATTTAAAATGATCACTTGAATGTAACGTAACGTTTAGGGAGGAGGGGGTGCAGAAAAACATTACGCCGTGTTACATGGGAGGGGGAGTAATACTTGAACAGAGGGAGTTCATTATTACAGTTGATAGAATATATAATTTTTTTCTTGTTAGAAACAAATACGTGAAACTATTTATAAACGAAAATTTTATGTTGAAAATATTGAGTAGTTATCAAGGCGTGATACAACACCACGCGACACAAACTATGTGAAGAAACAAAGGAAGTCATCCAAACGTTCCACGAGACAGTCACGCAACCGATTTGTTTTCTATGGAGAGTATTATGGCGTTAGACTTGCTTTTTCGGCTTGTTTATTTTCTTGCAGGCGACAAAACGTTTTCAAAACACGACACCTAGTCCCACGTGCAACTATTAATACAACGTCGTGTCTGTTGATTAAAAATGAAATCTTTATATATAATTACCTAACACGTCATATTTGCTGAATAATGAATAGATATGCGATCTAATAACAGAGTGTTGACTCGTGCGACTCGCAACTAACAAACTACAGTGAAACACTCCGCAAAGACTCCGACACGCACAATGGCCGCAGTGTTTGCTTGCTCCTGTTGTGTTGTGTTATACTGTTACCTTCTGCATTTATGAGAAATTGCTATGCGCTGTCGTGGTCAGCGGCTTGATTAAATTTCAAACCGCATTCGTATTTTAGATGCAGTTGCTGGTCTATGCATATTTACACGTGTTTCCTAAAGCGCCTTTTGACATTGAATTTTTCATACAAATTTAACGCCTTTTTAATTATAAGTTTCAGTACGTTCGAAATTTACATTGCGGATGAATAAATAATTAATGAAGTAACATCGAGTCGAATGTCTTACATTTATTTAGAGTGACACCGAGGATTTACTAGGCTCGACCCTAACGCCCGCGAGGATTGCCAATGTCAACATTGGCACATTCCGGCTTAGAGGTGAAACCCAGATTAATGGATGAGCTTTGATTTCACGTTCATGTAACACAAGCGCCGTTGCCTTATTTTATGTCGTCCGAACAACTCTAGCGTCGACAATTTTATTAGAAGCAATCTTTACAATGCAATCTATTTAACCGTTTATTGTATATTGTAAAGAAGGTAAACTCCTGGATGGTAATAGAATTTAGGGATACAACAATAGAGCACGTTGAAACGTAAAACGTTATGCTTGAGGCGTATAAATTAGCTAAGTTAAGCTGGTAACAACAGAAAGAAGTTATTTCGTACACAAAACTATACTTACTTTTAAATCGGAAATCGGGGTCCGCTCGTGATATTTTTTCTTTATGGAAGTTTACGAACCGTTGCAGAATGTAACCTTTAAAGTTCACTGTGATATTTACATGAAGAATAGGCCTCGAATTGTATAGAATCGTAAAATAAATGATTTATATTATACTTGTTATACATTAGTTGACTAAATTTTAGTAATTTTTCATTTAAATGAAGTAAATTTAAAATTATTAAATTCAAAAGGCTGGATTTTAAATTAAATACGTATTTAGTATTTGAGTGTAAGTTGCAGGCTGACATAAAATAAATGATAGCGGTGAATTAAATCACTGGCATAATCGCACTAATTTTGTTGTGGCTTCGGATCAGACTCGCCTAATTAGCTCAGCGTTTACATCGGTCTAAAGGCAGCCGGTCAAAGGATTCCCCGCTCATTACGCGCGTGCACCAGCCTCCCACGGTGTCGACTCGGGATTGTCGCTAAACGCTTTGAATAAATATAAGCACAGTCGAGTCGGCGAAGCGGATTACGGCATTGTGGAAGTTTAAATTTAATTTATGGTACAAGGAATAGTGTAGATAGAGCATAGCGTAAAGTCAGTCACGGCATAGAGACGGTCGGACAGTGCGATGCGATGTTCGCGGAAAGCACGATAAGATCGAGGCGGGCCTGCCGCGGGTACCCTCCGAGCCCCCGACACCCCCGGTGAACCCCTTAGGATGATTCGTCACGCTGCTTTAATGGCCCAACAGCACGCCACCACTTGACTTGTAGTATCTGCAATGATATATAACTTTAGGCTAGCAGTTTACTACTAGTAGGTACTTTCTTGAACTTTTTACACGACATTAGCAGTTCTAGATGCATATACACATTGTATTTTTAAGAATCCTAAAAACTTCCTTTATTTTATATATTTGTAACATAAATTCTTCACTGCAGAATCTATATTCCGAATGGGTAGTTTTGCTTTTACAAAAATAATAATCATTTTTAAATTTTAATTTGTAAAATAACGATTCGAAGGTGCTCATGGGCCTATTTGAATAAAGTTGTTTTTGATTTCCATAGTTTATAAACGATTCCCATAAGAGTAGGTTCTCAATTCGATTGTATATTTTTTATGTATGTTACCACAGAATTTTTGACGAGGAGGACCGATTTCGATGATTTTTTTTGATCGATAGGTAGGTGGTTTCGTGTCATATAGGCCCATTTAAATTTAATTGAGGTCTGACAAGTACTTTTCAAGTTATATCTAAAAACGCTTATTTACTTGACTATTTTGCCTACCCACGTAGTATTAACTTGTCGATATAAGTGAAGTCGGTTTTTTCCGTTTGCGATTAAACACAATTATAAATGTATGTTTTATTCAATTATGAATTATGTTATAACAAGTTGTATTATATTTAATTGATGTTCATTAACAATTTATTTTATACATCAGAAAATAATTTATCTTACGTTCGTATTTCCTAACCATAATAAACTTAGTTCGATGTTTTGGACTTCCAAAACCATATCGAGAATATAAAATATACTATAGTTTTTTAAACATATTATGTGATAATAATCACATGTATTCTTTATATTCATGTCGTTATAAAGTTATTTGAAAAATTGACGTAACGTTTTGTTTAAATAGTAATAAATATACAATAATAGTATAAGGTTTCTACAATAAACGCCAGAGGGGCTGAGTACACATGGTGTGGTATTGTAACTGAATATCGAGTGGGCGTGAGCGGGGCAGATGGTGGTGTCACTGATTAAAGTTAATTAACTGAAGCCATTTCCGAGCGCCGGGCGCCGTGCGTGCCGCACTGTCGCTGCACCTCGCTTGCCGCTGCTACAACTCTACGTGGACGCGGTCAACGACATCGATTATGTCAATTAAATTATACCTTGAAAACTACGGAATGTATTCAAACAATATAGCAATAGTTTATAATGATAACTGGAGTACAAACTTGACTCGTCAGCTAAGGATCTACAGTGGGAACGTGTAGCCCTATCGACGCTGCGCCGCCCGCGAGATTTATCGCCCGCACGCACGCAGCTGGCGCACTGCCCATCGTCCTCGCGCCCTTTTATTACCATCTAAAACACGCCCGTGGCGTTAATTTGTTTACCCTGACGCGGCCCAGCTAATGAATCGCTCTGAGCTGGACCCGTGTCCGCAACCCCGCACAGAATTAAAGTTTACGCCCTTTGAATCACTACAACCTGCAAATAAATCGTAAATCACGATGTTGTTTGAACGACGCCGCCAATTACCATGAAAAGGTTCTAACCGTTTTAATCATGTGCCTCTAATCGGGTTACAGACAAATCGCGGTTAGTTTTCATAACGTTGTTGGATCTTTAAAAATGTTTTGTTAATAAATATAAATATGTGGAGCGCACTTTTTAGAGCGAGTGATTCAGACGCTCTCAGGTGAGGTCGCATTCCGCGCGCCGATCTACCTGCGCGCCCAAAATATCCGCTTCACGCGCACTGCCCGCCCGCCTTCGCATTTCTACGCACTGATTGTTTTGAAAGTTTCACTGTGATATTTACTTATATTTTTATATTCAACGTTTTTTTTTTAAGTTTGATGTAGTTTAATAAATTTTTCTACAAGCTTCTTAAACTTCCAATCTCTAACAGGTGGCGTCAAGAAACTTATCTATCACCTCGGAGTAAAGGGTCTTCTTATTTGCCGTAAACGTTTTCTTCTTTTTGTTTGGTTCACCACTTAATTAGGTACTGCTCGTAAAACTGTCTTCCTCATCTTATATTTACCGCGTTTGCCCTTTTTATTATCCGATTACATGGGCGGCGCGGTTTTGCAAAGCGTTTTGTAGCGCGAGGGGAGTACTTTCATTTGTTTCTTCAGAAATTACTTCTGACGATCTCGTTGCTCCTTTAAATCGGAGTGAAACAACTCATTCATGAAGAACATACTAAAATATAATTAGTGAACGTTTTGTGCGTTTCATTTGTGTCAAGAGCCGTAATTAATGTTAAAAGCGATATGATTACGGTTGGTCAGGCTTATCAGTTCCGGTCTTTAGGGAGAGATTTGTCATTTTACCTGCAACCTGATATATCGACGCAATGTGCGAAACATTTTTCGCTTTGAAGTTTATATATATACAAGTCGAAACGAGGCTGAATCGAAATATGAATGGTTGATATTTGATGATCGAGCGTGATGTCGCGCGAAGCTCGTTGAGGATAGCGCAGCGTTGCAATTAGCAGGGTACTCGACGCCTCGCCGTCCGCAAACCACAGCTCAGAATCCACTTGTGTGCCGCCACGCAAATTAAAACGTGCCTCTCGATCTGATCGCGCTCTCAAACATCAATTCTTTTAACCAATGAATCATTTAACAGTTTTTTTTTTTTCAATTATTATTTATCAATTCGCTTTTTAAATACTGAAAACACATACATTTATTGTAAAACTGAATAAGATTTTTGTCAGCATAATCTAAGTACCCATAAGAATTTTTATTTTTATAAATAATAATAAAAATGCATGGGCGGTTCTACAAGGCGGCTGTGATTCGGGACCTCTTTGGGGACACCGAAGGTTTTGTATGTACAATACAAGATCAGGTGGTTAAGAAGAACAATTACCGAAAGCACATCCTGAAGCATGGCACTCCCAACTTTTGTCGAGCCTGTTGTGAACCCGGTGAGTCACTTAGGCATGTGCTTTCAGGTGGTTCCGCGCTTACTGACACTACACTTGCACAGACATAAGCGGGCAAGATTTTCCACCAAGAGCTTGCTCTTATTTATGTTCTGGAACAGAGGATGCTGCATAATCAGTACTCGAAAGCCTCGGAGTCAGGCTCTACTGAAACCTGCCTATCGCCACAGACAACAATACTGGCGAACAAGCCCAATATCGTGGTGATGGACAGAAAACTGTCTACGGTTTTTTAAGATCATCATCCCGCATGACGACTACCTCGTAAAAGCCGAAACAGAGAAAAAACGTAAATATCTGGATCTGCTGCACGAGACGGTTGACATCTGGGGTGTGAGGTCTACTGAAATCATCCCTATTCTAATATCTGCCAACGGTTTGATCCCGGTTAACCTTACTAACCATTTGAGTCAGCTGGGGATCCGGGATGGTTCGCTCACAGTGGGGATGCAGAAGACGGTATTACTCGACTCTGCTAGAGTTTTCCGCCGATTTCTCAGCTTACAGCCATAACCCCCGGTTGTTTTATCTGCTTGCCGAGGCGTAATCCTCCACCCGCTTATATTTATATATGTAAGTATATGTAAATTTATTATTTTATTTAAATTTAAGTATTTATTATATCTATTACACATTAAACGGGTGGAGTGACATTTAGAAGATATTAATAATAAAAATAATAACTCTTTATTGTATACCTACGAGCAACATTACAACAAACACACGACACAAACACGATGACACGATTCAAAGTGAAGACAGGAGATAATATTTGGCTGGGTAGGTAAGGTAAGGATAGTCACTTGTCGTTCTAATAGAATTTCCATGCCGCTAAAAATTATTGGAGGTATTTGATTTATGCCAGAAATAAATTAAGAGCTTCCTAATATAATTAATTGCCTACGTTTCCTTGGTGAAAATCAAAGGATTCTTTCTCTCTAGAAACTTTTCTTAGACCTTATAATAAATAACCGTTGATAATATAAACAAATACGGTTAAGTGATCAAATTATTAAAACTTTTATTCTAAGAAATAATTTAACTGACAAACACAGATGAATTATTCGTCTTATTTTGCTTTTTCGTCTAAACCTATGTGATTAAGATTAATAGCTTTCAGATACAATGTTTGTGGTGAGATTAGTTGGACGTTACGGAGGGTTAACATTTAAATTTGTTAGCGTTCCAAACCAGCCTGTGCGAGCTGGCAAGACTAAAAGATTAGTTGGCGGGGCCCGCTGGTAAGCCAAGTCCCACGGGCGCGCCTCCTTGTAATTGAGAGCGCCCGCGGGCCGATAATTGTGGTTGCCCGAGCGCCCGCAAAGGCACGCGCCGGCCGTCCGCGCTGCCTCCGCCGAGCTGCGTAAATCATGCCCGTTACTCTCCATTACCTCATAATACTAAATTGACTCACGAGGATTTTACCACTTGAGAGGAGCTTTTCCCGTCTTTATTTTTCTGTTTATATTCATAGCTTTGTTCAGTAGCGTAGTCATATAACGATGCATCGCTCCGACCGATCTAGTAAGTTTCGCGATTTTCGAACTGAGTACGTGATATAAATAAACAATTTTATCGGCATGAAGACGATTTTATTTACGTTATATGTGATTTAAGATGTGAAAAGTATAAAACTTCACTCTACTTTTAAATCCTTTTTAACCGACTTCCAAAAAAGGAGGAGGTTCTCAATTCGACTGTATTTTTTTTATGTATGTTACATTAGAACTTTTGACCGGGTGGACCGATTTCGACAAATTTTTTTTAAATCGAAAGGTGGTGTGTGTCAATTGGTCCCATTTAAATTTATTTGAGATCTAACAACTACTTTTCGAGTTATATCTAATAATGCGTTTTTACTTGACGCTTTTTTCGTCGACCTACGTTGTATTATACCGCATAACTTTCTATTGGATGTACCGATTTTGATAATTCTTTTTTTGTTGGAAAGGGGATATCCCTAGTTTGGTACCATGATATGGAAACCAGGATCTGATGATGGGGTCGCAGAGAAATCGAGGGAAACTCTTGAAAATCCGCAATAACTTTTTACTGGGTGCACCGATTTTGATAATTTTTAATTTAATCGAAAGCTAATGTTTATCATGTGGTCACATATAAATTTTTTCGAGATCTGATAACTACTTTTTGAGTAATCTTTGATAACGCATAGTTACTTGACTATTTTTTCGTCGATCTACGCTGTATTACTCGTCGATGTAATTGAAGTCGGTTTTTTTTTCGTTTGCGAGCAAATACAATTATTAAAGTAGAAATATCGAGTTTGACGCCACTTGTCACGACAAGGACGTCGATATAGTAAAGACATGCAAAGCTTTTAAACCAAATTTATCTTTCTAATAAAAAAGAAAGGTGTGGATAACACGATCGCGTGACCTAGAATCGCTTACCCTACTATAGCTTTGGCGATGCTTTGATTAGGTGAGATTTTAAAGTAAGCTACACAACAACAACATGTACATCGTTTAAGAGCCTTTTTGTTTCGATAATAAATATAAAATATTGTGTGTTAACGAATGGGACTCGGTCATCGTATGGTACCAGAGATTTGCTGGCACTAAGAATTTATAGAGCGTGACGTCAGTCCAGGGGCGGTGCCGACGTAAAAGCATGTAGATCGCGAAATTGATTGCATGTTATCAGATGGGGCACGGGTTCTTCGCTAACGTTTAATACGGGCGTCGGACGCTCAACACGCGATCCTTTGACAGGAGATCGCCTGCGCCCTCGCCGTGCGCGGTAATTACCGGGCGCCGTGTGCAGCGGCGACGTCGCCGCTCTCGCTCCCGAACGCCGAACGTCGCGGTAATTACAGCGCACACCTAATGCTTGCTAATGCTTGTTTCTCTAACTGGAACTCGCGTATACAATATCGTATAAATATGAATATTTCTCAAAATTTTTTGACTGAGATTTTAATGCAAATCAAATTACCAATGGTCAAGACCATAAGTACTTAGTGCTTGACTATTCTTCATAAAAAAATTAAGTACGATTGACAAACATGGTGTAATTGTTCTCTTTGTGGGCGTTACTCTCAGAAAGTGAGCACAATGATAAACAATAGTAAGTTCTTTTTATTCTTCAAGATCTTGCAAGGGAAACCCGCTAGCATGGGTTTGTTAAAGACTAGGTACCTATATAAGAGTTGAAAACACAATTTTAAATAAATTTGAACAATTTGAAATGAATCTGGGAATAAAATAAAATAAAATCTTGTAACCATTATTTTTAGTTATAAAATTGTCGATGTTGCGACATGAAATTGGAACGGTTTAATGATTCGGTCCGAGGAAAAGCGTAGAGACCGTAATTTGATTGGGCACGATGAGTCGAGAGCCGCGAAGAATCGCGCCGCGTCCGAGTTGCGCTAATTGCCTCGCGGAATATAGAAACAATGACAAAACTTCGTATCGTCTCGGTCGCTCTCGGCCCTCGACCTCCCGTATTTTATTTAAAATTCGTTTACCCGACTCGCAGATTGTTATTCAGCACAGTCGAGTTAGTCCGTCTGATGTTATGAAAACAAGAATAAACTTAATTATTTTTCTATTTAAACTGAAGCCTTACGACAATTACAAACCTATTACATGAAAACGTTTCCAGCTATTCTCCCTCTTATTAAAATGAACCGTAGCAGGGATGCTATGATGTCACAAATAAGAGGAGAGATCGACGGTTTAATAACCTTATCGGCGAGTGTAGCGGCGGACGCGGGGCGGGCGGCGCTCGCTGGTAATTGATAGTGACGTTTGATGGACGTGCAGTAAACGCGTATTGCACCGCTGGGGACCGTATCTCTTCATATTACTGCCTAATACCATATACCGCATACATCCCTGCAAAATGTATCATAAACTGATTTTAATTTCTTATTAAGCAATAAGCGCTATAAAGAAGTTTTCTTTAAAATAATTTCCTCAAAAATATGCAGGTTCTATTCAAATATGAGACCTAATTTTGCTTCATGTAGAATTATGTTTTAATTTGCACACATGCACTTGTTTAGTTATTAACGGGTTAGGTACGCCGATAGCATAGTCCCATTATTCTTGACGTAACCAGAACCATCCGTCCACGTGCTGTTGACATAGTCGTGAAAACAAACTCGCCTACCCGACCTCGAGCTTACCTCTCCAAACTAAAGACCGCTTTAAACTTTTGAGGTATGTCTAATAACGCAAGCAATTTGAGGGTCCCTTATTGTTTGTTCGCTTTTCGTTTACCGAGGTGATTTGATGATTTTGACTTATTTAACTCGTAAGCTTTGTTGACTCAAATGTTAAATTTGCTCACTTAATATTTATCTTACGAAGACTGAAATTTAGAATAAGAATAATATAAAACATTCTTAAAATTAATTATTTAGAGACCTGATTAAAAAAATTAAGAATCAGACATAAAACAATTGTAATTTTTTAACCGACTTCCAAAAAAGGAGGAGGTTCTCAATTCGACTGTATTTTTTTTTTTTTTTTTATTTTTTTTTTATGTATGTTACATCAGAACTTTTGACCGGGTAGACCGATTTCGACAAATTTTGTTTTAATCGAAAGGTGGTGTGTGCCAATTGGTCCCATTTAAATTTATTTGAGATCTAACAACTACTTTTCGAGTTATATCTAATAATGCGTTTTTACTTGACGCTTTTTTCGTCGACCTACATTGTATTATACCGCATAACTTTCTACTGAATGTACCGATTTTGATAATTCTTTTTTTGTTGGAAAGGGGATATCGCTAGTTTGGTACCATGATAAGGAAACCAGGATCTGATGATGGAATCCCAGAGAAATCGAGGGAAACTCTCGAAAATCCGCAATAACTTTTTACTGGTTGTACCGATTTTGATAATTTTTAATTTAATCGAAAGCTGATGTTTATTATGTGGTCACATATAAATTTTATCGAGATCTGATAACTACTTTTTGAGTAATCTTTGATAACGCGTAGTTGCTTGACTATTTTTTCGTCGATCTACGTTGTATTACTTGTCGATGTAATTGAAGTCGGTTTTTTTTTCGTTTGCGAGCAAACACAATTATCTTTGTAATGACTTACGACGTCACATATTTTATTATTTATACCTTTGTATAAAGTTTTTTTATTATCCTTTAATATTTTTTAATTTTACAGAAGTGGTATAATTAAGAGAAATATAGTCATATTCATTATTAATTTGAGTTGTACTTATAAACTGGAAAAATAATAGTATTTGTACGATTTTATTTTTGTGTTACCCACACATGAAATTCTAAACATTTTTTTAAATATGATTTTTGATATGAAATTAAAAAATTTTTAGAATTTCCTAATGTGTGGGTAACACAAAAATAAAATCGTACAAATTAAAAATAGCATAATGTCGTCTCCTGTCAAAGATTTTCATTGTAATATGAAACTTTGAATAGTCCGGGTTTCTGTAAAGAACTCACTATAGACGGCGCCACGGTCACTTAGACCGAATATAAAATAATCATATCGAAAATTTCGATCTAGCGAGTACATCGTGGCTAGAGCACCGACATGGTCAGTCGGAGATGCAGGTTCTATCCCCGCTGGAACGGTCGATTTTTGATATAATATTAAAAAAAAAAAAAATAGAATAATAGTATTGTTTTCTTAGATTCTGCATCATCTCATTAATTAACACAGAAGAAATATGCTGAAAGGCATAATCAAATGACGGAATTCCTTGAAAACAAGATGTTATGACCTGGTTTTAGATAGACACTGTATTTTATTTTGGTTGTATGGATTTTATTGTATGAAATATGTCTACAGTCAGTTCAGCCTATTACAGTCCACTGCTGGACATAGGCCTCCAAGTTCGAGCCAGACATCCCGGTTTTCCGCAATCCTCATCCAGCCTACACCGGTTATCTTACGTAGGTCGTCGGTCCAAAGGGTCGGAGGACGTCCCACACTGCGTTTACCAAGATGCAGTCTCCACTCCAGGATCCGTCTGCTCCAACGGTCATCAGTCCTGCGACACAGATGATTAGCCCACTGCCACTTCAACTTGCTAGTTCTGTGGGCTATGTCGGTAACTTTCGTTCTCTCGCGGATAGTCTCATTTCTAATCCTATCTTTGAGAGAAACCCCAAGCATAGCCCGTTCCATTGCACGTTGAGCGACTGTAAACTTGTGGACCAGTCTCTTCGTCAGTGTCCACATGCCTAAGGAATTTTTAACAACAATAAGGGTCGGCTGAATAACGACTTCGTAAATCTTCAAGAGGTAAAGTTAAGTGTTTATCTAATTTCTATTATATTATGTTCTAAATCTGTACAAAAATAAGGACGAACAGGACATAACTTGATACCAAATTAAAAATGTTTTTAGTTTTACAAGGCTTTCAAAGCCTGTAAGACGAAATAATATATTTGTATCTTAATCCGATTTACAGTTATAGTTTGAAAAGTACTATCGGCCGGCGAGTGAAACTCGACCATTTCTCTCGCGAAAGTTACGTTACTACTACTATTATTTATTTTATGCTCTTGTATGATTTTCAACCTTTTACTAATTTACAATTTTATAGTAAAAGATTCAGTTACCATTAGTTTTTTGATTATAAAATAAATTGTAAATTTTTGTTAGCAATAATCTATACAAATAAATGAAATTGGAGTGTCTGTTTGTAATATTAAAATAACTATTTTTTTTTTACTAAATTAACAAAACATATACAACATTTTTTAGAATTTTTGTGTCTGTCTGTTTGTTCCGGCTAATCTCTAAAACGGCTGGACCGATTTTGATGGGACTTCCACTGGTAGATAGTTGATGTAATAAGGAGTACCTTAGGCTACTTTTATTTTATTTTTTTTTTTTAATGTTATAACTCTGCGAACTGAACAATAACTATTTTGTTAAATTGCACGCGAACGAAGTCGCGCGCACAGCTAGTATTATATATTAGTGCAAAAATATTGTATTTAAATGCCGCATATTTTAACTTAGGTACGTCAACTAAGTATGAGTTGCAATAAAATTGAGACGGAGTGACGCAGTACATAAATTTAAGATAACGTTCTCAAATGTAAGGGCCCAATGTTATTGCTAAGTAATATTGATTAGTGGAGGTACACATGTACGAGGAGGTGGAGCGGCGAGCACGCGAGGTGAGAGATGTTTTTATTCGAGCAACACGTTCTCGGACGGCGACTGGCAGCGATGTGTCGTCCTCCCGCGGGACACTAGCCGTACTTCCGAACGGAGATATTTATAGCCGCCCCAGAAGCCGCCGTTACCTAATGTAACGTTTTATGGTGGCCCTTATTACGGTCCTCTCACCACCCCGTCTCTCCACTTTACGTTTTAACTTCGCAAAGAGAGAATTTCATATATTCAATTGCGTCACGTACGTTTATTTGCCTTATATATTAACCAAAACAAAGAAAGGTCTATTAGACCTATAACGAAATCCTTTTTCGTGGTCACCTGTGGGTCACAAAAATGCCTCGTCGAAGATATTCTTTGCGGCAATCGTAAATTGGTCAGTTCCCTAGGGAGAGTACGAGGCCGCCGCCTACTCCAGTGTGCCGCATACGCTAATCGCGCCACCCTCGATACCGACGCCTGTTTCTCCTGTGCATTCCGCGTAATGGCCGCGAAAAAGCCTCCTTTGTTGCGCCAGCGATTTGTACGTTTCACCGCGCTTCTCTGTGATACCAGCTTTGACTCGCGTAATTGTTCTTTAAATTCAGAGGTTTTGTTGTGCATAAAATGCTTTGTCACATAAATCTGTTAAGTTGCCCTTCATCAAGCCTATTATGTATTCAATCTTTTGTTTAGAAACGACGATCCATTAGTGGGTTATTCATTTGACTTGAGTCGTTGTTAATCTCGACATCAGGTAATATAGAAAGCGTTTCTTTTAGAGAAAAGGAAATGTAATTATGTGTTATGTTGTTTTTATTACATTTTTTACAAGTAATTGTAAATGACGAACTTAGCAATATGAAGACAGGCGAACGCGCTACGCTCTGATGCTTCTTCGGCCATTCAACTTACGTTGAAACTCAGATTGCAGTTTTTTGATTAGGAGCAAACACTTCCTTAAACACATCGTTCATACTTGTCTTATTTTTTATATATCTTGCAAGTAATCCTTGTATTTTATTGAAGAAATCAAGATCGAACTAATTCTTTTAGATTTTATAAACAAGGTCCAATTATTATAGGTATACATATCCTTGGGTATGTGCTTAGAAGTACAAAGGACTCCATTTCATCAGTGTTGCGGTTGATATTTAATGCACTCATACGATCCAAACTGGAAAAAAAGTGCCTGTGTACGGAATCCCTACCATAACACCTAGAATCTCTTGCTTGAAAAGGTACAAAAGACCTTCCTGCGATACCTTCACAAGTGCGTTAATAAATACTGTCCGTACATGTGTCCGACAAACTTTCTATTGGATTCTTCAAATTATAATTCGTTAGAGGACAGACGGGTGAACTATTAGTCGGTCACAACGTGCAAAAGATTCCGTGGTAGCATTGACGCCCTGGACCTGCCAGCCAGTGACGGGCTGCGTGTCGATTCGCTGTCCCAAATAAACTACCTTCGATGCCGCAAACATAAACTGTTTGTTTTACCTCCAGCGTGTACTGTCGCAAGAGCGAACTCGTCTATTCCCCGCATTCTCACCACGCTCAACGCTCTTCTGGATGTGTACAAGAGTGTGGTCTGTTTGCAGATTAATGGTCGAGAATACTATTCTAATGCATGAAGTTTTGTGAGCGAGGTGTATAATTGTTGTAGTTTTTAGTTATTTTGTTTCAATTTGTTTTATATCTGACTGTTGTATTTATATTTTTATATTTCTTTTTAAATTATTAATGTAACCGGTGTAAACCGATTTGATTATTATTATAATAAATAAATAAATATTTACTCAAAGTATTATTTGATTGTTCATCTTCACAATATTTTTAACATCAACGGAAAACAACAGCGTAGTAAAAACGGAACCGAACAAATAAGTCGATCTAGGCGTCTTTATGACGGATTTTGGTGTATTTCATTGATAAACATAAATACATGGAACTTAAAAAAATAATATTAGTTGAGTTATATGGAAAATGATTTTAACCTTGATTCTTACCTATTATTTAAATGGTCATCTTCAGCAATATAAAAATCGGATCAACTTTTAAAATAAAAATTACACAATTTTCGTTCATACATATTTTTGTTGCGCAGATATAAATATATCAATGTACCTTGTAAAACCATAAACCAAATCATGTCATAATAAGAATCATGTTTTTATTATTTTGTTTATAATTACCAAAATTAATATGAAAAAGTAAAAATAGTTTGGTACATGAAAACGGTTCATTTCAAGTGTCATTTCAAACATGATCAACGACGATATATTACGTCATTTGATACTTTGTTGATAGTCTTTGTTCATTTTTGTCAATAATAATTATATATGTACTATATTGTTTATAACTTACATACATTATATTCGTATGTTATATTCTAATTTTTGGTTAGTTTACTACAGCGGTTTTAACAATTCTTTCTGACAGAAATATTATAAATCTTATAAATTGTATTTATAAACTTGGATAAAAGCAAGCAAAGTTTTTTTACAATAATTTTATAAAACGTAAATTATTTCCAATAAATAATAAATAATTTTATTCACTATCAATTATATTCCGTCTATAACGATATGTAGGAGACGTCAGATGTCACATATAGTTTGACGTCGAGATAATGATACAGCCCCTGACACACTTTGCTTTGTGACAATTTGGTCGTAAGGGGCTACTCTTGTACCCCATGATGACTGCGGCCGCTCGTTACTTGTCTTACCTGACGCAAGCCACGCCTGATGTTGTCACTAATGATGCCACAATGGATTTTTGAGATATGTGGTTCATTTATATGTCCCTATGACGGTATACATGTAATGTCGTAGCGAATAAAAAAAGCTTTTTAGCTAGTTTTATACAAAAACCGAACTCGAGGTTTCCGCACAGTGCACACTATACCGAACACGAAACCTCTATATTTGAAACTCTTGACAGAGTTTTTAGTCGTATCAGAACGTATTAAACCATTTTAATTGTGGTATACATATGAAAAATTAAGTGACGCAAACTAAATTGCATATCATTTAATTTTAGATTTTCATATAATTGTACCACGTACGTATACAATGTATACTTGTTCGATTTAGTATTTTTTAACCGACTTCCAAAAAAGGAGGAGGTTCTCAATTCGACTGTATTTTTTTTTTTTTTTTTTATGTATGTTACATCAGAACTTTTGCCCGCGTGGACCGATTTCGACAAATTTTGTTTTAATCGAAAGGTGGTGTGTGCCAATTGGTCCCATTTAAATTTATTTGAGATCTAACAACTACTTTTCGAGTTATATCTAATAATGTGTTTTTACTTGACGCTTTTTTCGTCGACCTACGTTGTATTATACCGCATAACTTTCTACTGGATGTACCGATTTTGATAATTCTTTTTTTGTTGGAAAGGGGATATCCCTAGTTTGGTACCGTGATAAGGAAACTAGGATCTGATGATGGGATCCCACAGGAATCGAGGGAAACTCTCGAAAATCCGTAATAACTTTTTACTGGGTGTACCGATTTTGATAATTTTTAATTTAATCGAAAGCTGATGTTTATCGTGTGGTCACGTATAAATTTTACCGAGATCTGATCACTACTTTTTGAGTAATCTTTAATAACGCGTAGTTGCTTGACTATTTTTTCGTCGATCTACGTTGTATTACTTGTCGATGTAATTGAAGTCGGTTTTTTTTTCGTTTGCGAGCAAACACAATTATTAATTAATGCAACTTGGTAGCGATCTGCATATATAGTCAAGAAAAATAGCTTCATAAACCAATCGTTTCCTCATGTAAAATCTGTTTTGTAGATTATTGTATATCGATATCATTACAGATTTAATTCTATTACAAAATCGATATACGTTATTTTCACGCTTTTTATCATTGAAATAATCATGAGAATGTAAAATGCTTGTATTGTCTTTAATGTTTTTATAACTTTGACTTAAAAGCTCTCCTAGAGCACTAAATGTGATACTACGGGTAATGTGTGTTAGTAATTAAATGAATTTGGTTTCAATAATTTGATTTAAATTATTTTTCAAGTTTTATTAAGTCAATATCTTATTTTCAAAATATAAAGCTTATAAATTTAAATAAGGCCAAGGTTCGTAAGTTCTTTTAAATAGGTATAGAATTAAGGGAAACCTTCTCGAGGATTAATAATTTCCAAAGATTTATTTCTTTATCTTTCCGTACTGTTGAAGGTATAATTTATTTATGTAGTTTTTTAACTATAAAGCGATGATTAGTTTTAACAAATTATTATTTCGTGTCATAGTTGAAGTACGGAATCCTAAGTGAGAAAGTTCAACTTGCACATAGGTTCTAGTTTTTTATTTATATTTTAACAGTAAATGTGTATATGATGCAAATAGACTTTTTACTTTGCACCACCATTCATCCAAGTTCATTGTTCTTCGAAATTGCTCCGCGCCGGGAGTAGCGCTTGTAGGTCTTGCCGTTGAGCGCTGTTTATTTGTAATAATAACGGTAGACTTTACCAATCTGGAAAGTTATTCAATATCTTAATCAATTTTATAAAATTATTTCAGATAAATAATATATTTGAAAATAAGAAATAATATTTATTGTGGTATTTGGATTGTTTTTATACAGAATTACATTTGACTTTTTTTTTTCTATATTCACAAATAGAGGTAAACTAAGGTTGGGAATAGCGGGAAATATCCTGCTTAAAATCTGGCGCAGCTCGACTGGGGAATTACCTGGACATTACAGAAGATCACAGCTAAATAATACTGCTCTCAAGTAGTGTTGCGTTACTGTGTTGTAAGGTGACGCTCTTGAGGGGAGGGTCGGCAACGTGCTTGTGATGCTTCTGGTCTTACAGAGTCATAGTCTATAAGCTAATGCTTACCAAGGTAAATGCTTACCATCAGGTGAACCGCATGCTTGTTTGCCGACCTAGTTGTATAAAAAGAAAGACAGCCGATAGCCGATAAAATGATAGTGTGTTTAGCTGCAGTTGTTTGCTCTAAAGCGGTAAAAGGTTTGCGAGTCTTTGTCGGCGCGGGCGCCCTTGTTTTCATTTCGTTATTTACTTTTAATTTGGTAGCAAGCGGATGATGTGGCGGGCGCAGCCGCGGCTCGTGAATAATTAAGCCGATACATTGCTATGTTTCGACCTGAACTGCTGTGATATATAGTTCTCGCTGTTTTACTGTTTATTTTTTCAATCTGTCAGTTTAGATATTTTTAAACTAGTAATATTATATAAACCATCAACGAAATTTATTTATTTTTGATTTCTCTTTGATGTATTTTTCAAATATAATTAAATACTACTGTCGTTAATGTTGATTAAAGTAATAGTGTTTCGTCGAGGGTAGTCTACTTATATACAATCTACGCGACAATTCTTTGTTTGTATTATATATTTGTTAATTGACGTATTTAATCTACATAGTGGTTTTAATTTATTACACATTTTTATAGTTTTTATGTCCTGTCACACACAATTATTTGTATTAAAATATGTTTATGTATCGTATGCAAATAGCAAAGTATAAGGTCGGGGCGCGGAAAGCGGCTCGCGTGCTGCGGAACATTAGGCTGTTCACTAGGAGCTCACAGGGGTGGCTTATTGTCTTGTGTCTATTAATACCACTCTATAGCAAATTATTTTCTACTGTAAAAACTTTGAAATGAAATTGTTTTGTGTTTGTTAATTATTTATTTGTTGACGATAACTATTGTCCGTTTTGTATAATAATTTATGAAAATAACAATCTTAGACGGCAGAGACATCAATGTTTTCCATTTTTTACGTGCCATGGATGTATTACAATTAATGTTTTTACAAAAACTTAAAAATGTTGTAGAAACGTTTGGAAAAGAAATTTCAAAGTTACATTGTTTCGGCATATCTCTCTAGAGGACATTCTTATAAATTGGATTGAAGTTTGAATCACTATCGATGCGCGATGTTTTTTGTTATTTTTGTATTACACATAAATGTGTTTTTTTTTTGCTGAAAATTGTTTACAGGCGAAACGACAATTAACGCAAAACTTTCCGGATATTGTAATTGTACTTATGTTTGAAAGTGATCGGTCACTGAAAATTTAATGCACAATGTTTCGACAGAGTCCTGAATTATTATACGGTTTGCTAATTGTTTAGAAGTTTGTTTACGTATTGAGACGAAATGTTTGATTTATTCAAAGAGGGTAGGTTCACGTGGCAATAGAAACCGCCTCGTGCTTTAACTTATTTTAATTGTACGGTCTAATTACATTTTCCTAAATATAATATCGGTTAGTAATATTCGTAAAATATTAATTATTTCATTTTATACAACACTGACCGCATTAAAAATGAGCTTCAAGTGATTATTACGCACAGAAATTTAAATTATATTTTTCTACTTATATGGGATAGACCTCATATCAGTGGTACAAATAATAATAATTGTGTTTGCTAGCAAACGAAAAAAGCCGACTTCAATCAATTACATCGACAAGTAATCTATACCTACTAATATTATAAAGAGGTAAAGTTTCTCACTTTGTTTGTAGGGGGTAATCTTCGCACATACTGATCCGATCACGAACATTCTTTCAGTAACAGAAAGCTACACTATTCAGGAGTGATATAGGCTATATTTTATTGTAATTGAATAAAAAATTAAGTAAAAAATCTTATATATAAAATTCTCGTGTCACATTGTTAGTTATAATACTCCTCCGAAACGGTTGAACTGATTTTTATGAAATTTTGTGTGCATATCGAGTAGGTCTGAGGATCGGCCAACATCTATTTATCATACAGTTAAGTTATAACGGGAGGGGGGGCGGGGTTTATAGCATACATGGCAAAACAACGTTTGCGGGGTCAGCTAGTACATAAGTAGTCGAAACCAATTTACAAACGCAACTTAGTCGCCACTACGATTTTCGAAGGTTCCGCTCGATTTCTCTGGGATGCCGTTATCAGATTCTGGTTTCCTTATCCTGGTACTACCCTTGGGATCTCCTTTCCAACAAAAAAAAAATGCCGAAATTGGTTCATAAACGACAAAGTTATCCGCGAACACAAAAAAATATACACGGTCGAATTGAGAAACCTCTTCCTTTTTTGAAGTCGGTTAAAAATTAACATGACAATTTTTATTATTATAAATCTGAAATGTCATAGTCAACTTGACAAAATTGTTCGTTTGTAAATAGCAGGACTTTTATACTAATATCGTGTCTGATAAATACTGAACAACACTAATATGAAATAGAAGTCTAATAGATTTTATTGTTACAATTAATTCTTATGGGCAGTTAATAGGTTACGGTGATTGGATTTCAATATTAAATTTTTTGTAATTGTATGCGACAACTGAAAAAATAAACAGACACGTTACGTATCCTTAGAAATAATTATGACTTGAATTCATGTTTAGCCTTTTTGCTAAAATGGGATATTTTAAATGTCGCTAGCGACTGTGGCGATCCGCCCAAGGTAGGACGTGTGGTCAAGTTAGTCAAAATTATTAGATTAGTGTAACAAAGTTAATATTTTGCTATAAGAGTAAGGTCGAAGTCGTGAAAGTGGGATGAAAGTGATGTTGTCAGTGGATGCAGGGCGACCGCTGCAGCAACGGTGTTTGTTGACGAGCCGGTGGGCGGCGCAGGAGGGGCGCGGGTCGCGGCGACCGCGGCAGGTGAGCGCGCGGCAGTTCCGCGACTCTCGCCGCTGTGGTGGCACGCGCCGCGCGACAGACATGTAGCGATCGCACGCAGTGAAGTGACTTTACGTGAGGTGTCGACTGTGACCCTTCAGTGAGACGGTAGTTTAAGCGATAATGGTGGTACTCGAGGGTGGCGGCGCGCTGCTCGAGCCGGCGCTGGCCCTCGACGGGGCGGCCGCCGCTTGTCTCGAGCGCGCCTATGCACAGGCGGATGTTTCTTTAAAACTCTTACCAAAACGTTACATTAACTTGCACCAGTGGTTGTCCCCGGTGACGACTTCGGTGACGGCCGCCTCGGCGGCTGGAAAGGATCTCAAATTACAAATTGTAAGTTGTATTCGGACAGGCGGCTTGTTGAGAAAGCAAACATTTACCAAAGTTTAAAACGAATTTTGCTTTGTTACTTTTTGTTTTAGTTAGCAATAGCTGAGTATTGAAAATAAATACTTGAGATTGTTCTTTACAAACAAAATATGATTATCTTACAATTATTGTCATTTGATCAAGTAACGTTATTGTGTATAAAATACATAGTTATCAAAGTGTCTTCACCAGTGTCGAATTGTTTTATATGAAGTCATCATTCTTGTGCATCATAGTAAATTACTATAATTGCGATCCATTCGGTTTTCTATTTTCTTACATACAAAATTTCAGCTATTAATTTTTTAAACAAAAATCATAACATCGAATAAATAATAGACAACGATTAAGATTTAAAAAAAAAACATTCCGGCGTATTTGTAAAAAAACTTAGATACAAGCGTAAACACATATGCAATATATTTGTTTGTAGGCTCTATATAGATGTATGTAGGATGTAGATATGTGAAATAATATAACTAAATTATGATATATAATATTTGGTTTGTTTTTTTTTTTATATAAAAAAATGGTTTTACATCTGTAAACAATGTTTACTTTCTTATTTGAATTACCAATTTTTTAGGATGTATAGTATTCTTGGTTCATGGTAGCTACCGAAAACCCCTTTTAATAAGATTATTCAAATATTATAAACATTCAAGAGAATCTCAGGGTCAAAGCTTGGAATAGAACTAAGACACGAAACTATATAAAAAAGTTGATACACTTTCATACAGGTTTAATAAAACGAAACGAATGTAGTAAAAAGTAAAGCAATTTAAAAGCGTGTATTTGTTTAGTATAGGACAGTAATGATTTTGAATTAAACGATAGCCATCAAAATATTTATAACAGTTACCAGTGCTTGCACACCGGTACACCCACAGGAACAATAGCTGTTGCGTAGTTTTGACATACGATATCCGAAATATTCTAATTTTCTTACCGGTAAAAATAAACTTGTAAGGCAGGCGTGAACATGACGGGATCAGTGTAACATTGATCAGCCGAATATCGTGACTAGATTTTTTTTGTAACCGACAAAAAACTGAGGAATATGTTGTCTCATATGTACATAAATATAAAAATATATCACATATTTTACTTTTTTTTTCTGTAAAAAAATATACTAACGAATCTGTTCTAATTTTAAATAGACTAATCTTTACTATATAAATAAATAAAATAAAAAGCAGTTTTGTGACATAAAAAAATCTTTAAATAAAAAATAATAGGGCTACTTGGGTAAATTGTTTTATTTACTGATAAAATTGTCTTTGTTTACTTGTTGAAGCACAGTGTGAAGGGTCAAATATCTAACGTAATGTTCTCTTGAAGGCCAAGCTGAATGGCATATTTGAGTGTTTTTACCAATCGCCTTGAGATCGGTCACATGTACATACGAGCGATTGTAAACCGTGCCTCCTCTGCACGCTGTCCGGCCGCACGCAACGCGTCCGACGCCTTATCATACCACCCGATCTACCGTATTCATTGCTACGACCTGAAAACGCGCTTAATGTAGAGATACTCTTTGCCGGCTTTACCGAGCTTTCAAAAGTTCGTATTTACCAACGAAAAGTTGCATTACTCAAATTAAATTCTTCCTTTGCCTTGAAAACTTATTCATTTCGAGTCGTCGATGATTTTCTAGGAAAATTCACAATATTATGTTTTTCTATGATTTAATAAAGCGAAAGTGAGTATTGGAACGTGTTAATCTTTTATTCAATTTATAGGCTATATAAAACGCAGTGTCTTGTAAAAACAATCATAATAAACGCTAATAAAATCGTTCTGCCGTTATTGTATTTGAAAGCAATCTAGTATGTGAAAATAATCAAGTCATAGAGAAAGAAGGTTTATAAAGCCGATTGAAAATAAGGTTTTAATTATTTGTAGGCGAAAACAATGAAATCTCATAAGGAATGGAAGACGTAGTTCTAAACATTAGATATTAGGACGAGAGGCCAGAGCCTGTACACACTCACTCGCTAGCTTGCCGCAGCGCTCGTTTATTTGCGCCTCCTAGCTCTTTTGTTATGCCCTGTCGCCTGTGTCTGCTTTGAAAAATTGTAATGCAGCGGCATTGTAAACGCGACTTGCAGCGATTGTGCGCCTTTCGCACTGCACTTCAGCAACATCCACGGCCGTACCCAAGAATTTATATAATTTCCGCATTTTGTTTACCTGCATTTCGGTTTAGGAAATTCAGAGCTCTCTTACGCTATATACACGACAAACATTTTTGTACCTTATGAAAGCGTTCTTTTAATCTCATTAACTTCTATTGTTTCTTTATAACTCACGCTATGTACGCTATTCCATTGATCATAATTAACATAATGTACTACAGAAAAGTTGTCACATCATAGTAAGCGTGATTTGCATAAAACTTGTGTCAACTTTAACGTATGCATATTGCGGGACCGGCATATTGTACCACACTACAGTTCAGCACCACAAAGAGCTGGGTAAAGCAAAGGTGAAGGCGGAGCGTTCGGGTCGTAGAATATATTAGCCGATACGTAGCGGCGTTGGCGTCGGAACGTTGTAATATATTTCACATGCGGTCATTTTCGACAATTAACCACATAAAATAAGTGAAATTATGCATGCGGCCGACGACGGCATATATCACGTCCAGTTACAAGGTACTACGATACCTACCCACCTGTATATTCATTATTCAAAGAAATGTTTCGTTCGGCCAAGTCGCGTCCGGAAGCGTGGGTTCTGTTCGTGTGATTGATGAAGAGGTTTTTTATATTTTCTGTTCTTTTTTGTTTTGTATGAATTTGCGCTTTCCTTAAATCCGCATTCATGAAAATAGCGTCAAATTGAAAAATAAGCGTAACATCTTATGTCTAGGGGTTATAAGTTTTCTTTACGACACCAAATGTAAAAATATGTAATTATACACTAAATTTTAATATTAACAATTTTAAGTTCTGCTTTAACGCCTAAATGATTTTCCCTGCTAAGTAAGCTTTCGCTCGTTCTAGCCGGACCTCTCAAACCGGCGGATTCATTTTCTCTTGCAATTTCCTACAATTTCCGGGCAGCGTTTGGTACACTGACGTGCTGGAAAATTATTTTCCTGTAGATAATACTCGTGTCACGGTTGCTCTCAACCGAGAATTTAAATATTTTTAGTACTCAACCATATCGTGCTTACAAAACAGATAGAGAATTTTAATTACAAAGTATTCGCCCTACCAGGGGCGATGTTTGTTTTTAAATTAGTCATTGATGCATTACAAAAAAAAATCGCAAGGCTCAAGTTCAATCGCGAGATCAACGTCCTTACTAAGCGGTTCGTTGTTACGCAACACGCAACAGCTCTCGATGCGCGTGCACGCCTCCGAGCGAAAGTAAGCCTTCATTATAAATCCTATAATAGCGTTTGTCTCTCTATATTGTAAACTCTGCTCGTCTATAATTAGCACTTTAATGACATATCGTCCAGATTTACGTGTACGTGTGACAAGTTTTGAAACGCAAACTCAAGAAGTAGTACAATTCAAGAGGTGTGCTCATTTCCATCTAAAACCACCTTGAGGTGCATGAATCAGTAGGCGCACGTTCACCGGTGTGACGGCGACAGGTTAAGAATAGCTTGCGGTCTATTTAGGAATCCTCTGCGCTTGTTTGCCAGCAATATGTGTCATTGTTAACTAATTTAAGTAACGGCAGTTGCCAGCTGTTACGACATGGAGAGGAGAAAGATCACGCGAGGGGTCTCCGAAGCCCCATTCGATTGTGTGATAAGCCGCTCCTAGCTATAAATGGGATGTTTGAATGTTAATTACAGGAATAGGCGGAACCACCACATACGAATAGTGAGAACCTTGAAGATTACGAGCAGATTGATTCACGAGCCTTAGGAACGATAAATTCGTGTCGCTTTCCTTTTATTGCGCCCTCGTTATTACTCTTTGTGTATATCCATTTTCACTAGCGATATGGTAATTCTCCACAATGTGTATATTTATTTTTAATTATCACTAATGGACGTGATTCACATACATTGTGATAACTTAACTCGTACAACTGACGGCACTCGGCTATTCCTTATGCAAATAAGCAATTTGTATGCACTAAACTTTATAACGAGCTCAATAATGAGTGTTTTAATTTTTTAGTGCGGTGGGTCGGGCTAATAATATTTTATTAATTAATGCGAAACGAAGGTTGCAGTGTCCAATAGCAGGCGACATTATCGCTGGAGAGTTGCGTAAACATCACAATGTAAAACACCATACCGTTTAGTCAGTTAATTAATTGCTGCTACCGGGAACTCCGGGAGTGCAGGGAGCGCAGCGAGCGCCGGTCGTCGTGAGCTCGTTATGGAAATAATGAGTGCGATCGGCGCGCAGCCACTGCACAAGTTATTGTGACTCGCCCTGCAGGGTTGCAGCGCCTACTACTTCGTTTTTATTGTTGCCCGCTTTACGATTCCAATCCTACTTGGGACAAATGACAAATATTTTTTTTGTCCGTTATTAAAAACTTTTCAATTGCGGTCTTCTACCGAATAATGAACAACTAGCACGCCCTATGAAATCTCATTTGATGCGATTTACTTTCTTAAAATCCTGTTTACAGAACCGTGTTCCTTCAGTGAAATTAGTCGTGAAATGTGACTTTGTAGGCGAGGCGTGGCTTCGCATAGACGTAGCTTATTAAGGTGAACTTTCATAAAATACGTGCTGTACGTATGTTTGTTTGTATGTAAGTTAGTGTTATGTCTTTCGTCGTTCAAAGTTTACTATCATCAACATCATCAAAAACGTTACCAATTTTGTAAAATAATAAGTTTTGCCAAAATTAAACGATTAAATTCGACAGGTCTCCTGATATTTGATTTCCACATGAAAATAAAAATAAACGCTTTTTTTATATTTTTATATACAAGTTTTTATTGAAAAGCAAATTAGTTGCCACTGAAAAAACTCTACTAAATAATTAAAATATTTGCAGTATACCTAATATAAAATGCACTTAAGTATGCAGTGTTTTAATATTAGATTTTTGAGACACAACCTCATATAACCGGCGTAAGAAGGACTAAAAAATTTCAGATCATATTAATGTCTGACGGTAATCAATTGCGAATTTAACCGTTGCTACATATTTACGTACGTATATCGACATGGCAATATGTCTTGTAAGGTTTTTATTGCTGGAGCTATCTCAGAGGGTACGACGGCGTGGAAGGAGCAGATCCTTTGGGCGCTTGGGTTTATTGAGGTCGTGTGATTGAAGCTACGTACGAGACGTGTCACTTGATTTAATTAAGAGCCGCTTTTCCACCCATTCCGGCGACCTTACGCCGGCGGGTAATTTCCAACTAAGTCATTCCACGAGAGATTTATTTTAATATTGAACATATCTTTTAACCCCTTTCTTACAAATTCATTTATACAACATTAACGCATATTCCGCGAATTGGATGGGTACTCCGTTCACACGGCTAAGAAGGAATATGTGTCATAAATTGCCGACTTACGTATAATAAAAGAAAGACATAAGATATTAAATATGTATAAAATATAAATAGTAATTATTAAAGACACTAACAAGAGGCAATATTTTTAACAGTACTTCCCACTAGTAAAAAATAATAGTGAAATGGCAAGCAAGGTAGATCTTGTATATCCATTAGGGATAGCATCGTTTACCAGAAAGAGTCGTCATATTTCACAGCGAAACCTTTGACTCGGAATTAGACAAACCAACTTCATTTGTATTTCATTTGTCCAGTCATTTGAATTGAACATATACATTTCAGCGTAATAAAAATAATAGACGTTTAAAATTAAAACATTTCCATTGATTTTAATAAATTACTTACAAAAATTCGTCATAATTCCTCGGTCGGTAACTTTCTAAGTAATAAGTTACCTTATTATTCTTGAATAAAAATTTCAAGAGAAAAAATAAAACGATAATTAGGAAGAGATTTTGGTAAATTTCAGTGTTGCCGTCTAATGCGCTACTCTTGTTGGCCGTCATCACGCGTCGCGGGAGAAGTTCGTTATTAATTCATCGCTTCTCAACTCGGCTGCTTTTACTTGCATTTTACCTTTTCACTTCGAGAACAAACGACCATTTTAGACGATAGGTTTTATGCAATAAATTGTACCTTTGTTATGTTATGACATTGTTGACAGTACTACTTTATTTCTATTTTAATACTTGTTCTACAATTTATTTAGACATGTTTTATTAATGCAACAGAAAAGGAATATTGTAATTAAACAAATCGTGTTAGTTTGAAACGAGAAGCACCAAATGGGAATAAATCTTAGTGATGATTATGGTGAACCACAATCGGCAATCACATAACGGTCAAAAAGCGTCCACGCGACGTTGATTGTGACATTGTTTGGTACGGGTGGAAGCCGCGCTCGCCGCGGACATAGAGCATCGGGCGCATCGCAGCCTCCACCCGTATTTGTAATGCAAATTGTTGCGCCCGCCACACGCCGCACGTCGAACGCCTCGCGCTCCACGCTTTACCTGCTGCATCCAGCGCAGTTATTATGAAAAATATTCATTTGTCCGCTTTTACACCCTCATTACCATGCAACTCTTTCTAAAGTGTGCACTTCAACCCGGAATACATTCTTTAAAGTTTTCTTTTGTGCTAAATTCTACGTTTAATTTAATTATTCTTATTTGAGTAAGACGATATCTATGTCTATATTTCTGCAATAATAGAGGAATTCAAAAGTAACTCCGGACTGCAAAGAAGTCTGCGAGAAGTTTCGTGAAAACCCAGTCTCGATACTTTACTCGAACGTTATCATATTTCAAACGATTTCGCAAAACGAATAAATAAGAACGAAGGCAAGAAGCGTACAGTGAAACCGACTCAAAGCGTGGATATTAGAAACGCTCCGATTACTGCGCTAGAACAAGTTGGTGACGTAGCATTACAGGTATCTTAACAGGGCTTCGACGTTGGCATTAGTGAGTACGTTTGTCGATCACAGGCTAAGTTTACGTAGTGTTTTTAAAGTTTGGTGTTTGTGAGTTCGAGTATTAGTTGTAAATCGAAAGCGATTAAGTGGCGATGTTGCAGACACGAACACCGGTACCGCTGCCAGCCTGACCGCGTTCCACTAACGGTATCCATTCCGAAGTATTTCTCCGGCGCGTGGCACACTTCGTGCGTACATTCACCTCGACCATCTCACTGTCTCCACTCTGCATGCAGTGCTAGGCGATGTCTTTATAAGTCGCTATTTTATCTAATTTTAAATGAGTCATAAGAAACAACATTACAAGATGTTATGTTTTGCTTTCAAACCGTGAATTTCATTTCCGTTGCGGCCATTTTAGATAGAAATAAGTGAATTGAGATCAAAGTACCGTTAGAGGACGTCGTACCAGTGCTTAGCGGCGGTCAAGTAGAGACGAGGTAACGAAGTACAAGCAGATAATATACGGATAAAACAATAAACTTAATACTTTTAGAAGTTATTCATTGGAGATTTTAGATGTATTGCTATAAATAGATATATATTGTTACTTGGCCATTGATACGTTAGTAAACAAATATGCCTACCTATTCTTCTAAGAAACAATATTATCAATTTGATAATACCAAATATAGTAAGTGCCCCGACACGTACATACCCTATGTATATAATTAATTTTTCGTACCAATGGTAGGCAAGAGTACCCTTTACTTATAATAAAAATAATAGAAGCTTAATCTGTATCGCTCCTTCATACGCATTGGTGCACTAACATATAATTTTCTAAAATACATATTTACTTTCCATGTGTTGCCTTGCACTTACGTAGAATATAAACAAACAAAATTGATAAAGAACAAAAAATATCAAGATTAGGTTTCCACGCATACATATTATACAGAAAAAAGCGTCAAATACTATACTTTGCCTTAAAATTTATTGTTCCGAAAGTAAGCCGAAATTAAAGTGTACGTACGTGAATTATTGGTTTTACAAATAATAATTTTATACTGCTGGTACGGCGTAGCAACCTTTTCTTGCGTGCGTGTGATTACTTTACTCGTATTGCTGTGTAATATATTCATATTTTCGCCACCTTCGCATCCTTAATGTTTCGTTTCCTTCTTTTCCTTTCGGAGTTACAGCTCAAACATGTTTTTAAAAAACATATTTAAACGAACATTGTAAGATTTTAGTTTCGTTTTGCTTAGATTTCTTTGAAGTACTAGGTAAGTATAGATACAGCTCGGTGGTAGAAATAGTCAGATAAGGAAGCAGCTTCCGTTTCCTCGCAGTCATGCCCCATTGCACGTCCCGCAAACGAGTAGGCATATTGCTGCACACGCTATCGATTTCATCAGCTTTTTATATTCACCTGGGTTACTTTTATGCCACATTTAATCTGCAAAATGACTTTGGTGGATTTTCTTAAATTCGCGTCTTCATGTAGACTTCTCAAAGAGGGCTCTTACGAAATATTTACAAATATTTTTCGTTAAATGCTTTTAAAGTTACACTCCAGAATATTTTAAAATATATTTAAGGAAATCAGTTTAAGGTTACATAATGTTTTGGTATTTCTTTTTATAAAATTACGAGGTTGCATCATTCACATGTTTTCTATCAATATTTCAATAAACTAAATATCATGATTATGATACACTGATAGCGTCGTATAAATTTCTGGGTATTATTTATTACCCATGTTCAATATGTTTTCAGTCAGTCAGTCACTCAGCTCAGCCTATTGAAGTCCACTGCCACTTCAACTTGCTAATTCTGTGGGCTATGTCGGTTACTTTCGTTCTCTCGCGGATAATCTCATTTCTAATCCTATCTTTGAGAGAGACCCCAAGCATAGCTCGTTCCATTGCACGTTGAGCGACTTTAAACTTGTGTGACAGTCCCTTCGTCAGTGTCAAAGTCTCGGCTCCGCATGTTAACACAGGCAGGACGCATTGCTCAAAGACTTTTATTTTCAAGCATTGCGGAATCTTCGAAGTGAAGACTTGACGAAGTCTGCCAAACGCTGCCCAGCCCAATCGAATCCTCCTATCGGCCTCCCTCTCGAAGTTGTTGCGGCCTAGTTGGATAGTATGGCCTAGGTAAATATAATCCTGAACAACTTCGAGAAGGGTACCATCGACCGATACCGGTATCGGTATGACTTGGTTGTTAAACATAACTTTAACTTTTAACTGCACGCTGGGCAGGCGGATTTTGGTGACCGCAGTTTTGGCTTCGCACCAAAGACGCTGCTGCCCGTCTTCGGCCTGTGTATTTCAAAGCCAGCAGTTGGATGGTTATCTTGCCATCGGTCAGCTTTCTAAGTTCTAAGGTGGTAGTGGAACTGTGTTGTCCCTTAGTCGCCTCTTACGACACCCACGGGAAGAGAGGTGGTGGCTATATTCTTTATTACCGTAGCCACACAGCGAAATAGTATATACTTATTATTATTCATAAAGAAATATTAACTTATTTATCACTCACTTTTGTAAAATGATGATCTTATAACGATGAAGCGTATTCTTTTCCAAGGTATTCGAACGTACATCCTTATTAGTATAACCGGTCTAATCGCCAAAAAACATCTACGTCTTTTTACATCGACATATAAATACGTTTATTCTTAAGATTAGATTAAAACATAGCATATATAAGCACCCTAACATCAAATATCAATCATCAATATAAATATCAAATATTTTTCTTTTGTTAACTACATTTAATCGTAAATATTGACAAATTACGTACCAAATGATTTAATAATGGTAATTCCGCGCCAACTAATATCCGTCTGGCATACTCCGCCTAGTATTTTCCATCGTGAAATCACCATAATATATCTCTCCCTACAAACGTACCTAATTGTATAATTTAATAGAAATCTACATTATCTTGTAATATACAGTGGAAAAGTTTGTTTATTGAGATCATTACAGTATACACTTACAGTATATAGTACCTACTTAGTGATTTAAAAAAATAATTTGCGCGCATAATAAGGAAGGATTATTATATATTAAAGTTGGATGGACACGGAATTAACTGCTTTATGATTGACTAGTA